>NC_047026.1:8404307-9004307 GCF_902652985.1 Pecten maximus
GTAATAAATAAACGAAATGAAACATACATCTTGACCAGAGCATGGCTTCCCTTCCCTTTCACTCACAGGGTCAAACCACAGGGACATGTCTAGTATCATATTATAAATGGCCAGACATACCTTAATATATAGACATTGCCTTTATGTATAGGTATTTCTGGCTGTTTTATGATATAAGACTAGACATGTCCCTGTGGTCAAACATTGACATACTTTGTTGCTCTATACCGGCATGTATTCCCTAAATCAGGGATGGCGTTACGTCATTTGTCAGAGCATTTTTTTAGATGAAGTGATTGGTCAATGAAGCGGTAAATGCAAAATGCAGATATGCAGTTAAAAAACGAAACAAAGATAAGGTTGAATGCAAGCTGACTAAGTAGATTATCTTTTCAAATGACAAATTAATAAAATTATATTCCTAATAACAAATGCAGTCTTATTATCGCCAAAAATGATTCAAACTGATATAATTTTGTTATTCGTGCTAAAACGCATTAGTTCGTTATTTACACCATCAGATTAAATTATAACCACCAGTATTTAAACTATGTCGTTTATCTTTTTTAAAGATATTTCTTGTTTATTAATTTTTCCTATATAGTATGAAATGTGTGTCTGTTTACTTAATTTAATTGATTTCTGATAGTACATCTTCCTTGAATAATAATTGAACAAAAATGTCAAGCCTCTCATCCTGGACCCAGTTGTTCAAAAGTTGATTAGGCTAATCACTTGATTAGTGAAATTTTCATTTCTCATTTGTTGCAAAACCCGTAAGTATATCATCTTTGGATTAAGCCAGTTGAAAGAGAATTAAGTATTGCAGAATTTCATTAAGTTTTGACAAGCTAGTTCTACCAGAACATCCAAGTATTGAAGATTCTATTTCTCCGCTTTATGTTATCTATATCTTATAAGTAACTCAGGTATGTGGCCCTAAGGTCGAACGCATGCGCGCCTGAGTGAAATAAATAATTGAAAAAAGTTAGATGTGGACATCTCAAATGTTTGAATAGCATATAAAAGATTATTATAGCTATAGTAATTAGATAGATTTAATGTTGATGAAAATAAGCCTGTCAAATTAATACATTTCTACAAGAAGTTTAATATCAAAATTGTTTTGTCTTTATTATCTGAAAAAAAGGAAAGTCATTTAATTTTTAAAGAAAAAAACATAACTCGGCAAGTAATGACTATTCCATTCAACCAGTCTCTGATTCAACATCGGCGGGGCGAGACTGTACAGAGCACTCACGGATTGGGGACGAGTTGACAAATTCTCTGCGAATCCAATCTAGTATAAAATCGAGATGTTCCGAAAGTTTAACACCACGTGATGGGGTTTCCCCGTGTATTCCCATGTCGTTATCAACCAATCGGATATAGACGAATCGTACAAATTTTGAATAAAAAATCGATACGACTGAGCATTTGAAGGTTTGATTGATTAACTTTGGCAATACTGTTGTAGATAGCCGATAGCGGCATAAACATATTGGCGTGTGCATACAGCCGGGTACAATGTTACGGCGGCCAAATGGGGGGGTTTCCCTGCTGGATATAACGACAGTCGCCAAATATAACTTTGAGGGAATTTCCCCGTCGCGTTGGTAACTACCGGAAACGGGGACACATTTGGCAAAAGGGGAGAATATTCTAGGTATCTTTGTCGAATGGTTAAGATACAAACGAAATCATATAGGCCTATCTTTGTAACTGCAGCCAGCTAAGGGCTTCGTCTTCCATAAATACTGCGACAGACCTCAAAGGTTGCATTTGCGGCAGTAAAAATACATTCCACGTAAAATGGACTTGTTACTTTAAGATAATTATTAGAAACTGAATCAATGAGATTAAAAAAAAAACAGTCTCTATACTGGTCTACGGCAGGCACATCATTCTTCGCATCCTTCATTACCGCAAACAATAGAACAATTATATTTATAGATATGTTATTGTAGCAGGAATTTATACCAGTGATCAGGTATTCCGGTAATGGTAGTTTTTTTGCGTTAAGAATAAACTACAACTAGTATGTTAGGCCTATTACATATTTTATAGACCAAGCTGGAGAGATGAGAAACTTGAATATTTTTTAATAATAAGTACATAATTCGAAGGCACGCACCTGATAAACTTCTTATTCAAGATTTGATCTGATCGTCCATATAGATGTGTATTAATCCTACATATGATATATATAGAAGTTCAATTTCATAACTAAAAAAGAAATTAGTGTATTTGATATATATAGAATACACAAAACTTATGGAACTTAGCAGAGCGCATCCCTTGACTGAAATTGTGTGTCCCCGGCCGGGGAATCGCCCCAAGTAGCATTGTCAATCGTAATGAACGAAATCAAAGTCACGCCGTTGCGTCAATGACACGTTTTTTTTCCCGAGCACGTTTACCCAAATATACATTTGGTATGATACAGAGGCTCGAAGGCCATTATGTCATCATAAATTATATCGTATGGTAATTAGAAATTGAAATTAATTCAAATCGTAAATCGTTACTCTAAATAACGTAATTCAAATCTTTGATATTGTGAGGTTCCATTTTTCTTGTGTTATAATCTTGTATTATTTGTTTCCTAATAGTCAGGTGAGTTTATTGATTTATTGTGTCTGGTCGGTTTGGTCAGGTTCTCTGTAGTCTCTATAGTCTCTATAATGATAATGATATGGAGTATAGGTTCTAATTGACAGTGGAGAGATAAGGGTCCAGTTAATTAGTTGGATGAGTCTTATCAGTAGTAGGATTATTTAGACTGGTGTAATAGTCTTAAGGTCCATAGAGTGAATAGGTAGTTATTTCTATAGGTTATACATGTAGTTATTTCTATAGGTTATACATGTAGTTATTTCTATAGGTTATACATGTAGTTATTTCTATAGGTTATACATGTAGTTATTTCTATAGGTTATACATGTAGTTAAGGATAGTCATAATAAAGTAGAAGCTAGAGTACACTGTAGTTACTTAGTGCCTAGTGTTTATATATAGATATGAGGTCATTGGTGTTGACTGAATAGGTCTTGTTATATATATAGATATGAGGTCATTAGTGTAGATTTAGTAGGTCTTGTTATAAATATAGTTATGAGGTCATTGGTGTGGACAGAGTAAGTCCAGATATATTTAGTATGAGGTCATCTAGGGAGTGGGATGGATGATGTCATTCTAAGAATAGAGAGATAGCAGGAGTAATTATAAGGGGTTGAAACAAAAAGAGAGGGGAGTTGAGAGTAGGGAGTTCTTAGAGTAAAGAGATAGAGAGAGGTAGTGTTATAGCGGAGAGTAGATTTGGACTTGGGGAAAACTGGAGAAGTTTGGATTCACTTTCCAGGATTCAGTGTAGTTTATAGTTGAATTGTAGCTTAGTTTAGTGCTTTAGTTTTATGTAGTTATTTAGTGACAACTTGAGATGACTTTACTTTACTTTTGGATTACTTTACTTTACTTTTGGATTACTTTACTCGTGAGATTTATTTATCTTTATATTGGGATTTATCGGAAAAGCCTGGAAGACACATTGGAAGTTATTAAATTGATTGGCAAGTAATTTTAATAAACCTTGTTGTTCTGAAATAAACGTATACTTAAAAAAAACTGAAGGAATTTTATATACCGGAGTATGTTGTGTTTAATTTCCTCAATTCTTATGAGGTGGTGTCAGAAGAAATAAAGGGCTTATAGAAACCTAACAAATTGGTGTCAGAAGTGGGATGATTACTTATACATGTGCTTAAAGTTCCTGACCGGATTTAATTGTGATCAACTGTGTATGTAATGCTTTGGTTTTGACTGGAGCTCATTGTGTTTTTGATATAAATTCTATCGAGTTGTGATTATTTGTACACAGTGATGACGAAGGAGTTGAATATTGTTCCAGTTTATGGATTTGATGAAGATGGGAATTATGTTGTGTTGAAATATATCAATAAAAGTGAATTCTATGAGTGTGAGCATTGTTACTCGCTGGTTAAATTTGGAGAAGTGTCTCACAACTGCCCAGTCACAGTTTAAAAAAAGTGAAAATTAAGTGAAGTGTGTGCTGTGAATAGGAATAATATTGATTAATTGTGGAAAATACATACTAAAAATTATACGCTAGGTTATAATTCCTTAAGTAATAACAATGGCACATATGGAAGACAGGAATTCAGAGGACGAGGAGGTGATAATTGGGATGAATAAAGGCCCACATTCTCCACAAACGCAGGTGAGGGAGGAAGTAATTCGTCTGAAGGAGGAACTTCAGCACGCCCTTTTAAGTGTGGAGGATAGCCAGCTTCAGGGTGATAGATTGAAACGCATCGCAGACGATGCAGAGAGAGAAAAGGATAGGGTTGAAATTCAGGCACGGGAGAGAATTGAGGAAAAGGATGATGAAATTAAACACTTGAGGGAAGAATTGTCTAGAATTCATACCCGCCGCAGTGTTGAGGATATTAATTGTCCTCGTACTAGATCTCCGCCACTTCCGGGTATGTTTATTAGCCCAGGTTATGGTGGTGGGTTGAGGCCCAGTGTTCAGCGGCCGATGTTTAATTCTCCGATAACTCGACCTAGTCGGGGATTCCAACCAAGATCACTGTTATCAAGTCCGACATCTTTTCCAAGATATTCGGTACCAATGCCTGCTCCGAGTATGTTTGACGGACAGTCTTCATGGGAAGGATTCATCCAACCATTTCTCTCAATGGCAGAAGCCTGTAACTGGGGAGAGGATGAACAGTTGTTCCGTCTTACTAATTCACTCCGTGGTATTGCGGCGGAATATGCTTTCACTCAACTTGGTCCTGAGTCAACATCTTCCTTCCATCAGCTGTTAAATGCCTTAGAAGTCAGGTTTAAGGACCAAAGGACCTTAGCTTCATACTTAGGAGAGTTGGAAGGAAGGAAACTTCGTGACCGTGAGAAATTAGCCGAGTATGTGTCTGACATTAAACGGCTGGTGCTAAAAAGTTTCCCTACTGCCGATGAACGCACACGTGAGACTATCAACTTGAGATATTTCCTAAAAGGTCTGGGTGACCAACAAATGGCTGTGGCTGTGGGGATGAAAAATCCTAAGACCATAGAGGAAGCACGCCAGGACCTGGAGACGTACCGGAGTTTACAGGACGAGATATCCAGCAAAGGAAAAGTTCGATCTGTAGGGAACTGTAACAATGGAGAAAGTCGCTTTGTTACAGTGGAAGAGCTAAACATGGTTAGTGATTCAATCATGACATGTATGACGACAAAACTAGATAAAATCACTTGTGCTATTGAGGAGATAAAGTCAGATAAGGCGGCTCAGAAAAATAACCGTCCAAAACAAAGGAGAAACTTAGCAGATGTTGAGTGTTACAACTGTCACGAGATGGGTCACTTTGCGAGGGACTGTCCTCGTACAAAGGAAGGAGCTCCAGAAGAACCAAAGGAGGGAAACTAGGATTGACCGAGACAAACGGCCCTGTCTCGGTCATAAAAGAAAACCAGTTAGCTCATGAGACGATTAGACATATTCGTGATGGTATGACCATGATTCTGCCTATGAATTTCTATGGTGTTAAGGGTAATTTTGTTGTGGATACTGGTGCGGCTGTGACACTTATGTCAGTTGGATTTTATTACAGCATTCCAATGGATTGTAGGCCCGAACTTGATAAATCTGATCCGAGACTTAAGCTGGAGGTGGCTAATGATGGTCTCCTGGCAGTAGAGGGAATAGCTAGATTTGAGTTTAAGTTGAAATCCACCAAATTTGAATGGAACATGTACGTAACAGACATTCGAGAGGATGGTCTGTTAGGTTTAGACTTCCTATACAATCACCAGTATATGTGTGGGACTGAAACAGGTTTACGGTTAAACGGGAAGAAGTATGAAACGTTTATTCATAGGGCCCCATTTGGTGTGTCAAAAGTTTCATGTGCTACAGAAACAAAAGTACCAGCAAATAGTGAATGTGTTTTAGTTGGACGGACAAGTTTGGGTATACCTTTCTCAAAACCATGTGTTGTGGGACCATTACCTAGGGTCGAGAATGACTTGTTGGTAGGAAATGCATTAGTGACACCAGGAGATGAAATTCCTATTCCTGTGATGAACTTAACAGATGAGGATATTATCATACATTCAGGACAGTCTATAGCTAGTGTCCAGGAAATAGTTGACTTTTCAACTTTTGACCCAGGTGACAATCCTCACCACAATGGATGGGTTAATAATGTGTCTGCTGCTGAAGTGTGGCCAGAGGGTGTACAAAAGTTATGCAATGAGTCTAGTGTGAACTTATCTGAGGATGACATTCTGAAACTGAGGACACTGTTACAAGCTCATTTGTCTGTATTTGCTAGTTCTTCTGAGGATTTGGGATTTACAAATATAGTGGAACATAAAATTGATACTGGTACAGCCTGTCCAGTGAAACAAGCGCCCAGGCGACCCCCTATGGCATTTGCTAAGGAAGAGGAAATCATTTTGGAAAAACAATTAAAACAGGGTGTCATTAAGGAGTCAAAATCACCGTGGGCTAGTCCTATGGTATATGTCAAAAAGGCCGATGGGACCACTCGACCTTGTGTAGATTACCGTAAGCTAAATGAATTAACTAGGAAAGATGCTTACCCCCTGCCAAGAATGGATGATTGTCTGGATAGTTTAAGTAAGGCTTGTGTATTTTCCAGTTTGGACTTACAATCAGGGTATTGGCAATTCCCAGTAGCTCCTCAAGATCGCCCTAAGACTGCGTTCGTGACGAAAAGAGGATTGTTCGAGTATCAAAGTATGCCATTTGGATTGTGTAATGCGCCAGCTACCTGTCAACGAGGTATTGAGCTCATACTTCGTGGCTTACAGTTTCACACCTTGTTGATATACTTGG
This sequence comes from Pecten maximus, assembly GCF_902652985.1. Lineage (NCBI taxonomy): Eukaryota > Metazoa > Mollusca > Bivalvia > Pectinida > Pectinidae > Pecten > Pecten maximus. The sequence goes on from NC_047026.1 coordinate 8,411,197, forward strand.
ATGATATTATCATTTTCAGTGAAAGTGTTGATTCACATTTTGATCGATTAGATCAAGTTTTCACAAAACTTGGTAGTGCTGGATTAAAACTGAAGCCAAGTAAATGTCACTTATTCCAGACAGAGGTGAAGTTCCTGGGACATATTGTTACTGGAGATGGTGTGAAACCTGATCCAAAGAAAGTGGAAGTTATAAATAACTGGCCTACACCAAAGTCACAGACCGACATTCGTTCATTCCTGGGATTATGCTCTTATTATCGACGGTTCATTAAAGGATTTTCCGCCAGGGCTAGGCCAATGAATCACCTGTTAGAGGCCGAACAGGAATTCATTTGGAGTGATGAATGTGAAAATTCTTTTCGAGATTTGAAAACTGCATTGACAGGAGAGGAGGTAATGGCATATCCGGGAGATGAAGGATTGTACATTTTAGATACTGACGCATCAGATAAAGGAATTGGGGCTACACTTAGTCAAATGCAGTGGTCAGCTCGTGCAGGAAAAGAGGTGGAACGTCCTGTAATCTTTGCTAGTAAATCACTTACAAAGTCACAGCGTCGTTATTGTGTTACGAAACGTGAGCTGTTAGCAGTGATCACTTTTGTTCAGCAATTTCGTCATTATCTGTTGGGACGTAAATTCCTTATACGCACTGATCATAGTTCCTTGAGATGGATTATGTCATTTAAGGATCCTACAGACCAGACTGCAAGATGGCTGGAAATACTGGCACAATTTGACTTTGTCATAGAGCATCGTCCCGGGATTAAACATCAAAATGCTGATGCTTTGTCTAGGTACCCATGTGACCCCGAGGAATGTGACTGTTATGACGGTGAGACAATACTAGAGGATTTACCTTGTGGTGGATGTGACAAATGTGTTAAGAGGCATGAACAGTGGTCTAGTTATATGGAGGAAAGTGTAGTTGTTCCATTGCTAACCAAACCAGTGAGACATATTGACATCCAAAGTCATGCCAGTGTCAACACCCATACAATCTTATTTCAGTTATTGTGGCTAATGTTGGTGGTATGTACAGTGATTGGTTCAGTGATTAGCTACCTTTTCATGTGTGTCAGAAATTATTTTGTTTTCTGTCATTGTGTGGTCGGTGTGCGGAGATTGAGATATCGCCGTAAAGAAAATATTATGGAGGGACAGGATCTTACTGAGATTCACCAGCATTGGGACCCCGGGGGGACTAAACTTAGCGGGAGATCCCTTAACGAAGATCTTGATCAATCTCAGGAGTCGATACCTGAGTCTGAGGTGGAATATTTTACACCTTTAGAATGGGTTGGAGGATATACAAACACTGATATTAAGAGGATGCAAAGTGAGGATCCTGGTATGGCACTTATACTGGATAGTGTTAGTAAAGGAGAACGGCCCGAGCGGAACGTAATAGCTGCTGGAAGTCCGGCCGCCAGAAATTTGTGGTTGTTGTGGGATTTATTACTTCTGAGAGGAGGAGTGTTGTACAAGCAATGGAAAGGGAAGGATAAACAAACGAAACTACAATTGGTGCTGCCACGAGTCCTAGTTTCGCGTGTGATTAAATCAATTCATGGATCTATCACTTCAGGACACTTAGGGGTAAAGAAAACATTAAAAAAGGTGGGAACTTCTTTTTTCTGGTACAAAATGAAACAAGACATCAAGGATTTTGTAAAGAAATGTGAATTTTGTTGTGCTAGAAAAAGACCCAAGTCAAAACCAAAAGCTAAACTGGGTAGCTATATAGTGGGAGCTCCCATGGATAGGGTAGCCACGGACATATTAGGGCCATTACCTGTGACTGAACGTGGGAATAAGTACATTCTGGTGGTTATGGATCAGTTTACAAAGTTTGTGGAGGCATATGCTATACCTGATCAAACAGCTGAGACAACAGCAAACCGGATAGTGTTTGATTTTATTTCTCGATATGGGATCCCATGGGAACTACATTCTGACCAGGGAAGAAACTATGAGTCTCGGTTATTCCAGGAAGTGTGTAGATTATTAGAAATTAACAAGACAAGGACAACGCCATATCACCCTTCTTCAAATGGGATGGTTGAGAGATTTAATAAATCTTTGGTGGACATGTTGGCAACATATGTAAATGAGGAACAAAACAATTGGGATGTGTATTTACCCTTTGTGACATCAGCTTATAGAAGTTCTGTACATGATGACTCTACAGGGTACACCCCAAACATGTTGATGCTTGGCCGGGAGGTAAACCTTCCCATACAGATGTCAGTGGGATTTCTGCCGCCTGATTCAAGTGGGGATGAGACAGAATATGTGACAAATTTGAAGGAAAATCTTACAATTGTATATGAACTTGTAAGGCAGCACTTAGGTAGCAGCGCAAAGAGACAAAAGCGAGACTATGATACACGGATTACACAACATGCATATAAACCTGGAGATTTAGTGTATTGTTATAGTGGTTTAGCTGCAATAGGTAAAAGTAAGAAACTATTGCCCACTATCTGGAAAGGACCCCTAGTGATCACAGAGAAGCTGTCAGACATATTGTACAAAGTACAGTTTTCTGCATCTAAGCCAGGGAAAGTTATTCATCATGACAGATTAAAACCTTATAATGGAGATATAATTCCTGACTGGATATCGGCCATTAAACAGAAACTGGACAACAAGAACTGTTGTGTGATACCCACATCAGAGGGAAAGATGAGTAAACAACAGGTAGCCTGTCCCCCTAAAGGTGGCAGAAAAGGTCCCACTGTGAGTGCTAAACCTTCAGAGGAGACAAGTGGTGTAAACCTCAGGAGGGGTGCCAGAGATAGGAGACCACCAGAAAGGCTAGGAATTAACAATTAATTAGGAGTGTGTCTTATGTGTTCAGAGTTTCAGCCTTTAACCTATTAATAATAATGGTACAGACTTGTGGAGTCTGGTCAGTGTGCAGAGATCTGAGAATTTCTGAGGTGCATTGTTCATTGTGCATTGATGTTTCAGTGAATGGGCCTTGTCCAAGAACCCATCTGAGATCTGAATTAAGGAACTTCAAAGACAACATTTACTGATGAGTATGTTGGTAAACAGGGCTTGAGGGACAGTGTGGGGAAAAGTGGACACTGTAGGTGGGAGGAATTCCATTGGTCAGGAGTGATGTCATGTGCAATCTGATTGGTTAAAGGGAGAATTCAGGGGAAGGGATATACCCTGACAGAGATCACCACCGACATTTTTAGGAACATTCGACCTTGGATTAACTTGTAACTTCTTTCGGAATTGGAATCTAAAACTTAAACTTTGTGTGAAAAATTTTCGAAATTAACATTATTTGTTCAATACCAGAGTTCTTTGGATGCTGATTTTCTAAAGCTACCATGGACAATATTTTGCTACCAGAGTTAGCAAGCACACCTCTCATGGATGAGTCTGTTAACAATGGGCGATTTTCACCGGTCTCTGACACAGAGGTTAACTACTGTTTAGCACCAGAGCCAACTCAGGTAGTGGAGCCAGGATTGTCACCAAGGGAAGCGTCGGCAGAGGCCCAAATAATTACTTTAGCCCAGTTTTTGGAGGGATTCTCAAGACGGATGGGGACAATAGAAGCCAAAATGACACAACTGGAGACCTCTGTCACGTTAGTTGGACAACAGGTCAGGAAGACAGAGACAAATGTTCAACAGTATCAACAAGCAGTGGCTAACACAGTCCTTAAAGAGGTTCAACGTGTTCATAACGTTGTTAGGAGCATCCCAACACTGGCACCAACACAATCATCTGCAGTGTCACCGGAATTATTAAATTGTCTTTGGGGAATGGTGGACCAGACTACAGGATATCTAAATAAACTTGGAGGGAGGCCTTCAGGATCCGGGGAAGGAAAAAAGTGAAAAAAAAAAAAAAAAAAAGTGATATCTGATAGATATGCATGATGTAACGACATGCGTCAAACAGTTTCTGCTTCCATTGGATTAACTCTGTGGGGATATTGTGTCCCGTATGTGTAAAACTAGAAGTAGCTGTTGTAAAATTCTATGATTATTACTGTGGATTAACAAAGAAATAGTGGGATTTTGAAATCCAAGTATGAGTAATTAAAAGTGTGCAGTGTTATTAATTTTCACTGGATTATAAAGCTAATGAAGTGTTAGTAAGGTGTGTGTAATATAATAACAGTGTTCTGAGGAATTTATATAATCAGTAATTCAATGAAAGTGTTTTGCTGGAATTTATGTGAATATTAATGATGTTTGATAGAATTGGTGTTTGTGTAGAAATGCTGATTAAATTTATTTGATTGTACCCCTGGATTTAACGTCGCTCGGATTTACCAGTCAATTAACAATTACATTTGGATGTTTAGTCTACCTACTGGAATTCAACACTTTATTGGGATTTACAGCTTTGTTTGGATTAACTTAACCACTAACGAATGGAAGAAGATACATGTAAAGACCATGAAGAAAAAAAGACAAGGCCTGTCATATGGAGATTTTTAAAGACGTTGCGAAATTCGAAATGTTGTTATGAAATCAAGCAAATGTTAAGTGTGAATTTGGTAACTGTATAAAATTTAAAACCTGGACAGTTTAAGGGTTAAACTTTATGGATTCATATTATCTTAAAGACGGACAATTATCCCGAGATGAACTATGTGGACTTTCGTTTATAGTGAACAAAACAAAAAATTAACCAGTCTTTGATTTAATCCGGGTTGGAAGTGCCAAGACTGGATCAAAAGAACTCAAGTCAAATTTGGAAGTGCCGTGCCATATAAAATCAAATGAACTTGACAATAAAGATATAATTTTGTGAATATAAAAAAGTGACTAATCTAATGTGTTTTCCGGGAGTAAAACAAACTAGCGGGAGATATTTGTGAGGTTCCATTTTTCTCGTGTTATAATCTTGTATTATTTGTTTCCTAATAGTCAGGTGAGTTTATTGATTTATTGTGTCTGGTCGGTTTGGTCAGGTTCTCTGTAGTCTCTATAGTCTCTATAATGATAATGATATGGAGTATAGGTTCTAATTGACAGTGGAGAGATAAGGGTCCAGTTAATTAGTTGGATGAGTCTTATCAGTAGTAGGATTATTTAGACTGGTGTTATAGTCTTAAGGTCCATAGAGTGAATAGGTAGTTATTTCTATAGGTTATACATGTAGTTATTTCTATAGGTTATACATGTAGTTATTTCTATAGGTTATACATGTAGTTATTTCTATAGGTTATACATGTAGTTATTTCTATAGGTTATACATGTAGTTAAGGATAGTCATAATAAAGTAGAAGCTAGAGTACACTGTAGTTACTTAGTGCCTAGTGTTTATATATAGATATGAGGTCATTGGTGTTGACTGAATAGGTCTTGTTATATATATAGATATGAGGTCATTAGTGTAGATTTAGTAGGTCTTGTTATAAATATAGTTATGAGGTCATTGGTGTGGACAGAGTAAGTCCAGATATATTTAGTATGAGGTCATCTAGGGAGTGGGATGGATGATGTCATTCTAAGAATAGAGAGATAGCAGGAGTAATTATAAGGGGTTGAAACAAAAAGAGAGGGGAGTTGAGAGTAGGGAGTTCTTAGAGTAAAGAGATAGAGAGAGGTAGTGTTATAGCGGAGAGTAGATTTGGACTTGGGGAAAACTGGAGAAGTTTGGATTCACTTTCCAGGATTCAGTGTAGTTTATAGTTGAATTGTAGCTTAGTTTAGTGCTTTAGTTTTATGTAGTTATTTAGTGACAACTTGAGATGACTTTACTTTACTTTTGGATTACTTTACTTTACTTTTGGATTACTTTACTCGTGAGATTTATTTATCTTTATATTGGGATTTATCGGAAAAGCCTGGAAGACACATTGGAAGTTATTAAATTGATTGGCAAGTAATTTTAATAAACCTTGTTGTTCTGAAATAAACGTATACTTAAAAAAAACTGAAGGAATTTTATATACCGGAGTATGTTGTGTTTAATTTCCTCAATTCTTATGAGGTGGTGTCAGAAGAAATAAAGGGCTTATAGAAACCTAACAATATTGATATGCCCGGCTGGTGAGGGGGTGGGGTTAAGAGGGGGGAGGGGGGAGGGGGGGAGGAGGGTACCCTACCCAGCGCGGTACCGACATTGATTACTCACCCACAATTCGAGTTTAATATCCAAAAAGCGAGATATTTTTCCGTGACCTCGATTTGCCCACTTCGGTTCCTGTCTAAAGGCTCAACATCGAGTGTGAAGAACAACTTCCAGACTGTACCCGTTTAACCGTTACTTTCTCAACAGGTGTATAGATGGGTATATCGTGCACTCGTATTCATCATGCTGTATTGACGGCTAACACTTGCGGTTTTGTAACGTAATGTGTGGTTGAGAAATATATGAAGCGACTGAGAATTAGTGTGTATACATTCTCAAGAGGTAAGAGTTTGTCGTTAATTTCATGTGTGTTTTTAGGTCGCATTGCTTTCAAATTTGTCGCAGTTACTTTCTAGGATATTATTTATGTATGTGCATAATCTGAAACATATTGATGCTGAATACATTTTCGTTTTTTTTTTTTTTTATATCACAATGCGTTTTATCTTGTTTGTTAACTAAGATATGTGCTTCGGTACACGACAGTCTTTGTTCATTTTTACTTTTAATGATGTAAAAAGTAGTGGCCAAATCTTGTAAATAATGAAATTATTCTCTCTTTGTTTTTTAACTATCACTTCACTCCACTTTTGCATTTTAAGTTTTATCATAACAGCATGCCAGATTGTACGTATAGATGACAATTTATTGTGGTAAAAAAGTCAGAAATATGTATAAGTTTATGAAATACTGCTTGCCTTTTGTTGCGGCCAAGCTCATTTCTCAGCTGCTTTATAAATTACTTACCTGTAACCGTATATTACACTACAAACCCGCAAGTGTACAGTGTGATAATTCCCGCAAAAAACTTTCGGAACTCTTTTTAACCTTCTCGCGACTTTTCATATCGTCGCGTCAGTCAAAAACAGTGGAAGCTACAGTCTGTGCTAACAGATGATCGCTATGCTTGTCTAATATTACCCTGCATGTGATTATAAAGGAGTAGATGTAGGGAGTTATGTTGTAGCATTTGACACGGATAATGGTATTAGACACGTGCCGGATACCAACATTGGCCACTCGATCGGATATTAGTAGGGGGCACGTGCTCGGATACTTGCATTGGACACGTTACCGGATACTTACATTGGACACGTTACCGGATACTTACATTGGACACGTGCTCGGATACTCACATTGGACCCGTTACCGGATACTCACATTGGACACGTTACCGGATACTTACATTGGACACGTTACCGGATACTTACATTGGACACGTTACCGGATACTCACATTGGACACGTTACCGGATACTCACATTGGACACATGATCGGATACTCGCATTGGACACGTGCTCTGATACTCGCATTGGACACGTTACCGGATACTCACATTGGACACGTTACCGGATACTTACATTGGACACGTTACCGGATACTCACATTGGACACATGATCGGATACTTACATTGGACACGTTACCGGATACTTACATTGGACACGTTACCGGATACTCACATTGGACACGTTACCGGATACTTACATTGGACACGTTACCGGATACTCACATTGGACACGTTACCGGATACTCACATTGGACACGTTACCGGATACTTACATTGGACACGTTACCGGATACTCACATTGGACACGTGCTCGGATACTCACATTGGACACGTTACCGGATACTCACATTGGACACGTGCTCGGATACTTACATTGGACACGTTACCGGATACTTACATTGGACACGTGCTCGGATATTTACATTGGACACGTTACCGGATACTTGCATTGGACACGTTACCGGATACTTACATTGGACACGTTACCCGGATACTTACATTGGACACGTTACCGGATACTTACATTGGACACGTTACCGGATACTTACATTGGACACGTGCTCGGATACTTACATTGGACACGTTACCGGATACTTACATTGGACACGTTACCGGATACTTACATTGGACACGTTACCGGATACTTACATTGGACACGTGCTCGGATACTCACATTGGACACGTTACCGGATACTCACATTGGACACGTTACCGGATACTTACATTGGACACGTTACCGGATACTTACATTGGACACATGATCGGATACTTACATTGGACACGTTACCGGATACTCACATTGGACACGTTACCGGATACTTACATTGGACACGTTACCGGATACTTACATTGGACACGTTACCGGGTACTTACATTGGACACGTTACCGGATACTTACATTGGACACGTTACCGGATACTCACATTGGACACGTTACCGGATACTTACATTGGACACGTTACCGGATACTTACATTGGACACGTTACCGGGTACTTACATTGGACACGTTACCGGATACTTACATTGGACACGTTACCGGATACTCACATTGGACACGTTACCGGATACTTACATTGGACACGTTACCGGATACTTGCATTGGACACGTTACCGGATACTTACATTGGACACGTTACCGGATACTTACATTGGACACGTTACCGGATACTTACATTGGACACGTTACCGGATACTTACATTGGACACGTTACCGGATACTTACATTGGACACGTTACCGGATACTTACATTGGACACATGATCGGATACTTACATTGGACACGTTACCGGATACTTACATTGGACACGTTACCGGATACTCACATTGGACACGTTACCGGATACTTACATTGGACACATGATCGGATACTCGCATTGGACACGGGCTCGGATACTCACATTGGACACGTGCTCGGATACTCACATTGGACACGTACCGGATACTCGCATTGGACACGTGCTCTGATACTCGCATTGGACACGGGCTCGGATACTAACATGGGATAGGGTTAGGGGAAAGACGTTTAATAGTAATTGTCCATCGCCGGTTAACAGGCAAAAATGTTAACCGATCAATATATTTTGCTGGGAAACAGTCAAAAATACATTTACAAAGAGAGTCAGGTAACAAATGTATAAACTGTATATATGTAGTAAGTAGAAAAATAATATACCTGTTTTTTCTTCATGTATGCCTTTTTCCTTTTGGAATTCCTTCTTCGTTTGGCTTCGGACATCTGTTTCTTTTTCATTTTCTTAGCCTGTGTTCTGTTGGGTACATGTTGAGTGGTGAAGGGATACGAGTCGTTTACTGTGACAATGTGTCTATTAAAACCGGCTGCATAAAAACAGACTTTAGCAAAATGTCCAATTCTTTTACACAGGTGACAGATTGCCTGGAAAGCCGGACAGTAGCGGAGGTGATTTGGTAAAAATGGCAACCCACATCTATAGCACGTTGGGCGAACCATGGTCTCAGAACTTTCGATTCCTGAACAATCTGAAAACTTTAAATATGTCCGCTTTCACTCATTCGGCTGATAATGTTTCGAGGTGTAGAATGACACGGAAATTAAAAAGTTTTGTAAATATTGACTGACACTTTAATTAAAATTCCAAATCATTTTTTTCACTGCCAAACTTTCTGAGGTATAGTTGGTATATATCTGGGATATCCAACTTTCCCCGTTTGTTCCGGTCCTCGTTTTAATATTAAACTGCCAAACAGGGTACGTATGCTTACTTAAAGACTCCGCTAAAGAAAGATATGTAATTATGACGAGATAGCTTATATCGCATGATACAGTAATTTTATCAGAAACAATAGACGGTTTACAACAATCATTAAATGCATTTGAACAATATTGTGCAATATGGAAATTAGAACTTAATATAAGAAAAACAAAAGTTGTCATCTTTTCAAAACGGAAATGTGTACAAAATCACCATTTTAAATTGTGCAACTCTGAATTAGAAATACTTGAAGGGTACACCTATCTAGGGATATTTTTTAACTTTAATGGAAGTTTTTTTCAAGCTAGGAAAAAAGTTGCAGAGCAAGCCCACACGTCAGTTTTCGCCATTTATAAGAAACTTAGGAACATTAGCTTCCAGTTGATCTCCAATTGAAAATTTTTGATTCACTTGTTATGCCAGTTTTATTGTATTCATCTGAAATATGGGGATTTGAAAATTACCAAAATTATAGAAAGAATTCATTTACAATTTTGCAAAAGTATAAAATGTACTTAAATTAAGAAAAAGTACAAATAATTTTATGGTTTATGGAGAGTTAGGTAGATACCCTATCGATATTGAGATCAAATGTAGAATTATAACGTTTTGGCATAACCTGATAACCTCAAATAAACTTTCTAGCAATATTTATAGACTATTATACACTTTACATGAAACTCGGTTAATGTCATTTAGATGGATATCATATGTTAAAGATATTTTTTCCCAAACAGGGTTAAATTTTGTGTGGATGTACCAAACGACATGTTCGTTTTCAAAAATTGAATTGAAGAGATTAATTAAAGATAGATTAAAGGATCAATTTATACAGAAATGGTTTGATGATATTACTAATTCATCAAAAGGACAAACATATTCTATATTTAAAACTCAATTTGGACAAGAAAAGTATTTATAGAATAATAATATTATGTGCAAATTTAGAACTTCAAATATTAATTTACCTATAGAATCAGGAAGATGGCTTGGTATACCCCGTAATGAAAGAATCTGTAATTTGTGTCAATCTGATATTGGAAATGAATTTCATTATTTATTTAAATGTGAATATGAATATGTGAAATTGTTGAGAGAAAAATATATACCAAAATTCTACTATCCGAATTATGACAAAATGAAAGGAATGTTTCAAATATTTAATGTTAAAACTTATTTGAAAATTTGTAGATTTGTTGAGAAGTTAAGTAAATTAATTGCAAAGTAATATTTACTCCTTTACCAAACCATGCTCCTCAATTGTACTTGTACCATTACTTATATTGTTATGTACTTATATTATACATGTATACATTTTCATGAATCTCATATATGTAAATCTCAGTACGCCATGTTGTAATATTATATAACATGTATGACCTCGTGTTACACACGTCAGTGTGTCTGAGTGAACCAATAAAACCTTGAAACAATGATACCTGTCAGCACAATGACGTCACCTGCTCCGTCAGGTGAGTAATCATAGCCATTACATAATTGGTTTAATTACAGGTGAACCAGGTGTTGATGTTGAGCCTAATGTCATAATCGACAACTATACCTTTATAATTAAAGCAGTATTAGTCTGGGTTGTGACCTTAATAAATCTGAATTCCTGGTCAGGAATTGTCATTGTCTATACAGGTGAGGTAATTGTAGTTCAAATTCAAATTCAAATTCAAATTGGTTTATTTCTCTTTTCATAACATAATGCATAGAGAAAACATATTTACAATATTATATACAATCATCATTCGTGTAGTGTTCGTTTGTAGATATACAGCACTTTCATAATATACATAACTTGTTTTAAGGAGGACAAATAATATTATTGATTATTCTCATAAATGTGCACAATTTTTTAAGTGTTTTTATATTAGTAGCATTCATAAGTTCATTAAAGGGCCTGTTTCCAAAATGGCCCCTTCTCTGATTCAAATTTCCTGTTGGTGGTGCATTGCCCATGCCGTTGTGGTCACAAATCTATAAAGTATAAAGATTTAGGTCACTTGGTTTGTTTTTTATGGTTCCTCAAAGTTGTACCTTTCAGAAGCTGTCTAAGTGTTGATAAAATGTGCATGTTATGTAAAATATTAATGAAAATCTAATCAAATGATGGTTACCGTAAATAATACATTCATGGCATGATTGTGACAAGAAATCATGTTTCCATCACGCCATTTGGCTGTTTTATGGAAGAAACAATCTCAAAAATGCCATTTTCGATGATAACATTTTAGACACAAAAACTGTGTTTTTTAGAGAATACACCCTTTTATGGGCGTTGGATGCAAACCAATTTTTATCCTATTAAACAGTACGTAATATGCTATTGATGAGAGGAAAAATCATCAACATGTAAGTGGTGGAACATTTTCAAATCTTGGGTTGAATTAGCCTATGGTTGAATTGCCGATTTTCCACTTTCTTTAGATAATTAACAAAAACATGAGAGTATTTGCTCGGTATGTTGAGAATATGTACACAGATATGAAAAAAAGTGAGAGAAACACTTTTTCATAAAAAAAATCCAAGATGGCTACTTCACAAGTCCCCGTGGTTGAAGACATTGGCTGACAAATAGACAGAACAACAAACAAAACTAGATCAAGATCAAAACACAGGATTACCAACTAGAAAATGATTGCAGACATGTTCTCGTTCTGACGAACGCTTTTGTACGTTTTACCTACGATTTCTCTTCGTTTTCTCTTCGCTTCCCTTCTTTAACCGATCAATTGACTTTCAACCCTCTCTGTGACCTTGAACTTCGAAAGTCAAGGTCAAATATGTGCATACCTTTTGTAGCCAGTCATTAATGCTTTATATGTGCCAATTATCAAGTCTGTTGGTGTCAGAGTATTGCAGGAAAAACATTTCAAGTGTAATTGTAGGATAATATTAATTTTGGCAGTTAAATGTTTTCCTATGTATTTTTTCTGAGATAAAGTTGACGTTTTGACCTGGAAACGTTGCAAACATCTTCAAACAAACATTCTCTTAAATATACAATAAAAATTAACCGTTTGAAAGAGAATTTGAAATTTTCGATTTTTGATCATTTGACCTCTGTGACCTTGAACGAAGGTCAAGGTCATTGAAAAGCAATCAAGTTTGTAGGCATCCGTACATGCTATCACTGTGCGAAATATAATATCTGTGTATGTAAAGATTTTGGAGCAGAGGGTAATTAAGGGCATTTTGGGGAAAATTTGAATTTTGGCGGGAAAACAAACATTTTTCAAAGTGCCATTTCTTCGTCAATTTTTATCGCACGACCATAAAACTTGCACCGTTCGTCTTCGTTATTCATGCACTTTGCAATGCAGTCAAAAATTAACTCATTTTGAATTTTGAATTTTTGACCTTGATTTGACCTTGCGCTTAGACCTTGACCTTGACATATTTTCTGATAACATATCGTGGAGAAAAGTGAGCCCCGCCAATGAACTACAAGATGCATTGATTGTTTAAGGAAAAAAACGAACGAATAAAGAACCTGATTCAAAAGAATTTTAAATCTTTACATCGATACTGTTTATTTAGTCGTTAGATATCATAAAACTGTCATGAAAATATCCGCTCTGATATTCAATATAAAATTTTGTATATAATAAGCTATATAATAGGGTTTCAGACAAGGTTGTTACTCATTTCCCCTTTTCTTTCAATTTACAACCACATTCAGGCGGCGATATGAGAACGTTTCACCACATGGAATTAGCTGATTTTTGGTACACATATGAAACAAGTAAAGCTCTATCCGATTTTGTGATGGAAATTTGCATCCAAAACTATATAACGGGAGAAAATTGCAATTTTATGGCATTTTTCTTCATAATTGTGTCTCTGCAAGTGCATTTTCATCCGAGAAAATTTTTGTTTTATGTTTTATGAATAAACACGATGTTTTGGAAATATTTATCAAAAGAAATTTATACTATGTTGCGAATTACAATTTCGAGATAACCTTCTTTTATTTACGACCTTATGTCTTTGATGCTCAAAATGACAACTTTATAAAAATACATTTTCACTGACATTATGAAATCTGGGTGTCGGAAAGGTGTAAAATTATTCTTCGGAAAAGAAAAAAACTGTAGTTGAGCTAGATAAGAAATTATACGGGGGCAGGCTCCTATGGAGAATTAACATTACTGGAAACAGGCCCTTTAATTACATTCGGTCGTAACCAAAAATACTTGTCTATATACAAATTTCTTTCTGTAGCTAAATTTGTACATTCAAGTAAGTAATGAAATTCATCACCAATCTGTTGACTAATGCAATGTGGACATTTTCTATCAATATATTCAATCTGGTGCCGTCTGCCTGTTTCAACAATACATTTATGATTAGTTGTTCGAAATTTACAAAGAGTGATCCTGTCTTTATCATCTAAAATATCTAAATAATCTTCAAAATTAAAATTATTTTTAAAAATTCTATAACATATAGATTTTGATGAGTTATTAACATCACTCTCCCAGTTCTGTAAGTACATGTACTGGTCATTTAGTCTTAGCTTAATAACATGTCTAATCCATACAGGATTACATTCGGATGTAAACTGGTTAGTCCATAAATAGCTCATTCCACATTCGTTAAGTATAGATTTAACAAAACTGACATATGTAACAGGTCTATTTTCAATATGATGACAGTAACAAAGGAGTTTATATTATATTTACTATCTTTAGAATGTGTCAACTGTGACCAATATGATATTAGTCTTGTTTTAACTGATATTGCAAGTGGGGTAATACCTAACTCCCCGTATTTCATGTAATTTGGAGTACTGTTTTTTAATCCAAGTAATAATTTACAAAATTTTAAATGTACACGTTCGATTGATTGAAGATTAGTAAAACCCGAGACTTCACAACCATATAATAGAACTGGTTTAACAATCTTGTCAAATAGATCATATATACAATGGACTGATAAATTGTGTTTTCTACCTTTCTTAATAACATCTTCATAAAATCTTAATAAAATACATGGCTACAGTGGCTTTTTAAATGTTGTATTTTTTTTGCTTCGTTAAAAGAACCAGTGCGACTGAAAACCGTGCCTAAGTAAGTAAAACTATCCACACACTCTATCCTCTCATTGTTGAGTAGAAATTCAACTCTATTACATCTGCGTCCTTTACTAAAGACCATACATTTAGTTTTTTCTATGTTAACTTTCAGTTTCCATTGTTTACAATATTCATCAAAAACATTCAATTGCAGTTGCAAATCGTTTGGACAGTCTGATAGAATTAAGGTATCATCAGCGTACAGCATAATAAAAAGCTTTAAATAAATACTCAAATCAGTTTGTAATTTGGTACTGATATTATTAAGACCCTGAACATTATTTTGGGCCATAAACTCCTCTAAGTCGTTGAGATATAGACTAAATAAAAAGGGTGATAAATTTTCCCCCTGTCTTAAGCCGTTTCCACAAGGGAAATAATCAGAAATATCACCATTAAAAGATACATTTGATTTAATGCTTTGATACATGTTAAAAATTATATTAAATATTTTCCCATTAATGCCACTCATTAACATTTTATTCCAAAGACCTTTGCGCCATACTCTATCGAAGGCTTTTTCAAAGTCAACGAATATACAGTACAATTTACTTTTCGTCATCTGTGACAGATTTATCAACGAGTACAGAACAAAAATATTATCAATCGTATAATAATTTTTACGAAACCCCGACTGGTTTTCACCTATTAAACTGAAGTCCTCCGAGAATTTCGTCAGTCTTTCGTTCAGAATACTAGTAAACAATTTCCCCATACAACTGACTATTGTTATTGGTCTATACTTTTTTGGTTCCGTATGGGAGCCTTTATTTTTGTATATCGGAATAATGCTACCTCTAAGCCATTTAGTGGGAAATTTGCCACTATTAAAGATAATATTAAATATTTTTACATACAAATCTGACATTTTCAAGGCAGAGCATTTGATGTATTCATTGGTTATATTGTCATCAGAGCATGATTTGTTGTTTTTCAAAGATCTAATAGCCATTTCAACCTCATCTTTGGTTATATCAGAGTTTAAAAATTCATTAATAGGGCCATCACGACCTTCATGTACATCAGTTATACCATCATGACCTTCATGTACATCAGTTATACCATCATGACCTTCATGTACATCAGTAATACCATCATGACCTTCATGTACATCAGTAATACCATCATGACCTTCATGTACATCAGTGATACCATCATGACCTTCATGTACATCAGTGATACCATCATGACCTTCATGTACATCAGTGATACCATCATGACCTTCATGTACATCAGTGATACCATCATGACCTTCATGTACATCAGTAATACCATCATGACCTTCATGTACATCAGTAATACCATCATGACCCCCATGTACATCAGTGATACCATCATGACCTTCATGTACATCAGTGATACCATCATGACCTTCATGTACATCAGTAATACCATCATGACCTTCATGTACATCAGTAATACCATCATGACCTTCATGTACATCAGTAATACCATCATGACCTTCATGTACATCAGTAATACCATCATCAACACTTGCGTTGAGGTCTTTTTAAAATCTAGAGGAATTTTTCCTTTAGGTTTTCTATTTCCATTACCTTTCAGCAACTTCCAATAATCTGTTGGATTCTTGCTTTTCATAGTTTCCAACTTTTTTCGTACATCATATTTATAAGTTTTAATACTTTTATTCATAGTATATTTATAAGCTTTTTCAGATTCTTTGTATTTATTATAAAAATACTCGTTACGACGCCGTCTGTACTGACCTTTACATTGTCTGCATGTTTTCCTAGCTTTTTTGCAATTAAGATCAAACCAGGGTTTATTGGAAGCGACTGACTAGTTATTCACATTACGTTTCTTAATATTAATTCCAAGTGAATTTTTAGCTGCATGCAATAATATATTACAACATTTTTGCTCTGTGTACCATTACCAAGAATAGACTCACTCCCTTCTTAAAACTTGTTTCTAATTTAACTGACAAGATGTACTTCCAAGCTGAGAGCTCTGTTTGCTTTATACAGAAAACAATGACACCAATGTTTGGCAAAATATTTGGGCTCACCTCTGTGGGTCGCCTTAATATTATTTATCAAAATTAACATAAAAACTTATCAATACATCTATGAAAAGCAAAGGTGAGCGGCAAAAATACGCCTGCCACTATAACATCAAACATGTATTGAACATATATAGTCTTTAACATATTTACATACATCATTTAAGTTGAAAAATTGCATACATATATATGAAAGTTAACAACAAAATTCTAAACTCTTTGTAACTGATAACATGATATTCATAAAGCTTTAATTATTGAAGGGAGGGAGGGAGGTTTTCGCTTCCAAATCAGTATTTTTTTATCAATTTTCCATAAATGTCTTCTTCAATGTTTTCTAAAGATGGCGTCAGTGCAATTTTTTTTGTGATGAAGATGTTGGCCTAATGACCAATCAAATTTGACCTCTGACCACTGACCCGTATGTAGTGCCCTTATAAGGGAAAGTGGGCTGAAACTAACTTTAATTTATCTATCAGCTCGTCAATATTAAGTTCCAATGGGTCATTACAGTTATTAATCAAATCAGTAATATATTTGATCGAGTCATCATCAATATTATTAACGAAATCCACTTTTTCAGCCTTCCATTTGTTAATTCCCTCCTCCATTTTTGTTGGATTATTACATGAAATAGTAGTATTTAAAACATCGTCAAAATGTAAGGTAAATGAAATTGGACAATGTACATCAGATAATAAGGAATTAAAATCTAAGATTTCAAAATCATCGATATTTTTAACAAGCTTTGACGAGCATAATACATAATCAACCACACTAGCGTTTTTACAAGTGAGTTTACCAACACTTTTATCGTGACCGGTTCTACCATTGCATATTAAATAAGTCATTGAATTTACAGAAATCAATCAACCGGTTACCTGCATTGTTCTTTTTATCATCACAGTTTACTCTATGTTTTATAAACATATTATCAAAAACACTACCATCTTGAGAGTCGTTAAGAATCTCATCAGTATGGTCAACATTATTTTCTATTTCACTTACATCAATAAAATCGTGTGCAGTTGAGGTTCGCGCGTTAAAATCACCTAAAAGGCAAACATATTTGTGGTTGTTGGAAAAATGTAAGTACTCATTTTCGAGTTCTGAATATGGGTCACCTGTATGATATTTTGAATTTTCAGGAGGTATATAAACTATACCAAACAACAAATCTTCTTCACATTTATAAGCATTACCATTGATCTTAAACCAACTTACATATTTACTATCACTTTCTACTAAACTGATATAATTTTCCATTTCACACTTGAAGGCAAGTGTTATTCCACCAGCTTTGACTTTTCTAATTTTGAAACGATTTTTCATCTTAACTACAAAACCAGGTATGTCAATAACATCTAAATCATCCGTTTTTGTTTCACAAAGACATAATACATCAAAATTATTTACAAATTCAAAAAAGTCTAGATATTGGATTTTTCGTAAAATACCACCAACATTCAAAACCAGTATTTTGATTTTAGAAACTGTCTGTGAGTTCAGGCTTGAACCGATGTTTACATCATTAGGCGAGTGAAAATTTGTAGAGCGCGTACGCGTCCGGCGCGTTCCTAGTGAGAGACCGAGTGCTTACGTCTACGCTTTTTATCTTGTTTATGTGTCAGGGGTCACCGAGTTCTCGTATAATTGTCCTTCAATATATAGTTTGTCCTGGACCAACACTGCTTTCTTCCCTTCTCTCTTTGCTTTTTTTTCGATAGGGTACAATTTTTTCCTGATTTCTTCAATTTCTTTCGGATACTGTTCATTTATTCCGTATTTAGTATCTTTCAACTTCACAGCATTTTTTTTTTACTTTCGTGAGATCACTAAAATGAACAAACTTCACAATGATGGATCGTGGTCTCCCACCCCTGGTACTGCCTTTATTTCCAATACGATGTGTATTTGCCATCTGTATATCACCGCCATTTTAAATTTCCAGTTTCTCTTGTATGAATTTTTTACAGTTTCCTCACAGTTTTCAATATTTTCGTTCTGCCCCCACTCTTTTTCGGGTATTCCGGAGAAAATCAAATTATATTTCATAGACCTGCATTGGGCCTCTAGTGCTTTTTCCTTCATTTCATTCATAGTTATTCTCATGGTATCAATTTCATCAAAAATTTCATTGTCAGTTTTGTCCAATGTTTCAATATCCTTTCTAATAGATATTAATTATTGAACATATATATGAAATATTGAATATAAATATAAATAATTGAACATAAATATAAAATATTGAATTCAAATATGGAATTATTGAATATTGCAACGTTTGACACGCCATACACACGCGTGTACACACACAGTTCAGATATAGTACTCAAACACAGAAATAAAATTTCAGCAGAATATTGTTCAATAATGTCAAGCAAATGTTACTGAGAGTTTAAATTCCATAGTCATATCATCTTGTCCGTTAACATAATAAAATTACACTTGTCAAATTTACATAACAAAACTGAAAAATATAATAAAGGAAAGTAACTTTTCGAAACCTATTTCATGCAATGTAATGGTTTCTGAAAATAAACAGGTTGATTGAGGCGTAATGTCTTCATATCCAGACGTCAAAAGTGTGACATTTATCAAACGGAGTCGATTTTCAGACCCAGTCGCGATCGGAACACTTCGCCTTCGTCTGCCACATTCGGAATTCCTCGTAACTTTCTAGGACTCTCATTGGACTCTTTTCAACCACACGACTCAGATGGTTGGCATGGTGGCGGACTAAGATCACCTGCACATACAGCAGAGAAGTTTTATAGTTTTTAGTAGTTGTAGAGAACACTGGTTTGTTTTAGTTGCAGCATGTGATCGCTTGCAACTTTTATTGTCCATTTTTACGCCGACAAGACACTGCCTCACTTTTTGTTTTACATGAATGTATGTTGCGATTGAAACTCAGCCCCATCATCACCCTCGCACCTGTGAATAGACTTTGCACGCCTATAATCTTCACCACTGTACATAGATAACTAGTATTTTAGGATATTTAAGTCAGTTTTGTAGTTCATCCTGGTTTATATATGAACTTGTTATGCTTTTAGTAGATTTAGGTAATTCTAAAATTTTAAGATCCTATTGGTTTGAGGTTTGACAAGCCAAAACTTCAGGTCATTACCCTGTCATCATAACTGTAAAGGGGGTATCACGTGTCATCGTCAATCAGTAGTTCCCTTAAAGAACAAGAAAATGCCATGGAAGAAAGTTGATAAGGACTTCTACAGAGCCCTAGTTTCAGCAGAGGTAAGAAAGTAAGAAATCTCCTCTGGAAGCAAGTTTAACATCGAAAAGACAGCGCGAGATATGTCCTGATCAAGGCTGCCAGAGCCTCCATTTTCGGCTTGCAACGTTCTAGACGTAGAAAGAAAAACTCCCTGACGTAAAAAGTCAAATATTTGGAATAATTTAGAATAAGAACACTGACTCTACCATGCGTAACTCGCCTAGATCTCAACTGGAGTGGAAATCTGATGACAGGCCAAGCGATCCAACGAACCACATGCTTATAGCCAGGAAGCTTGCGAAGCAAGAACTGGGAAAACAAAACAAATTCCGATTGCGACTGCACGGATCTGCTCTGTGACCGAGAGTGAACAAACTAATAGAGAAACATCAAGGAAGACTTGGAGGATGTACATCTGAGCTCAAGGAGGGTGACAATGCGTCCAACGACCAGGAAGTCCTACGAGGTTGAACTCAACACGTCGGTATGTAAGCTCATCCAGCTGATAATACGCGGAGGTTGCAAAGCAGATGTTGACAACATCTATACGATTTCTGTAGTTCTGATATAACTCCCATCACATTTTCCAGAGATGAAGTAGCTAAGACCAGCCTACCACTGAATAAGAACAAAGCGGAAGATATTTATCGGTTGACTACTGAACATCTACAACATGCTGGTGGGCGAGTACTTGATACAGTAACATGGATCTTTAACTTCGTCATAAACGTCGTAAGTCTCTCCTGTTCTGACGAACGGTACTATAGTTCTTATGTACAAGAACAAAGGGGATTATAACTGCCGATGTATCACCATTACTCCGGTGATAACTAAAGTCCTTGAGGCCCTTCTACTAACCTTCATTAAACCGCTCAGATACAGAGTTGGGTTTGGGTTTGTTTGTTTAACGTCCTATCAACAGCTAAGGCCATTTAAGGACGGCCTCCCGTGTGTGCGATATGTATGCGCGTGTGGTGAGTGCATATGTGTGTTTTGGGAGGCTGCGGTATGTTTGTGTTGAGTTTCCTTGTCATCGGGGATTAACGACACTAGCATCACCTCTAATAACTGGCGCCATACAAGAGGAAGCGTGACGAGATGTCAAAAACTGTAAAAAAAAAAAAAAAGTCAATGCAGCCTACTTAGATGCCAAATCAGCCTTTGATGTTGTAAATCATAACAAGTTTGTTGTGATTTACAACATCAAAGATATGTCTTCTCAACAAGTTATATCTCACAGGGCTTGGAGGGAAACCATGGGAAAATACCTGCATTCAAGGATGACGAGCTGAACAACTGTCGGATAGTTTCCAGGTACTATAAGGAGTAAGACAGAGAGGCCTGCTGAGTACTTAGCTATATAAAGTCTACATGAATGACCTTCTTAATTGTCTACAGAAAACTGAATTAGGCTTGATGATCGGTACCATTGATTGCAGTGATCCTACATGTGCTGACAACGTCACTATACTTGCTGACGAACCAGGGTCTCTACAGACACTATAAGATGTGGCGGTAGATTACAGCTCCAAGGAAAGGTATATGCTTGAACCAGCAAACAGTACGGTGTACTATTACCATCAATATCCATATTAGGACTACTTATCTGGGGTTACAAGATCGGGATGTTAGTTTTACAGCTGCGGCTGATGTAATGCTGTATGTCCTGATAGGAATGTTCCTGTGATTCGTCAGAGTCCTTAAACATTACGGAGCGATGACACGGCGACCTCCAAATAGCTTGAAAAAATTGCATAAAGACAGCTTCTTCCTAAGAACAAGTCCTCCTCCAGTTAGTTTCAGGAGCTATGGTTACCAAACTTTCAAACCTACTGGAACCTCTTAGAATACTGGAAAATCCACCATCATCGTGGAAATGCCTGGGACTGGTCAGGAGAGCCATTCACTCTCACTGGAAGTAAACAATTATTGGGAAAGCAAGTACCTATTGTAGCCTATGCCGTCTGAATGTAAAACCATTTCTTTCATGTTCTCATCATGCTATTCTGAATTCGGGAGACGTCATTAGGTTACAAACACGTCTACTATTGGCGACAAGTAGCCTATGTTCTCCAGGTAAATCCAGGTGCGTTCTATCAGAATAAAGTGCAAGCGACCTGTCTATTACAATTGTATGTGG
This sequence comes from Pecten maximus, assembly GCF_902652985.1. NCBI lineage: Eukaryota > Metazoa > Mollusca > Bivalvia > Pectinida > Pectinidae > Pecten > Pecten maximus. Next base: position 8,433,321 of record NC_047026.1, read on the forward strand.
AAAGGTTGATGAAATGAAGGAACATTTCTTGCTGTGGCGTGAATCACTCCAAGATGTCATGAAACTTTTGGGAGCCTTTCAGATGCAATTCAGTTGTAATGACATCCGGCTACAAGCTGATTCACTAGATTTGACTCGGATCATGATAGACAGTAGATGAACAGCCACGAAAAGGAGTTCTATCAAAGTGGCATTGAGGCCCTGAAACACCGCTGACAAAAGTATAAAGATACTGCGGGGGATTATGTTGAAAAATAAAACAATGTCCCGCAAAATTCAAAACCTTCAATATCAAGCTCACGACATATCAATAGCGGGCTGAAGCTAGCAGCGGATTCGTCTACCCTCATTGGCTCGCGAACATACTTTACATGCAGAAGGCTGTTGGTGTGGTCGGAAATCGATAAAAATGGGGAGACTTTGTTCACAAAAACGCGTAAGAAACTGCATAGTCTGCCTAACCAACAGGTCATCAGATGTCCTCTTTTGGACGTTTGTAACATCAAATTATATCTAACATCCCTGAATAAAATAAGTTGTTTTGTTTTTTTCAATTAAAGTTTGACTTTTGAATAATTTACGCCTTATCAGTAGCTATTGTCATTTTGTGTGAAGGTTGTTTGAGTTTCTCAGGAAGCTGAGAATTGGGTCGGTCTGTGCTGTCGTTGTTTTGTCCTTGGACACGACAGTTTACCCTTATTTCCCTCGATAGCATGTGACGTGCCTCCTATATGTTTTCAAATAAGGTAGTCACCAACTACTGCAAGGAAACCCCCGTCTGAAAATGACACCTACTGTCCACGACGCGATTAACCAGCAAACCAATTATGGCCATTGAAGGACGGCTGCAACAAAATGGGTTGATAATTTGAGTATACACATGTTGTAGCTTTACAGGTAAGAAGAAGCCTTAGAGGGCAGAAAAGCCCAACGGCAAAAACTTTTTTTTGTGTTTTTTTGTTATTAATATATATATATATATATAGCTCAAAGAAGTAATATTAACGGTAATAATCCGAGGAACACTGGATCCTTACAAACGTTTGTCTGCAGGATACGAATTACTTCAAATGTTAATATAGGGCAAAGAAGTAATTCTAACAGTGTGAATATGAACAATGTCAAAATTTCGAGGCCATCCGCCCATTTATAAAGACAAAGATAATACAAACACAATCACATAACATATAAACAGTACTAGAAAATACAATACGATACAGTAAGACAAGTATGTTTCGCAGTAGTTGAAATAACAACTATGAACCTTTCGGCTGGCGTGGGCCGAAGGCTGACATGTACAAAGCCATGCTCTATGAGAAAACGCTATGTGACCAACGGCCAGACATTTGAAAATATCCCGCGTGTGCAAATGCCGAATTGTTAATGACGTTTCGTCCCAAAATGAATTCATCAGGATACCCTAAAGGAACAGGTGGACGATATTGCATGGATACTTGAAGCATTATCGTCCATGATTTGATGATGGATATAATAAATATATTGTGTATAAAGTCTGGAGAACTCTCAAAATAGCATGTAAAGAGTTAAATTGGCCAACGTCCCTGACAGTTTTATCAAATTTATCAGGACTGCACAAACAAAAATTTACGAGTGCCGAAATGTCACTATGGGATACACTACAGACTGTTGGGGACTGTCGAGAAAAAGTCGACGAAGGAAGGCGACTGAATTTGATCGGTGTAGCAGTGTAATGTAAAAATATTGTCGAAGACGAGAGGAGACCAAATAGAGTATCGTTTCATGCAGTGTATTGTCGACGATGGGAGGCGGCTGAATGGAGTATCGAACAGCAGCAATGTAATGTAGGATATAAGAGGAAGGCTGTTTGGGATGTCCAAAAAACAAAAGTTCAGGAATTAAGGAAATATTTACAAACTAAATAATTAATTAGATGAATGGTCAGATGGCAGCATGGAGTCAAGAGGAGAACAAAGCCTTTGACGTTCGTTCAAACCTCGAGGGTAGCGGGTTTGTAAGTTGGTTATCTAGTTTCTTTCCCTCGATCGGCGCTTCGTTTCACACCAGGTAGGGCAATGACCAATAGCAACCAGCTGCATGTCTTTCTTACTATGACCAGGCAAAATGAAATGCTTTGCCACATAGCTCGGGTAAAAAACATCCGTTGATAGAGTGGTTGGTGTGAATGGATTTTCTGACAGCTATTGCAGAAAGGAGGTCACCCAGGAGGCAACGAAGAGTAGTTGTAACACGATAAGGAGCAATACATAACTCAGTAATTCATTGGATTGGGAAGAAGCTGGTAAAGACTACTCATGGTTAGAGAGAGAGGTCACAGGGTCCAAACATTCAGAGAGAGAGAGAGAGAGAGAGAGAGAGAGAGAGAGAGAGAGAGAGAGAGAGAGAGCACGCGCAATACCATGCCTATGGGGAATATAATTAGACATTTGACCAACATTGTGGGGAATAGTCGGTTTTATGGGGATTCCTCTGATTCCCCATAAATCTATTTGAAAAGAATCCGGATGCGAAAATGTGTAAGTTGCCGCTAAAAGTTGAAAATGTGCTATTTTTAGAATAACTAGAAAATTTCATTCTCTCACGCTGCCGTAGAATTGGGCTTGAAGAATTATGGGTAATATTCCCCACAAGACGACTTTATACAGAGTTAATAGCGACTTCCTCGTAAACCTAAGAGCAGTGATAGTTATTCCCAATAAAAAGGCATATTAAGAGAGAAACATAAGTCTACATTCATATTGAAGCAAAGAATGAGAATATTTAAATATATTTCTTTCAGTCGAGAATATTTTTTCTTTTTTTCTTTTTCTTTTTTTTATGTAATTTTTGGGGAAATTGCTAATAGTTAAAAAAAAATGTACCGGTCTAAGGGCATCTTGTCAACCAATCAAAACGCATTAAGAGTTTATTTCATGTTTGGTTGCACTCCTTTACACTACACATCGTCGAATACTCACGGTTGATTGCATTACACTAAGCTACACATCGTCGGATACCCACGGTTGATTGAACTAAACTACACATTGTTGGATACCCACGGTTGATTGCATTACACTAAGCTACACATCGTCAGATACCCACGGTTGATTGAACAACAACACGCTACTCATCGTCAGATACCCACGGTTGATTGAACAACAACACGCTACACATCGTCGGATACCCACGGTTGATTGAACAACGACACGCTACACATCGTCGGATACCCACGGTTGATTGCATTACACTAAGCTACACATCGTCGGATACTCACGGTTGATTAAACAGCAATACGCTACACATCGTCGGATACTCACGGTTGATTAAACAACAATACGCTACACATCGTCGGATACTCACGGTTGATTAAACAGCAATACGCTACACATCGTCGGATACTCACGGTTGATTAAACAGCAATACGCTACACATCGTCGGATACTCACGGTTGATTAAACAACAATACGCTACACATCGTCGGATACCCACGGTTGATTGAACAACAACACGCTACTCATCGTCAGATACCCACGGTTGATTGAACAACAACACGCTACACATCGTCAGATACCCACGGTTGATTGAACAACAACACGCTGCACATCGTCAGATACCCACGGTTGATTGAACAACAACACGCTACACATCGTCATATACCCACGGTTGATCGAACAACAACACGCTACACATCGTCATATACCCACGGTTGATCGAACAACAACACGCTACACATCGTCATATACCCACGGTTGATTGAACAACGACACGCTACACCTCGTCGGATACTCACGGTTGATTAAACAACAATATGCTACACATCTTCAGATACCCACGGTTGATTGAACAACAACACGCTACACATCTTCGGATTCCAACGATTCATTGAACTACACTACGCTACACATTGTTGGATGTCCACGGTTGGTTGCACTACACTACGATACGCTACACTTATCAAATGTAGCGTAGTCTAATGAATGTATTTTTTCTATCACTATTTCACATCTAGACGTTGGCAACAAACTTAATTTGTATACTCTATACGAGGTCAAAAAGGAGTGTGACAGTTCAAAATTATCGTCAGCGTATTCCATCGTTCTCCTCCATATGCCCATAATTTGCTCTATTGATTCAAGCTTATCAAAAGTTAGCTTTTAATCTAAATATGTATACCGATAACATGTTAAAGTTCAAGATAAATCTCTGAAACGAGTTCTTAGAGTAATTCTTTGATGTTGTCGGTCATGACGGATGTCCAGATTGTTGCGAAGCTTCTAAAAGTTCTACTCTGCTAAACGTACATCAAGTGTTATAAATGTACGAAGTAACAATGATTTGATTTAGGTTTGTTTAATACATGTCAGTTTGGAATCGAGATGAGGGGGCACTCTCGTAAATCTATGAACAATTACCTAACAAAGGGTGACTAACATTTTTCAATAAAACTTTATTAGTAGATTTTACAGTACACTGCTACACTTACAAAATATTTTGGCAAAATATGAGAATATGATGGATACCAACACCACTCTCTTACCTATATGTACATACTAAACAAAACATTAATCAAAACAACACATCAGCCGTGTAGAATAGTGACAAAATGGGATATACAAAATGTACACGTAGATTTTGACGTATGTGTATTTTTTTCAATGAATATAGTATACATTATTGAACGAACGAACAATGTAAAAGGCATACCCACTCTTAAAGTACAGACTGGCATTGATTTCTATATGTTTATCCGACGTGAAGAACCTTACTACATTTTCTATATATTTACCCATCGTGGAGAAACCTTATTACACTTTTCTATATGTATCTATCACAAAGTACCTTACTACACTTTTCTATTTCATCAATGATCTCGCAGTCTGATGAACAACCTCTAGTCGTCCTTGGATTCGAGTCTTTTTCTGTAACAGTTAATCTGCGATACAAATTCAGCACTGTCGATCAGATCTTTCTTCAGTTCATCAGATTCATCCTTCAAGCGCGATTGCAAATCTTTACGCCTATCTGAGAAATCTTGCACCGTTATTTGAGGTACGGGAGAACTGTTCTGTCCCTCCAGTCTTTGTTTCCGTCTCTCTGACATCGCTGCTAAATTCCTCTTTCCTTGTGGTCTTCGGACCTGAATTTTGGAATCAGAATATGACCTTGGTCTCATTTCAGGTATATTCAAATAAGGTGAACTGTTTGCTGGCGCTTTAACGTCAAACAGTGAGGCAGCTAAGTTTCGACATGTGCAGCTCTTGACCTTTGGTCCCGGGTGGAGTTCGTTTTGACTTCCCAGATCCTTTGGAGTACAGTGGTCGTCTGCTGAGACTGATTTGCTGTTTTCATGACAAATGGATGGCAATTTTATTATAATCTCCAGTTTTCCAGAGGATGGCAGTGTACGAAGATTATCTATGACCACTTTCATTATCGTGTTGTTGTTGTTGTTCCTGTCTTCTTTAGGAAACGTCTGAGATCTCTCAGAGCTGTGACCGCGACCATTCTTTTCGTACTTCATGTAAATGTCTCCTTGATTTCTCTTGTAGACGTGGTAATTGTAGCGACTGTCTTGAGCAGGTATAGGAAGCTGGTCCTGGATTCTTGTTGACATATCTCCCATTCGTTCAGTTGGCTTGATCTTCTGACTTTGTCTGTTCGAGGTGTATTTGTCGGCATGACATCTGTTATCGCCATTCTGTTGGGCTGGGTGCCGTTCGTTCTCCGACGTCCCCTCTATTCCCGGTATGACGACAAGAATATCTGGTTCTTCTGAGCGATGTTTATCCAAATACATTATGTTTTGGTTTTCCAATAGGTTGACATAGATTTGGGTAGCCATTTTTCCTCCGTCCTACACCTAGGCAAAGTGAACTGAAATATGGATTGAAATGAAAATAATAATAATTTGGAGTTTAATATACCGCTTTAACACAGCAACATAAACGTCTCAAAGTGGTTCACATATTAGCATTCCTGGTTACTGGGCTTTTAGCAACTTTAAACTTTCTCAAGTTCATAGGGAGCATACAGTTTGAGCTGTCATTTCGGATTACATACGACATTTTTAGCACTGCACTACCATGTACTCATTTACAGCCCGGTCGTGTGGAACACAACGAAGCAAAGTATGCAATTCAAGGATACAACACAGCGCCCGTGCCGAGACTCGAACTAGCGACCCTTCGGCCTCGTAGCTTGGTGTCATACCACTAGACCACCATGCCTTCGTCAAAGTAATGTACGTTAACTCAAAGACGCTTTTAGTTATGTATTATTATTACATGTAGGGCATTCCAACTTGCCTCTAAAGATTTTTATTCCTCGTCACTTTTGAAAAAAATGAATAAGAGGAGTAATTACCTATTCGAGAAAACATTTTGGACAAACCTCACACACTTGAACTATCAGCAAATACCTATGTGTTTTAGTGACATTTTAGTTAAATGAGCATGCTTAATTGTTGGATTCTCATATCTCAGACAACGTTATCACTGTTCAAAAATTGAACCATTAGAAATTACAGCATTTCAGTTAAATAAATGTAACCAGCAGGTTGTATAAGTAAATCCTAGACAAAATGATCATTGTTCATAATATACTTTACCTATGCACGTCTATGTATGTCTATCTTGTATTTACGTATGACATTTCTAAGGCCCTACTTCATGTATTGTCTTAGCGTTAGATTACCAATGGATATGTTTGTACTTACCTGTATGATCTGTGCTGATCCTCTGTCTGTGTAAGGTATAACAGATACCGACTTCTATATATACGTACGACAACTGTGAAAAACAAATGTTGGAACCTCCCCTCGTCAAACACTTGACTTTTTGGAGTTGACGAAAAAGGGAAAAGTTGTTAATTGAGTTATTAGTGATCTAGCTTTACTGAACTAAGTCTCTAAAAGGGTGAATGTCACCACTGGTGAGATTGGTATTACTTACATATTGGAAAAACGAGAACACGTTTCGATTACCTGTTTTGAAAAAAAAAAAACCAACATTTTATTGATTTCACCATTTTTATATCATATCGTAGGAAACTCACGATCCTGACGCACACTGAAAGAGACCGCAGGACGATTGGTACAGATAATCTCGTTTCGGTTCTAAAATTAGCAACCAATCAAATACTACCATACATGGGAACTTGGGAACTCTATTGGAGGACACATAATTTTGGGATCCTCGTCATGGAGGCTGCCACCAAAACAACGTATCTGATACTATTAACCAATGAATTCAATGGATAGATACATATCATTTATAATAGCGTTGATGTCTGATTTTTGAAAGTCTTTAAAGTTACTGCATGTAGCTGAACCGAAACCCCTAAGAAAGTGATCTTCTAATTGGTCAAAATTTCCGAAGAAATATTTTTTCGGGAAACGATGAATCGTCTCACAGTCTCTGTCCGTGAGCGTCAGGACCGTCTGTTACCGACAATGCTCATATCGGTCTTGTCACGGTTAAATTTTCATGACCAGTTGACAACAGGATATACATAAACATGTATGTACTTCTCTTAAGATTATCCCTTATCAGTTATTCTACATTATACATGTAAGTACTACATATATGTATATTATATAATTATAGTCTTTGGGTGAGGTCGTTACCTGGATTTATCAACCCAAAAAAGATAATATTGACCGAGTTCAATGGCCCCACTTAAAAACTCATCACGAGTGTCATTATCCTTTAATATTCAATATATCATGGTTTTCCACAACCGTCTTTACACAAGACCTTTCTACACTGCCTAGACGTCGTTTTTACTTACTATAGCATATATATATATAAACTTCGCTCTAATGAAAACGTTTGATTAATAACAGAGATTATTTTTTATGGTTTTCCACAACCGTCTTTTCACAAGACCTTTATACACTGCCTAGACGTATGTGGCCATACCGTCGTTCTTACTTACTAGAACATCTATATATAATAACAGACATATTTGTCATGGTTTTCCGCAACCGTCTTTACTTAAGACCTTTCTACACTGCCTAGACGTATGTGGCTTATTAGTATATGAGTTCTACATTGTAAAGTGCTAATGAAATCAACATTGTTGTTTCTAGCCGGAACAACACTAATACATTTCACCTAACTAATGATTCCACAGCTGCGTTCCTGGAAAGGGTTACTAAGTCCTGTCAACATTTCAATTTGAATAGTAGTTCCTGGGCAAGCCCACATATGTGATAACACCTTTTGGCATGAATTAAGTGATAGTTTTATAACTACAAAATACTAGATACAATGTATGTTTTGTCATTCTAGGACTCGTCAGTGATGCTCTATGGGTCAAGAGAGAGCGAATAAGGTTAACAATAAAGTTGACCTGAATAATTGTAATTCTTTAGTAGGACAAATGAGTGATGATCTTCAGTGAAATACTTTGTTCTGAACGGTTGTCCCAGGAACTATCCGACTCCTTCCTCCAGCCACGTTTTTTATCTCACAGATAGGATCTCCTACACAAACACCATGACCCTCATGCATACACAAACACCCTCCTACACACTCTGGAACAATCTAAAAGTAGATTGAATGTAATAATAATGTTGAAACAACTGTGTGACTGTATGCCAGAAATAGCTGAAATACAAAAACATAAACATGTTTTTAGTTCTAACTTTTTTTTATCTCGAATAACAAAAACATATTTTGAAAACGTGAAGGCCAGGATGTAAAATTGAGTCTACATAAGGTTTTATCAGCATGATAAAACACCCTCCTACACACTCACTCTGGAACAATCTAAAAGTAGAGTGAAGGTAATAATCATGTTGTAACAACTGTGTGACTGTATGCCAGAAATAGCTGAAATGTTTGTTTGTTTGTTTGTTTTTGTTTAACGTCCTATTAACAGCCAGGCTCATTTAAGGACGTGCCAGGTTTTGGAGGTGGAGGAAAGCCGGAGTACCCGGAGAAAAACAACCGGCCTACGGTCAGTACCTGGCAACTGCCCCACGTAGGTTTCGAACTCGCAACCCAGAGGTGGAGGGCTAGTGATAAAGTGTCGGGACACCTTAACCACTCGGCCACCGCGGCCCCCATAGCTGAAATACAAAACAAACGCAAAACATAAACATGTTTTTAGTTCTAACTTAGCTCTTATAACACAAACACATTTTGAAAATATGAAGTCCAGGATGTAAATTTGAGTCTACGTAAGGTTTTATCAGAATGAATCCCCATAACATAAATTGATCAAGACAGAGATTAATATTGGCTAAACAAATGGTGTCCACCACATGAATTAAACCAATCATTTGATCTCTAGAGGCTCTTTGTCCAGATATGCTCATGTTTAGATCATATAATACTACAATAGTGCACTTTTTGTTATTATCTACAACATCATCTAATCAGGATACAGGATATGCCGCTTCTAATAAATCCATAATACATTTTGCGAGTGTGGTTAATATTTGGTATTCCGGATATTTTCACGCTTGCGCAGCACAAGCGAAATATATTTTAAAATTAGTTTTTCAGATAAATAACCAACGCTAAGTAATTTGCTTTGGAAACTTACTTATTATAATACACGGTATTGTGTAGTCGTTATACAGATTAAAGTTGATAAAAAAACTTCTATATTCAAATGTTTAAGCTTCATCTTCCTAACTAACCTTCCATTTGCTACATCTTGAGCCCCAGCATGTCGAAACAGATAAGACGTAAATTGTACCTGCTGTCTACAGTGTATGAGTCTCAAGGGCGACTATAACGGTTCTTGTCTTTTCTCTTCTTCCTAATGTCTCTCTTGACACTGCCTCACTTTTGGCCTTTAGTTAAGTTTTCGCCCTTGTGATAAAGGCTTTGAGCTCTAACCCTTTGTTGAGACATACCGGAGTTAAGAGAAAATGGTAGTTACTACTGCTGTGTAGCGCACAGCATATTCGGAATATTAGTTGGACGACTGGTTCGCCCATTGTCAGTATAGTGTGATCCGGTGGGGTGTCCTAATGGGTGTCTTTTGCAGTATACTGCTATGAGGTATCAGTTCCGAAGTATCAAATGGAGACAAAATACACACGTGCACTTATAACCACGCGCATATATATCCTCCACATACACGAAGCTTGCAAACCGGTGACACAGTTCTTAAATGGTCAGAGCTGTTGATATGACATTAAATGATACAAATCAAAGCCATGTCGAAACAGCAGGAAGATATATTTTTAGTTATTAATTAAGCGATATGCATCTCGCTATATCGTACTTAATTCATGTTTTAAATGTTGTGTGACTCTTCAGTAATGATTTGGTACAAAGTGTTGACGATAACATTGGCGTCTTATTTACAGACACCCGACGAAACAATTACGATCGATCAATGAAGAAATAAGGACCACATGTGACACCTTTTAGCATCTGCTACGTCTTTCTAGGTTTCGTCATCGAGGTCAGGGGCCAACAGTGGTCGGAAATGAAATGAAAGCAATATTATCCAGTTCAGGGAAGCATTAGGACGGTGGTTTCGGGAATAATTTCATACAATCTTATTAAAGCTAAATGGTCATATTCACTATCACTATACATATCTAACGACATCGCATAGGGGGGCACGTCAGGATGACCTTTTAAATTAACCAATCAAATTACTACTTACAGAATCTTGGAAGTGAATTTCGTTTGTACGAAATAGCATGACTAGATTGCATAGCTTACATAATCTGTCAATCTGCTTCAAGTCATTTCGTCTAACGAAGCATATAGCTATATACATGCTGTACCGAAATGGTTAGCTTCAGATGCATGATGTGACGAATGGTGTTAGATCGATGACATCGGAAAATTGACAATTCGACCTGAAAGTGAAATTTTGAGATAACAAAGATCACCAGAACGTGAACCCTTATGCGATGTCGTTAGATGTTCATGTAACGTAACGAGAATGAACATCTAGATTTTAATTGGATATTAAGATTAACAGACATTAAAATCAGCAAAATTGTCTTTGTAACCCTAGTGACCACTGAAAAATAAAATGTGAGGGAACCAATCGGCTTTACTGCATGTCGTGATAATGACGTCATCCTTTTACTGACTAATCAAAACACAGAATTGCCAATGAATACATCATCCGATCTTTACATTCCATTGATCGTTCCACTTGACTGTCCACTCATCTCAATGATTCCATTGATCGCTTTCTGGACACAGATTACACCTGTTCCTGCCATAACAGCTATTCCCATACAGTACGGTCACAAACTCTCAGACTATAAAATGTATTTATAAAAAAAATCAACCACATTTTTGTATCTTCATCGCCCAAATGGACGCTCTAAAATCTAGACAACTACAAGACATTGACAAAATCAACTAATGGAAATCACTCTCTGAAAAAATTACCCATTCTTACTTCAGCTCACAAAGACGCAACTCCTTCACAGATAATAATTAATTTTGTATGTACTATGTTAACTGGAATTTCTTTTTTTTATTTGACTACACAAGCCACAGGGTCTTGACACGAATTCCGAATCATATCATGGGATACTTTTAATACACACATAGAACAGCATTCGTGAGTTTTATAATATCTGTGACAAAGCATTGTAGATATATTGAAGGTATGTTTTAACCTGAATGGAGCCACGGAAATGTTCAACAGGTGGATATCTCTCATAAACAGACGTGTTAATGCATTTATTTGTTGCAAGTCAAAGCTGAGCTCTTGAGCGAGATTTCAATGTTGTTAATTACAAATTGATTCTATGTCATGAATTGAAAGATGTTCAGATCGCACGTCCGTGTTAATAGTCTTATTAGTCCGAGAGACAAGATGACGTTTGTTCATGTTTTGATTTCATTAGTCAGACATAATGAATGACGTACTACCGCGACTGGATATGGTACAGTAACAGGGGTGATTTTGTCAAGTGCTAGTGCATCGGTATTAAATAAGATGTAGTGTGACAATCGGAACTCCTCTGCTGTGTTTAACATTCGTGGAATTCCGAATGATGTTTGTGTCCTGTGACTTTGGCATTCCTAATTGATATATACAAGTAATTAACAAATCTCTGTGTGGGTGTTCCACGGGTTACAAAAACTGGTCATTCCATTCACTTAATTTCCCTTACCAACCCTCAATAGGTTGACAGATAGACGAGCATGGAAGTGATTAATCAGACATTAACAGGACCTTAACACTGAGAGAAGGTGTTTATAGATTTGGCCACCCTACCATTAACAGGTTACGTTGAGATCCCAACACATCAAAATGACCACCGTCCACTTTCTATAATTACTGGTAGTCTATAAATTCTGCTATCAATGGTGGTTTTCGTGAAAATGGCTTAAACTGATCGACTTTGTGGTATGGAATGATACGTACTTATTTTTTAGTATTCGTATTTAAGTAAATAAATGTACAACATTAAAAAGACTTTATCTTTTTATAACTATTTGAAAAATGGAGGCATTATACCTCGGGCACTGTATTTCAATATCAAATTTAAACACGTACTTGTTAGTTTTAAGGCCGTTATCCATTCAATGGAATGAATTAAATGACATGGGTTTACACTGGACTACAATGTCTTCAGGATCTGAGTATGAGCGTGGTATGTGTGTGTGTGTGTGTGTGTGTGTGTGTGTGTGTGCGTGCGTGCGTGCGTGCGTGCGTGCGTTTGGAAGGGAGGAGGCCCTATCAGCAAACTGGTCATTTAAGTGGGACGGCCTCCTCTGTATGTGAAATGCATGCGGGTAGTGTTTGCGTGGTTTGTGAGGCTGTGGTAAATTCGTGTTTATCTCCTTGCGATACCGCTATTCTGATGACGACGTTATAGTGCTACCTCACTGAAGCAAACTGACGCAGACACCCAGCAGGACACCCGGTCACATTTTACTGACAACGGACGAACCAGTCGTTACAGTCTCATGAATGTTGAGCGTCAAACAAGAACAGCAACTGCCATTTATATACTCTGGAATGTCTCGGCTAGGGGACAGAACCCAAAGCCTTCCTTACAGCGGCGAACGCTCAACTAAAGGTCAAAAGTGAGACAGCGTCAAGGGAGACATTAGGGAGAATAAATTTACAAGAAAAAAAGAGAGAAAAAATGTTATCCCAAATTTAGTTGCCACTTACGACCATGCAATTGGGGGCAAAGTTTTAATGGCCTAACTGCAGGGGAACTCAGGGGAATGGTGGTGGTCTTAACACTGGGGTTACACGTGGCTAGATGCTTACGATGTCCAGGATTTTACCATAGCGTGGTGTACCACGGTTTGCATGAAGTTACCTTCATCCACGCTTTCTTACAATCTGGGATTAGGTTACCATCCGGTGCGATTTCTCAAACATTTTGCTCCGATTTCTTACTTTTATTAACTTCTGTTGAGCCACCTAGGATTTATGGCCAGGATTCGGGATTTGCAGAACTCCAAAGAGTCTTTGGGGAATCTTTGATCAGCATTTGATTTCCAAGACAGGAGACCGACCTTATAAGTACGTGTTTATTTTTAATTGTAGTGAAGTATATTTCGTTACACTTACGACTAGGGTCTAGAGGAAATACAATGAGGACGAAGTTTTGAGAATTATTGAATTCCTTATTTCTGCTTACCATGCCTAAAGTGTTTACATGTCCAAGTTGATTCGATATTGAAGGACATGTGCCTCCTATCACGATTTCTGTGACAGATTGTTCACTACAGATATAAAGCTAACAACACAATTATTCATGAGATGCAGGTTGTTGAAGACTGCGAGTTTGATGGCTGACTTCACGATCTCATTGGAAAACATTCCATATCCTTGGGTATATCAGACATTGCTGTGTCTTGATATCGGTGTTGGTTCCGTTGTAACTACCTAGTTCTAATTTTGTTTCAATGTGGTTAACAGCTAATTGATTCTATGTCATGGATTGAAAGAGGATATTCAGATCACGTTTCTATGTTATATCTCGGTAATCCGAGAGGCAAGATGACGTTTATTGACGTTGTGATTTCATTAGTCAGACATAATGAATGACGTAATACCCCGACTGGACATGACACAGTAATAATGGTGATTTTGTGAGGGTCATGTTAGTGCATCGGTATCAAATAAGATATAGTGTGAATTTGATATTGTACCTTAACCTATTAACAAAAGTTTAATCTTGATTTGCAGGGATTGTACCTTAACCTATTAACAAAAGTTTAATCTCGATTTGGATGGATTGTACCTTTAACCTATTACCAAAATCATTATCTTGATTTGCATGGATTGTACCTTAACCTATTAACCAAACTTTTATCTTGATTTGCATGGATTGTACCTTCATCTATTAACCAAAGCTTTATCTTGGTTTGCATGGAAGATGTGAAACAGAAGACTTTTACCCTTCCAGAACACGTCCTCCTCTCACTTTCTAATGAGTATCCATGCAAATCTATACGATTTGGTCATATTTGCTTTCGTTATATCTATTTTGTATAAGATGTGCTGTTTCAATTTAGTATTTGAAGATGTCGTCTATGAAGCAGAAGACGCTTTCCTTCAGGAACGCATGGTCATTGTACTTGTTAGGTCCTTTCATTTACTGTATATCAAAATATATCAAATTGATTAAAGTATACGCTTAAACTGCTATAGTTTATTTATGTCCATAACTTTATACTGAAATATTTAAAATATTTTTGAATCAGTTATTATTTGACATTATCTTTCAACATTGGTATATAAATAGTCTAAATCAACATTTTCCTGATCCATATGATACTATATATACGGTTTTTGCGTTTCAGCCAATTTTTATTGCAGATTCACACCATCGAGACGTAAAATCGCGAAACAGCTGTGTGATGTAAGATGATCTTCCATATTTAACAAATCTATTTATATTTCTGCAGTTAAAATCATCGTCTGTGCGCCTTTTTCATAATCCTAAAAGATGTGAATGCCTTTTCCAAATATGACTTACGTTCACATAGTTTAACACTTAGTGAATTCTTATATATAACGTCACGACCTGCGAGCAATCGGCTAATTATTTCAATTTATGTAACACATTTATATGAATGAACAGTTCAGGTCATTATCTCCATCACCATGGTAACCACGCATACCACAAAAAGGCACGTGAATGGACAGCGCGGACGACATTATTAGTTTCTCCTATTGTATCTAGCTGATTTGCTAATTAGCGGCTGCAGGCCTGAACGTGGGCACGAGGGCGGGGTATATAAGGTGTCATCATTATAACAGCACAACCAGACCGGGAGGACATGCTGTAACCGCCCAGAAACAACACCAACAGCTCACCAACGAAATCGTAAGTCGGCATTTATTTCTTTTTTACTTGTTTGTATTTTATTAGAGGACAAGAGGCGCATTGATGAACTAATATGTATATATATAGCTTTAAATGGTAAAAATATGTCATATTATGTACAGCAAACTCATTCATTTAGCTTTTATATAAAAAAAAATCAAATATTTATTTGAATTCAACTTGATTTTGCGTATTTTTTATGTAACCCTTATAATACTTTACTTAATTACTTATTTTTTACTTAATATTAGTAAATAATTATATACTGAAATACTGAGCGGGAGTTGATGGCAACAAGAACCATTGCTGGGTTAAGACCCACACACCGCTACCCTTGAACGTTAATTCATAACTTAAGCTATGTTTTCCAAAAGTATTGCATAAAACTATTTGTGTAGAGTTATATCAATGAATTCATGTAATAGATGGTTGAAATTATAAAAGTGTCACACGTCAACAACCAACAAGAGGTTTTCGATGGTTTGCGTTTTGTGGAGATTATATGAACCACAATTTTCAATGAAGTATTGATATTTGGAGAATGAATGTATTTCATCATTGAAAAAAAAGAGAAAACTAAAACCCCTGAAATTTTCATCATTGATCGCTATTCAAATTTTGTCCCCTCTTTTGATGATGATTTTATAAATTGAAATATATTAATAATAAAATAATCATAGTGAAAATCTTTATGAAGTTCATTTTAACATTTTCTGCAAAAAAAACATTTTTGCTTCAAAGATGAGGAAAATCGGGGAAATTTTTCACCATTAGAAAGTAAAACAAATGGTGGGATAAAGAAACAAAATGTGTCCGTCAAACAAGAATTCAATTATTGTAGAGAAGTACATCGATAAATCAAAGTAAAACTCCAACATACGTGTGTTGCATGCTTCTAGGATTGCTCAGTTATGGAATACAAATTATGAATCTTGCGATGCAATAATTTTAAAAGAGTTGATGACAACACTATTTGGAGTCGTAAACCTTCAAAGTTTAGCAGCGGGAAAACCTCGAATGAAGAAAGTAACACCTCCAAAATTTAAACTATCAGCTTTATATGATAGTTTGACAACTGGTTTGTGTCAAATGATAAAAATAAAACTATACACAAGCTTGAAATATACACTGAAAGTCAGGATAACAGTCCTAATGAGTAAACATATGTAAGAGGTAGATATTTATCCAATAGTAAAACCAATTCAAAGTGTTGAACATGTTCATTTACAATTGATCCATAAACAAAATGTACAAAATTATTTAAACAATTTTTCCAATTGCTAGGTCGCATGGCTTTCAGCCAATAGTTTAATTAAGGTATTGTTCTCGGTTTAGTATTAGTGAAACAGAAAAAAAACCAAAACCTTATGTAAGAAAGGTCGGCGGCGATAGGGATGTACAGTTTCGATTTAGACTTAACAATGTATATGAAACAGAACAAAATTCGATTAGTTATTCATGATTTTTCTCAATCATTGTGACGTGATGAGATATTGTGCACATGTTCATAGCATATGGGAGCACATGGGTTATCAAAGGACCTTACAGCGGACAGGGGAACCCCCATCCTATTTTTAGTAGAGAAATATATGTTTGTTCTTCAAATCTTATACCATTAATCTCTATTCTTGCTTATAGTAAATACCCACTGCATATGTTTATTAATCAGACCAACCCCTACAGACCCCATAAACACACTTTCCTTCGGGACTGCGACCCGCTTTTTGGGCCGAGATTTGCAAGACGAAATGTACATATCGCGTAGAAAAAAAAAATAAAAAAAAAAACATTCACTATATAGCACGGGCTGCCATCACATCGAATTAACTCGCGATATTATTTTGTTAAACCTTTAAGTTATATTATCTATTTATTTATTTATGTATTTATTCATTTACTTTTTCCACATAAGATGTTTTCTAATTAATCATAATAGGCCGTCGGCGAATTAATTTTCGGCCGAGGGGGATTGTTTTTATATCATAACGATATTTTTTGTTGTTTATACCTACGATATTTATTTATCCCATAACTACGCTTGTTTCACAACTGAAATGGCACGTGATAAAATTCGTAGCAGTTTGTTATTGTTTTTGTTTACACATCGCAGTGTGTAACCACTTTCTAAGCCTCGATTGGTCATTTGTGACCTCCAACAAATCTGATTGGATAACCTCTGGCCTTTGACTAGGGACTATTTTTACTACTCTCACTTATCTTTTTGTTTTGTCAGTCTTCAAAAGATCAGCATGTATACGTTTTGGGAGTTGTCGGTACTCAACATTAGCATAACTGGATGAGAGGGATGTCCTCATGGAAATGGCGATTAATGTGGGGTTTGAGTCGTACGAAATATAATTTGATGATGGTAAAATAGACGACGCACGGAAGCGAGATATTACATCGATGGGCCTAGCGAACCAAAATATGTCGCTGAAACTGATGAGATTTCGTGTTAACACACGGACAACCGTAAACTGCCTAGGTCTATTGCTCAACACTCCAGCTCGGTTTCCGAAATATTTGTTGAAATGCATGATGTCTGGAATGAATAAATCTCAGAATGAACATTTAACATCATAATAACCAGTAATAGCATACCTACGAAGTCCAGGAAAGGACCGAAAATTGAATCTGACAATGATTAGTCTTATATTCAGCGGTGACGTTCGACTTCGCGATGACGGTGTCGTCTTCGAATATTTTGAGCGGAGTTATTTAAACAAGATACCTATTAATGGATCACACCGATCACAAGGAGACTTAACACGAACATACCGCAACCTCCCAAAACACATATACGCACTCACCACACTCATGCATGTCGCACGCACGGGAGGCCGTCCTTAAATGACCTTAGCTGTTAATAGGACGTTAAACAAAATAAACCAAACCAAACCAAACACCGACACAATGACTTTCAAACTAATATTTCGTTTTGTAAAATAATATCATTTACAAATATAGTACAGAAGATATGAGTCGTGCATCTAAAATAGACGATAAGCTTTCGTTCATAACGACCTATATTTTGTCGTGTAGTGATTTGGTTCGCGGAATTTAGTTGCTACGTTGGGAGACTTTGAACTTGACAGACTTATATTTGTAAGTAAAGAAGTTATGGGATAAACAAGTTCCCCTACTCGTGTCTTTTCAAAATTAAAAAATTAACTAACTCGAGTTTGATAAAAATGATAAACAATATCCACTCGTTGGGGAACCTCTATATAACTGTTCTATGTCTATATGTGATCGTATGTAATTTATCTGTGTCTTAATAAAGGGGCAGACTGCCTCGAAAATTCGACAATCTACTTGTCTGTACTGTCGTTATTACTACTTGACAATTATATATATATACATATATGTCCAAAACCAGTTTATAATAAGCACATTTTTGTCAGAATCACAATAATTTTAAATGTCCGGTGTCATATTGAAGATATTTAAATATCTTGCATATCCACGCTTACAAAGTACCGTAAGTGTGTTGCTGTGTTGTTATGGGAAAGTAGACGCTCAGTCAAAATTGCATTCTTGTATTTCTAGACTTTTCAGCAACGTATCTGTCTGTCATTCATATCCCCAAATATGGTGGTCATCTAACGTCTCTTTTGATCTCCTTTTGAAAATCAAGAACCTTTTTCTACGGAAAGCTGTTACGACATGCGTAATGATGCTGTTCTCCTGGTTAGTTCAACTTGTAATATATATTATAAAACGTCTTCAACGAAGAAAACCGTGCATTGTAGCTGAGGATAATAAAAAAGGAACATAATTTCCTCGCTAAACGTTCCGCTTTGGCGAGAGTTCAAGAGCACCATTTGATTTTGCCCATACCGCCGTCGGTATCACAGAAATACCGTTCAACAGTATTGATGCTAACAGGTGGATGGGTTTATTTATCTAGATGGCATACAGAATATATATTTTAATGCTGTTACAAAAAGACCAATTGAATCACAAGACTAGAAAATTATAAATATGTGAAAGATACCAAGGCATGTGAAGACAATATCCTTGCTGATGAGAGAGACGGTTATACACATTGCTTTTCTCTGAAACGCTAACAAATATACGACAACATAAGATGGATGTGAATGACAGCTATGATCGTTGGTAAAACGTGTCAAAATATACATACAAATGCATAGTTGATTGAGCGCCAACATTTTGATAATTTGTTGGTGCTTTCTTTAAAGAGTAAATATCACGGTAATTGAAAGTCTTTAATGATGTAAAACATTCAAAGTTATTATGATTTTGTCATTTGTGAATTTTATTTATTTATTTATTTATTTATGTTTTGTTTGTTTGTTTGTTTGTTGTTGTTTTTTTTTTTTTTTTTTTTATTGTTTTTTTTTTTGGGGGGGGGGGGGTGGGTTGTAGGGGTTTTGGTTGGGGGGAACTGGAGGCGGGAGGTCCCCTGAAGTTTTTATTATCGTGAATTATAAATGGGTTTGGACGTTCACGGTTAAGGTCAATATCTCCGACCTTCCGTAAGAATACTGACCTTCTAATTAAATCAAAGCAAGTAGGCGAACTCAGGATTGGTTTAACATACCACCTGCTTTCTTTGTGCACGTAGCCATTTCTGTCTATAACCAGCACCTTTAAGAATCAGGACTTTTACTTTTGATGGCAATCAGAGTGTTCAGGGCAAAAATCTTATTTCAAATCATCACAGGGCGACTCTCAAATTACCTCTAAAAGTATTTAAACGCATAAAATCAAGGAACACGTGTGACACAGACCAAGCGCTGTTGTCATAATTTGTCCTTGTTTGATCCACTTTACTGATAAATAAAATTTGTTCTGATATTCTCCGTGTTTTCATTTCAATGTCTATCTAGGTTACCCGACATTCACATTCTTTAAATACTAAAATTTGAGTTGTATCTATTTCAGGAAAATTCAATATGAATTAAATTACATATTGCTTAGAGGCCCAATATCCCATGAAATCACTTCCAAAACATATCGGAAAAGTTACTGTCAAAGCATCATATTTCAAATCCCTGAGGATTCGCTGTTGATGCCAATGGACAGTTCAACCCCGAAAAATTCGGCAAGTTACACATCAAGATTAAAAAATCCCATAAATATCATTACTTATCATCCAAATCCAAATACTTCTGAAAGGTCACTGAACTGACGTCAATATTTCCAATCATATTTACTGTTTAGGCCCAATCATCCCGGAAATAAACTATTGAGATACTGTCCAGTTGGGCAGTCACTTCCGGTAAGGAATCATGATAGGAGTTAGCTCCCTTATCGAGTCGACACAACACCAGTCCCTCGTAAATATACGATAAACTGAATATATTAAAGTGTATATGGGATATATCATGCGCATGACTGCTGTAACGTATGTTAATGGCAGTAGTTCATGGGTGTGTGATGAGTGAACGCCCCTCCTGTGAGAGAACAGGAGGTGTAGATTCTGGCGACTATTTAGTGAATGAGATCCTCTTTTAAGACACTGCCCAGACTCATTCAGGGAAATAGCAACCATGTCTCAATCTCGGGAAAGTATAAAAATCTCAATTCCATGATATGAGTTCAAAATACATTCAAGTTGATATAGTACGTGAATTAGCGAGGTCGCATAGCGCAGTATTAACGCACTCGCTTTCCACCAAGTTGTTAGAAAGTCTACCTCTCTACTTTAAGGTACATGTATGTGGTAATTGTGCGATCATGAAGGCTCTGTCCGGGTACTTCACTACATTCCCACGCTAAAAAACCCCGCACATTTCCATCTGAGCTTACAAGATTGACTGGTATAAGTCGATACAATTTGTTTTGCAATTGCTATAAAAGAAATCAAGTTTATATTTTATTTTATTTTAAATTACAAAGGGGAATGAACTTCCTACCATATATAGCGGTCTCGGTCCTTCTCCTGCTGTGTCACTGCGAACTTGGACATGCCCAGTGGGCACAGACGTTTGGATGGGGAGGCGCAGGCAACGGTAAAAGGAGCGATATGAGTAATCCGACAGCGTGCAACATGGACCTACAATTAGTTAAACTGATGTCAGCGTTAATACAGGTAAATCAGCGTTAATACAGGTAAATCTACAATTAGTTAAACTGATGTCAGCGTTAATACAGGTAAATCAGTGTTGATACAGGTAAATGTACAATTAGTTAAAATGATGTCAGCGTTAATTCAGGTAAATCAGTGTTGATACAGGTAAATCTACAATTAGTTAAACTGATGTCAGCGTAAATACAAGTAAATCAATGTTAATACAGGTAAATCTGCAATTAGTCAAACTGATGTCAGCGTTAATACAGGTAAATCAGCGTTGATACAGGTAAATTAACAATTAGTTAAACTGATGTCAGCGTTAATACAGGTAAATCAGTATCAATACAGGTAAATCTGCAATTAGTCAAACTGATGTCAGCGTTAACACAGGTAAATCAGTGTTAATACAGGTAAATCTGCAATTAGTCAAACTGATGTGAGCGTAAAAAGATAAAAAGATATTGAATCAAAGGTTCTTTTTTTATATTTTGATGGATTATTTATTTATTTTAATGTTTTCCACAAAATCCGATAGCATCTAGTCATGAATGGCATATAAACTGAAAACACCCTCCATATTTGATTAATTCAGACGTGTTGAATTAAACATAACGGGTTGTTCCTTGTACAAATTCACACATTTCCCCCATGCTTTTTGAAATGAAGGTTTGATAGGATTATTTTCTAGTTTCATACTGGTATGAACGAATAACTGGATTGCAAATTTTCAAAGCTGAACCTTAGATGACCCATTTCCATTTATTGTTGAAAGGGGTTGGTGGACGTTGAGTGGCAATTTTATACAGCATTTACACTGCTCGCCACAACGTTGCCATACTGCGCCTGATACTTTAAACGGTGCAAATTTATTAATCTGTCTCCAAGATTGCATATATATTGACAATGAATGCAATCTAACAAGTATTTAATTGTTATACATTTAATTTCGTTTATTGGTTTTTTTTTACCGGTTTCGTTTTCTCTTTTAAATCTTCTTTTGAAATGAAATATTCAAATTTGTTAAATTCCTTGAAAATTATTTGAATTATGGGTACTTTTTTCATTTCCCCATCCAGATTTCACCATTTCATCCGTAGCGCACTGCAAAGCATTTCCGTGAATTGATCAAAATTGCGTTTCGATCAGGTCATGTGATATATACTGTATCTATGACGCAGCCAAGAGTAACGTTTATGTAATGGCCGCCAACATAATATAAGAGATAAAGCATTCGGGTACATTTAAATATTTAAGTCATGGGCGCATTAAATAGAACTATGACACAATATTATGTAACAGTTCACGTCGAGAGGGGGTCTAGTACATAACAAAACATGTGCCTCATCCCTTTGATAAATCTTCAATACAATGCCTTTAAATCAAACAGTTCACGATTTTGCCTTTCAGCGTAGTGAAATAACAACCACACCTCCTTTCACCGTTTTAATTGTATCACCATTATTAAAAGTGGAGAAACGATTAAAGTAGAAAGGAAGCGAGCATGCTCTTCACATCGAACAATTGTGTGTCGTCACGAATGTACTGTTGTTGAATTTAAACGTTATTGTTTTCAGCACGAATTAAAACGACTGAAGACATGTAGTGAAGAGAAACTCCCCCGGGACATATTGGAAATATAGAGGTAAAAATATTCCTGATATTGAGATCGTCATAAACAATTGACATGTCACGCGCTTAATCTGCACTAAGGCAAAATGTTTCCGTAGTATTCCAAAATTTAAAATTTTGTATTGATACCCATGCGAATCAGATCAGCCTTTTTTAAATGAATTATTATTTATTTGATATAGACACATCATTGTGTTTGCTAGATTACCTATAGTACAAATTGTGTTATCTCGGTAAGCAGAACTGCAAATATCTAATTAAGTATTTCAAAATACCTCCTTAAATTTCCCATATCTTATCAGAATTGCTGAAGGACAAATAGGACTAACAGGAATCTGCTGTATCATACTTATTTTTGATAACTGACCTTACAATTGTATATATATAAAAAAAAAAGAATAGATTTCATGATGTATCGATGATTCACTTTTATACATATATATTAATATTTAACTATGAATTGTAAAACGAATATTTCAGACTCACAATTTTAGGATTTTTTGTGAAATGTTTGAAATATGAACCACTTTGTACATTAACTATCCTGTTCATTAGATCGTCACTTTTTGGAGGAAATGACAGAATAATTTTACTTAATACTACTCGACCGAAGCATTTATTTTATAACTATGCATTTACAACACATTTAATTTCATAAATCTACCTTATACTATCATAAACCTTATTTTATATAATTGAAAATAATATTAAGCCATTTTACAACATATCTCAAAATTGTTATATACATGTATCTAATACAAATATTAAATATATATAACTTTAGCATAATTTACGTAACTATAACTTATACCAGTAGCTTTTCTTACATAATTATGTGTTAAAGGAAAAATATACATCACTTTAAATAACGAAGCCTTTTATTACAGAACTGATTCAATTTCTTTTACATCATATCACTTTTCCATGTATTTACTTTTAATACATAGCTATATGTTATATCACAGAATTAACTTTCATACCACGTGATGTTTCCATGTATTTACTAGCAATTCATAGGTAAACTTTATATTACAGAACATTATTTTATATCATATGACTTTTTCATATATTTACTTACTATATAAAAGGAGTTTTTTTTAATTATTTTAACAGTAAAATATACTGCTGTAATATAAGTTATAGCTAAGCAGTATATTTTACTGCTAAAATAATTTCAAAAAACCTCCTTTTTTGAACTTTCCATCTCTATATCTTACAGGGGTCAGGAGCTGAGGGACACTGAATTATTCAAAAAATG
Source organism: Pecten maximus (assembly GCF_902652985.1). Taxonomy (NCBI): domain Eukaryota; kingdom Metazoa; phylum Mollusca; class Bivalvia; order Pectinida; family Pectinidae; genus Pecten; species Pecten maximus. Next base: position 8,457,522 of record NC_047026.1, read on the forward strand.
ACAAAAGCTATCTCCTCCAAAGCTTCACACCAGGATACCGATCTTTCCATTACTGGTATGGTGGTTTGTTTGGTGAACTTTCCGAATGTATATATAATAAAGACAAAGTGGAATGGAATTGCCACACATGCTGTATAGCTAGTATACATTGTACGGATACAACAAAGATGTTTTACTTGTTGCGAACTGTCCCCCGAAAAAAAATATATATTAACAAAAATACATATGTTTATATACCAAGTCTTGTTATTTTTACCTAATACGCTCGGGTGACTCCAAACTATGAAGATGTTCCGATTCTTACACATCTTTACACTCATAATCAACAACTACGCATTTTATATCGAATACAATTTCGGATCTTTCATCTAAGTTGACATGGAAATTATACATGAATGAATAAATAAATAATCCATGCATACCCCGAATGTTTCTTAATAACAGTTGAAATAATTTTTAAAGAATTCGATAAACAAAATATTAGAAATACAGTATTCGTTTGTCTGCTGAAAAATAGCCTTTCCGTATTGTTTTTTTTTTTTTTTTGTATTTGTGTTTTGGGGTTTTTTGGGATTTTTTTACCGGTTTCGTTTCCTCTTTTAAATCTTCTTTTGAAATGAAAAATTCAAATTTGTTAAATTAAATGAATTATAGGTACTTTTTCATTTCCCCATCCAGATTTCTCCATTTCCTGCCATCTGTTTCAGGTTTTGTTTTTTGTCATTGACGAGTCTTAGAAAGACAAAACAGCTGTATGGCTCTACTGTATCTAACCCTCATTATGCTTTAAAAGGTTACAATACCTGGCGTTTGAAAAAATCTAGGATACACCTCTTCAGGTTAAGATAACATACCTTTGAAAACGACACAGATAACGTTGTAGCTTTTTGGATATTGATGTTATAGATGACAGAATCCAATAATAGATGTAACACAAACACATCAGTAATAAGCGGTCTTTGACATTTGCTCGCCATGATTTACCTTTTTTATATGAAGAGACGATAAAACAGTGGTGGTCTTCTTAAATGTCATTCGAATTAAGACATCATCGCATCATCTGTCTATTAAGTCACCCTGTGAAAGCAGTGTGCCCTATGAGGTCTCCAAATAGGTCATTTGAACTGGCATTTTGACAAAAATGTTGTACTTAGAAGATAGGACGATAAAATGAAGACCCTGGGTAATTTTTATTGCCAGTATCGACATTTTAAGTCTTTCGGAATTGTTACGAAAATTAGGATGAACGTAAAAACTGTAAAAAAAAACAGTTGAGACAGATAGGACTGGATGTTTATCAAACTTCAATTGTGTCGATAATATCATCACACATATACATATATATATATGTTTTTCTTCTTACGGCTGGAATATCTTGATGGATTCTTTTATGTATATATATATATATATATAAGTTGGACGTATCTAGATAATAATTTAATTTTGTATGAAACAAGCATTTTCATTGGCTGAAATAATTTTGTTATACCTCCATAACAAAATTTTTGACGTTGTGAAATGTAACGTCATTTTTGATTGGCTGATGACGTTGCGTAATTATTTATCACAGAAAAGAGTTCACCAAAGAAAGTGAAATATCTTGGTGTGTATAAGACGAAATTAAATTATAAGAATTAACATTAATTATTTTTTCTGTTATACAGTCATAACATAAAAAACTGGAGTGTACTCTCTTCATAAACCGCTTCGCAGTTTATTTAGAGTACACTCCAGTTTTTTCTGTTATGACTGTATAACAGAAAAAATAATTGATGTTAATCCTTAAATAAAACAAAAATCAGTTAAAATAAGAGATTAAACAAAAGATGAGTTGGAGATGAGTTCGGAAGAGAAAAATCAATTTTAATGTGTTACTGACATGTATCATGGGTCTGACAATACATTATAATCCGATAACCATACTGTATAACATGGCATATTTGTGTGCAATTTATTTCGTGGTTTGGAACTTTCAAATTATTTCGTGTTAACAAACTTTGGTGGTTAACCCATGTATACAGTAATATAACAATGATAGATACAACAATATTCGTTATAATAACAATATAGACGCAACAAACGTTTCTTGTCATACGGTATACGAAATTACACGTAATTTTGATATACAATGTAAGTCAGAATGTTATTAAACCTAAAGTTAAACTTACTTGCGTCGAACACGCTTGAATTGAATGCAGTAGAAAATTTCATTCGGTCCCAATTTTACTCAACACTGTTGAATCGAAAACTACGGTTATGTCAAGTAGGTGTAGCAACTACAATGCATGTGTATGTTTTGTATTGTAACCGAGTACAATTACACCATGTACTTGCTCCTAAATAGTACAATGAAATACTAATCTCGAGAATGGAATCTCTTCGAGGTAGGTCAGGAAATATTGCTGCTCTTCTTTTAATCGAACCATATAATCACCCATGAAATTTAATTTTCAAAAATGTAGAAATATAGATTTGCCTGTAAAAGGATGATAAATATACTTTAAATTACTTGATTATAATAAAATCGGCAGGAGTTTCTTGGTAGACATCCTAACATAAACAATGTATGGACCAAGATTCATTATCCCAGATTAAGTAACTTTGCTCCTAACAAGAATTACGTTAACAAAGGGGAATAACTCTCCGAAGAGGAATATGGGCCTTGAATCTAGTACAATGCAAATAACCGTAGTGTAACTGATATACACTCCAGGTATCGTGACCATATTAACTGTGAGGTATACACCAGTTATTATTATAACAAACATTTAAAACAATATTTAAACAATAGGCAATAACTCTGTAATTGATGGGTTGCGAGCCCGGATTTTGCTACACTGCTCATCGTCTGAGAATGAAAAATGTATGCACGGCGAGAATTCCCATTATTTTTGTATGTTGTAGAAGAATTAATTTCACTTACCTCAAGAGAGGATAAACAATCTACAAAGAAAAAAAATAAACGAAACACTCATAAGAGAACAGAAAATTAACAAAATTAAGATATCAACATTTCAAAAGTACAACTTGACCATATCTACTACGCAAGAATTCACGTCTAGGAACGCTTTGATGTCATGACTATATATACAGTAAAATTACAATTCATTCCGTACCATCGGATCATAAATCCGACAATCCGGATAATGAATATGCCATCCTGATCATAAATTAGATAAGCAGATGTATCACCTAATGGTGACTACGGGATATGACACTATATCGGATATATACAAAATTAACAAAAGACATTTGAAGGGTAGAAAACAAGTGTAAAAATTTAACCATCAATTGATAAATAGAATTTTTTTTTAATTATAAAAAATGAAAATTTCAACAAAATTCGCGAAAGAAAAATGCTACTGCAGTAAAGTGTCTCAAATCTATAGAAAAGAAATAAACAAAAACATACTGGACCCTTACAAGTATAGATTACAAATTTCATATCAATCAAAAATAATAACAGAATATACTGACTTCAAATTACATCCAACTAAATACAGTTAACTCTTAGTATCCATACCGGAAAAAGAATAATATATACATCAACCGAACACTATTACGTTCAAGTAAGTTGCTTGCTGTTGAATCAACTGTCCACTATACAAATCTGTATATTCGGCACAAAAAGGTGCTATTTGACCACGTTACTGTGAAGAATTCGAGCTGCAAGTCTGAAACGGGTTGACTTCACAACTCGTCAACAAGACGGAAGGAGAACATGCTACACCAGATCACTAATCTACTTATGATCTATTGTTCAAAATTTTACAATCCTAAGACTATAGGGAACAGCCAACCGATTGAAAAAAAAAGATTTAAAAAAACATCCCCTGTGTATATAAAGTTGAGCCAAGGATAAAATGTCTGGCAGCCACTGATTGGTCAGTATGTTATGAAGTAACAAAATAGATATGTTGCCTTATAGGTAACTATCCATAAGAAATGTTGATATAAATTTCCTAAGTCCGATTGAATTTTTTTCCAAAAGTTCAGGTAATATTTATTAACAGGTAAACATTTAAGATTTTGAGAATTTTTACTGCGAAATGCATCCATTTTTAAAATGGCTACCCTGGAGAAAAAACCTTTTTTTTTTTTTTTTTTTGATGAGGTGTTATATGAGACCCTAAACTTTTGATATAAACCATAATTGTCATATTTAATTCAAGAATTTGAATGAAATACTCCGAAAAGTTAACACTACAGTCTATGGAAAAAACAATTGGTTGGTTGGTCCCTATAGGGTTTCGGCACTAGTTGTGTGAGATACTTACCTTGCTGCTGTAGCAACAAAGAGTTTAAAATTTTCTTGGCGACCCTTATAGGTTTTTCCTGTGCATCGCCAATGTTTCGTGAATGGATCGGGTTAAAGATCTACCTGATATTAGACTAAAGTCGACAACAATACCATCCTAAACAAATTTGGCGTCAATAGAGTAGCCACGCCTACAAACTCCCCCTAGCTGTTAAAACGGAACTGGGGGAATGTTCTGAGATAAATCAAAGACAAGGTCGCTCTATATCGATGGTTCTGGGCACAAGACAAGTAAACAATAATGTCCACGGGTCCTTCGTTCCTGGTTCTCCTCTGGTACGACGGAATGGTACGAGCCCTTATCCTTCTCTTGTGTTCAACCCCGACATATGAAAATGGAGAAGAAGGAGTGCATCTGTCAGACAAAAGATCTACAGTTAACACAAATACGAATGATAGAGTTCGCCGTTTTCCTGAAACTCAACCCAACAGGTTATACGGATGACTCGTTTAGTTTTTACCGCCCTGGGGAAGTTATATGTTGTTACAGCCGAGGGATACGTTGGGGGAATGACACAGAGAAATGACAACACGACACCATCATTCTCGCTTCGTGGCGGCAACTCTTTATATTCCGGAAAACAACTAAACAAACTATTGTTGGAACCAACATATAAACAACCGGCTGACATTATCCGGAACTAAGACATTTCATTGTCGCCAAAATATATATTTTACATATATATAACAATGTACATAATCATCGATGTTTGTTAGATATCTCACTTACCGCTACAGGAATCTGGTCCAGTCTGCTTTATCGAAACTCGGTTATCGTAAAAGGGATCTGGTCGCACCATACCGCCATATTTACTTATACTCTGTACAAAGCCATTAGAATAAGAAATAACAGAACTGTTAAAGGCATAAACGTTGAAAATTATCCGATCCTTCTTTTGCAATATGCAGATGGCATTTCCCTTATATTAGACGGGTCAGAATGATGTGTCAAGGAAGCAATGGAGGAACTGAAAGCATTTAAACATTTCAGGTCTTAAAAGCAACTTGGATATCACAGATTGTATGGATATCAAATCTCATATCAAGTGTTGGTATCTCTCAGTAACATCGTTTAAATATTTACTCAATCATTATGATTGTATTTAAATTGGCAATAGAAACTCTTAAGTTAGGATGGATTAAGAGAATTTTTAGATCACATTGTTAATGGCTAGGAAAACTGGGACAAAATTTAGACATTCAGCTTTTATTTTAATGTGGGAATAAAGTGCTCACGTAGCGAAAACGTATTGTAAATATACTTTTTGGGAAGATGTATTTTAGAACTATCATAAGAGTTAAAGAAGAACTCGTTAGAAATATTAATGATGACGAGAAGTTGATTCTTGAAACTACGGAAGAGCATTAGGGCCATGAAGCAAAAAAAATAAATTCATTTTTTCGTGTTAATAACTCGAAATTTCGACTTACTAACTCGAAATTTCGAGATAATAACTCGAAATTTCGACTTACTAACTCGAAATTTCGACTTACTAACTCGAAATTTCGAGATAATAACTCGAAATTTCGAGTTAGTAAGTCGAAATTTCGAGTTATTAACACGAAAAAATGAATTTATTTTTTTTGCTTCATGGCCCTAATGCTCTTCCGTATGAAACTCTATTACGGTTAAATAAAAACACTGATGTAATTTTTGAGAATTATTATTAACGTTAAAAAAATGTAACGCGTCATAACTAGAGTTTGATGGAATTAGTCGATATTTCCTAAACCCTGAAATGTAAACATTCTCCTTCCTCTATTAAAGTATCTAGTATTATATATGACGTCATATGGATACTATGCTGTTTTTGTTTAAAATCTGAGCTATGTCGATATTATCCTTTTCTAATGGATTCAGAAATTAACCAGAGTTTGGTTTAGACTGTATATTTAAGCGACATTTTTCAAACATCTGCCTTTCCTTATTTATCACACCAAGCTAACAGCTGCCTGATATCCAGCAGAGTAGACGCTCCATGAACATCCAATCAAATCACATGGAAACCGTGATAATAGTAAGGTGCATTTAAATAGTCAAATATATTTCAAAGCTAGATCATTTCATTTACACATTGTATAGCCATTTGATAATTGACTCGTTATTGTTACCAGAAAATCGTTAAGTATCAAAGACCTTTTAACTTTATTAAACTCAGTTCTTACTACAATTTCTGATATCCAAATCTATACTCCCTTATCCAGGGGTAAAAGTGTTATTTAAGGGTTAACTGTAATATTTTTTTTTTTCGTTATTGAGCGATAACACAACAAACAGGGGTGTACTCTGAATAAACCGCGAAGCGGTTTATGAAAAGAGTACACCCTAGTTTTGTGTGTTATTGCTCAATAGCGTAAAAAAAATATTACAGTTAACCCTTATAATTTAATCAACAACAATAAGAACCATTTTCATTAAGTTTAACATGTTTATTTTGCTCAAGATATTTAAAAACACATCGATAGATACAAAATCCCGTGAACAACGATTACTCCGCTGACGTCACAGTCATTATTTATGTTATGAAAGATAACATAAGTTTTAGAGCCAATGAAAATGCTTGTTACAAGCAAAATTAAATTCTATAATTAATTATATAGGTAGGGTTAACAGCATATAATACTAAAAAATACAGTACTGAAAGGGACATCAATCTAAAAAATACAATCAAGAAAGGGTCATTAATCTGAAAAAATACAGTGTAGAAAGGGACATTAATCTGAAAAAATGCAGTGTAGAAAGGGTCATTAATCTAAAAAAATACAGTGTAGAAAGGGACATTAATCTGAAAAAATTCAGTGTAGAAAGGGTCATCAATCTTAACAATTCAGAAAAAGAAAGGGACATTAATCTGAAAAAAAAAGTGTAGAAAGGGTCGTCAATCTAAAAAATTACAGTGTAGAAAGGGTCATAAATCTGAAAAAAAAGTGTAGAAAGGGTCATTAATCTGAAAAAAATACAGTGTAGAAAGGGTCATTAATCTGAAAAAATACAGTACAGAAAGGGTCATCAATCTGAAAAAATACAGTGAAGAAAGGGTCATTAATCTGAAAAAATACAGTGTAGAAAGGGACATTAATCTGAAAAAATACAGTGTAGAAAGGGTCATTAATCTAAAAAATACAGTGTAGAAAGGGACATTAATCTGAAAAATTCAGTGTAGAAAGGGTCATCAATCTAAACAATTCAGTCAAGAAAGGGACATTAATCTGAAAAAATACAGTCAAGAAAGTGTCATTAATCTGAAAAAATGCAGTGTAGAAAGGGTCATTAATCTAAAAAAAAAAAAACAGTGTAGAAAGGGTCATTAATCTGAAAATACAGTGTAGAAAGGGTCATTAATCTAAAAAAAAAAAAAAAAAACAGTGTAGAAAGGGTCATTAATCTGAAAAAATACAGTGTAGAAAGGGTCGTCAATCTAAAAAATTACAGTGTAGAAAGGGTCATAAATCTGAAAAAAAAAGTGTAGAAAGGGTCATTAATCTGAAAAAAATACAGTGTAGAAAGGGTCATTAATCTGAAAAAATACAGTACAGAAAGGGTCATCAATCTGAAAAAATACAGTGTAGAAAGGGTCATCAATCTGAAAAAATACAGTGTAGAAAGGGTCATTAATCTGAAAAAATACAGTGTAGAAAGGGTCATTAATCTGAAAAAATACAGTGTAGAAAGGGACATTAATCTGAAAAAATTCAGTGTAGAAAGGGTCATCAATCTTAACAATTCAGTCAAGAAAGGGACATTAATCTGAAAAAATACAGTCAAGAAAGTGTCATTAATCTGAAAAAATGCAGTGTAGAAAGGGTCATTAATCTAAAAAAAAAAAAACAGTGTAGAAAGGGTCATTAATCTGAAAATACAGTGTAGAAAGGGTCATTAATCTAAAAAAAAAAAAAACAGTGTAGAAAGGGTCATTAATCTGAAAAAATACAGTGTAGAAAGGGTCATTAATCTAAAAAAAAAAAACAGTGTAGAAAGGGTCGTCAATCTAAAAAATTACAGTGTAGAAAGGGTCATTAATCTGAAAAAAATACAGTGTAGAAAGGGTCATTAATCTGAAAAAATACAGTACAGAAAGGGTCATCAATCTGAAAAAATACAGTGTAGAAAGGGTCATCAATCTGAAAAAATACAGTGTAGAAAGGGTCATTAATCTGAAAAAATACAGTGTAGAAAGGGTCATTAATCTGAAAAAATACAGTGTAGAAAGGGACATTAATCTGAAAAAATTCAGTGTAGAAAGGGTCATCAATCTAAACAATTCAGTCAAGAAAGGGTCATTAATCTGAAAAAATACAGTGTAGAAAGGGTCATTAATCTGAAAAAATACAGTGTAGAAAGGGTCATTAATCTGAAAAAATACAGTGTAGAAAGGGTCATTAATCTGAAAAAATACAGTATAAAAAAGGGCCTTCAGTCTGAACAAATACAGTGAAGATCATACAGAATCTGGTAAACATGCACTTTTTTCTGGCCTTGAATAAGCTTCAGATATCTCGTTCAAAATCTAATTGATTTAACAATTCTCTAGGATTTTTTTTTTTTTTTTTTTGTTATTTATATATCCCTGAAACGTATCGAAAGTTTTAATGCTTGAACGTTCCGCATTAGCCATACCTTTTATGTTCACGTTTGAACATAATTCATGTTCCCACAAAATAGCAATACCACACTGAAGCGAAAACAAAGTACATCAATCCGCATATGTATCTATATATATTGTTATTTATAATTGGTCAGATATAAACATGTCTTGGTGTAAGAATAACTTTCACATAATCTTATCGACCGGAACTTTTTCACCATTACATACACACACTCACTGACTCTCTCTCTCATTCTAATCAATATTGGTCGTTATCACAGACTTCATGAGTCCCTTCAAATGTTGACCAGACTGCCAGTCGTCATTATTGATTCTCCTTTAAATTTAAATCTGACTGAATGTAAGAGTTGTCTTTCTTTAAATGACAGAATGTTGATCATGGGAGGCCGGGAACCAGCCTAGCTTTCATCCAACCATTGCAGTAACCCCCCTCCCCCCCTAAGGCAGAGCACAACTCTAGCCCAGCTTTTTAATAGCTGACTAAAGTCCAGTATTCCGTCTCGTTTACATTTACAGTTGGAATATATATACACAATTGTTTTGTTTTTACGAAGAAAGCATTTACATTGGAATTTGCAGTATATACCAAATTCCATTCGTAACTACTCGGCCGATTCCGTACCTGTTAGATGACCGTAGAGAATCAGCCGAGATATTCCGAGTGTACCAAATGGTAGATAATTTTAAGACTATCATTAATTTTCATGAAAAAATGTTCGTTTTCAAATTAGAAATATATTATTCTTCTGATGCCATTTTCTTTGACAAACAACTGTAAAATATGACAGTATCTTTAAAAAAAAATGATTATTTATATCCATAATTAAATTATACATTACATTAGGTTCCGAAAAATGTTTAGTTTTGATATACATATACATGTATGTATATCATCACTCTGTCCAATATGACCTGTAGACCGGGTTATTCTAAGGATTTAAGGCAAATATATTGCTTGTCAAACTGGACACTAATGAATACTCAAAATCATCGATATTTTCCAACACCTTATTCGCGGTGACCTCCTTAGAGGCAAAAAAAAAATAATAATAATAATTAACAAAAAAGTTAATTTAAAGTACTATGGCGTCGCTGATACTGAAGTATGTAAATAAATTCCACGTCATAAAATTCATGATAACAGTCATCAATATATGTCATTGACCATCCACGTGATCTTACTTTAAACCGGAAGTTTAATGATGGCGACCGGAAGTAGTTATTTCCCTGTTTTCTGCCCGACACGCACTCCGTACTGTAATAACTGTTAAGTAGAAGAGCAACCATCATCAGTTTGTCGGCGGGGTGCCAAGGACGCCTCCATTGTGTTGAGTAAATATGAAGGAGATGGTCATTGGTTAGTTTTCAGTTTAAACATGTTTATTTGTCTAAAATGACAAGAGGATTTGGCACTAGTTGGTGTTAGTAGATGGAACACATCTAAGGAGGCCTATAATGAAGTCTTTGGTAGCGATGTAGAAAGTTGGAATAAAGGAGAGTAGTCTAAACATGTCCGTCCATGTACACCGTAGACCAACAGTTATAGCCAAACCCCTCAAACGGCTACAATGCAACACTACAAACGAATAAGAAAAAGTCGTTGAAAAAAAAAACAGAAAGAAAGACAAAGAAAAAAAGAAGAAAACACTTGTCGCAAAAAATATTCATTCCCAAAAAATATATATCTGTTTGAAGCAAGATCCCTGATGACTTGGTGTCTGCAGAGACCTGTCACTGTCATCAAATCCAAGGTATCTTCCTAAAACTTTTTTTCATGATCCAGACGAAGATTTAGCCAGTTATTCATAACTCCTATTGAGACAAAATACCTTTAAGGTGATTTAAGGTGATTAACACTAGGTGGCTTTTGTGATAAATACTGTAGATATCAGATAAAAACCATGTACCCGAATTTGATTCAAAAATGTTTTTCAATATCTAAATTTTGTCTATCAGATGGAATCTTCCTCTACGTTTGTTTCTTTCTGATAATTTGACCTTCTAGATTTCAAGCATTTTTGCCCAACATCACTTCAATTTGCCTTTTGGCGAGTGTCATATACAATTATCGAACGAGTTCAATTGATCATATATCATATAAATAGATGAAAAGTGAACAAGTTCATTTCTATATATAAGACAGAAGAATTTCGACTAGAACGATAAGTTCTTCTCTACAGCGACACTTGCATTAATATCAAGTGTGACGTCATATTTCATTGGTGACGTCACAATAGTGTCAGTACACGTGTGTCTTACGACTTGACTTATTACAAAGTCGAACGGGCAAGGTATGTTATATGGATAATACATGGCTAGTATGTTACAATACAAGGTTTATTTTGGTGCGAGCCTTGGGAAGGCCGAGATGACGAATAAAATACAAGTCTTCTACAAGTTGACGACATTCAAAACAAACAAGTTTCCGTTTTGTTTACCTTTCTTGTGTGTGAGTGACCCCGAGTGAATCGATCAGGAAAATATTCGTGTGTGTGTATTAACTACCACGAATCAATTATTGCACAATTGCAAAATAGTTCCAGGCTTTTTATGTAAATCAGAGTTAAATTTCACTAAATCATGTATGGAAATATACCATAGTTTTTCACGACAAAAAAAAAGATTTTCTTTTTGCGATTACGACGTAGCATTTAGTCGTTCAGGCCAAATTTCAGGGTCAAATTGAAAGTAGTCCCGTCAGGTGGGAAACAAATTAACGTGAATCGTATTGACAGATAAAGCATGCATGTACGTGTGTGGCAGTTGCAGGATAACGTCCAATTATGGATACAACAATAAAAAAAATTCTGAATGCCGAGAAAAACATGATACTATCATTTTTATTCGTTTGCTTTACTGTGGAAATCCGTCACCAGATAAAAATGCTGAGTACTTTTCAAACATTTACATCAGGTCCGATAAGCGGAACAGCCACACTTGCCAATGACTATTAGTAATCAGTGCGCTGTTTATTATACAGTGTATATTAGAGACGGCTAAATTCATTAGGTCGGCTTTCATCACGTGCCGTTATTCCACACCCATGAACCGTCAATTAAGATGTATTGCTGATATGGCAGTTATTCATAGTGTTTTTTTCCATAAACCAATAAATTTGTTATCGATGGTGTTTTTCTAGTGTGTTATTCAATATCCATAGCAGAGTCCGCTGTTTATCCAGTCACCCTTCTCCGATATGTGCTGATAACAATCTGAAATTATTGCGAAAATTAACGCAAAATTAATTCTGTATAATTTTCTCCGCCATACCCCAACAAAACGTTACAATAGCCGCATGTAAAGTTCATCGCCTGTTCGTGATATTCATGGGACGAACGTGAGTATAATCAATTTAGTTGTGACTATTAAGTTATATTAGATATCACATAGATAATTTAATTAGTACGCTACGAATTCCCACAACATAATAGGCTGTTGTCATTATATTTAATTCTTCAAACTAAGGCCATGCAAAATATAAATTCGTTTTTTGGTGGTGTTTGACGGGCAGAAAACACTGTTGTATTACAGTAACACTCTTTCGTAATTTTATTGTTTTTTTTTTCATTTTGCTTTTGTTTCGTTTTTATGCAAATGCTTGTTGTTTTATTCTCAGAAATGAGAAATCAATTTGTATACAAATAATATCAAATTCATCATTTTTATCATATAATGTATGGTATGATGTCCAGACGCATCAGTCACTAAAACTGTGTCCTTATATATTATATCTGGTGATAAATATAATACCTACCCCGACTAACACAGAAACCATTGTCGTGGCCTGATTGTACGATACACAATACAATACCTACCCCGACTAACACAGAAATCATTGTCGTGGCCTGATTGTACGATACACAATACAATACCTACCCCGACTAACACAGAAATCATTGTCATGACCTGATTGTACGATAAACAATACAATACCTACCCCGACTAACACAGAAATCATTGTCGTGGCCTGATTGTACGATACACAATACAATACCTACCCCGACTAACACAGAAATCATTGTCGTGGCCTGATTGTACGATACACAATACAATACCTACCCCGACTAACACAGAAATCATTGTCGTGGCCTGATTGTACGATACACGATGATAAATGCAATACCTACCCCGACTAACTCACAAACCTCATGTGATCATATCGGCAATGATTTAATTTTACTGTGGTGGGTCGGAATAAGCCTGGACTTGTTGAATAATAGATTCCGCCATGTTTGACTCCCTAGGGATCCTAACTGAAGAAGGGGATGATGAGCAATCTGACTCCGCACGTGACGATCATTATACTAATGCATTTGATCAAATTAAAAATACAATAACGCGAGCAAGCTTTAATGCTCGTCTGTTTGAAGAAATTATTGTCGTAAATCAGTTATGAAGTCGCGTACACCTGCGTGGTGTGGGATTTCCCTGACATCCTCAGAACCACTCCGGGTACATAAAAACAAAATACCAGTTGTATAACCGAGATTTTATTGTATCTAATTCTAAAAAATGTGTGTGATTTTTTAATCATAAATTTTTAAATCTTCTTTAAAATCGGAAATAATGGCCATCACCGTCTGATTCTGAACTTCATCAAAATTCGTCTCAACATTTTTTTATCATATCTACAAAAACGTGTTGAAAAAAGGTGTGCTTGCTTCTTTCAACATAAATATATCAATCCGTTATGAAACGGATTTAATATCCGCCCATTGACACATTCTCCCCCTTGACACATCCTCTCCTTTGACACTTCCTCGCCCTTGACACATCCTCCCCCTTGACACATCCTCTCCTTTGACACTTCCTCACCCTTGACACATCCTCCCCCTTGACACATCCTTTACCTTGGCACATCCTCTCCTTTGACACTTCCTCCCCCTTGACACATCCTCTCCTTTGACACTTCCTCACCCTTGACACATCCTCCCCTTGACACATCCTTTACCTTGGCACATCCTCCCCTTTGACACTTCCTCCCCCTTGACACATCCTCTCCTTTGACACTTCCTCACCCTTGACACATCCTCCCCTTGACACATCCTTTACCTTGGCACATCCTCTCCTTTGACACTTCCTCCCCCTTGACACATCCTCTCCTTTGACACTTCCTCACCCTTGACACATTCTCCCCCTTGACACACCCTTTCCTTTGACACTTCCTCCCCCTTGACACACCCTTTCCTTTGACACTTCCTCCCCCTTGACACACCCTTTCCTTTGACACTTCCTCTCCCTTGACACATCCTCTCCTTTGACACTTCCTCCCCCTTGACACATCCTCTCCTTTGACACTTCCTCACCCTTGACACATCCTCTCCTTTGACACTTCCTCACCCTTGACACATTCTCCCCCTTGACACACCCTTTCCTTTGACACTTCCTCCCCCTTGACACACCCTTTCCTTTGACACTTTCTCCCCCTTGACACACCCTTTCCTTTGACACTTCCTCTCCCTTGACACATCCTTTACCTTGGCACATCCTCTCCTTTGACACTTCCTCCCCCTTGACACATCCTCTCCTTTGACACTTCCTCACCCTTGACACATTCTCCCCCTTGACACACCCTTTCCTTTGACACTTCCTCCCCCTTGACACACCCTTTCCTTTGACACTTCCTCCCCCTTGACACACCCTTTCCTTTGACACTTCATCTCCCTTGACACATCCTCTCCTTTGACACTTCCTCCCCCTTGACACATCCTCTCCTTTGACACTTCCTCCCCCTTGACACATCCTCTCCTTTGACACTTACTCTCCCTTGACACACCCTTTACCTTGCCACATCCTCTCCTTTGACACTTCCTCCCCCTTGACACACCCTTTCCTTTGACACTTCCTCTCCCTTGACACATCCTTTACCTTGGCACATCCTCTCCTTTGACACTTCCTCCCCCTTGACACATCCTCTCCTTTGACACTTCCTCACCCTTGACACATTCTCCCCCTTGACACACCCTTTCCTTTGACACTTCCTCCCCCTTGACACACCCTTTCCTTTAACACTTCCTCCCCCTTGACACACCCTTTCCTTTGACACTTCATCTCCCTTGACACATCCTCTCCTTTGACACTTCCTCCCCCTTGACACATCCTCTCCTTTGACACTTCCTCCCCCTTGACACATCCTCTCCTTTGACACTTCCTCACCCTTGACACATTCTCCCCCTTGACACACCCTTTCCTTTGACACTTCCTCCCCCTTGACACACCCTTTCCTTTGACACTTCCTCCCCCTTGACACACCCTTTCCTTGCTACACCCTTTCCTTTGAACTTACTCCTCCCTTTGACACACCCTTACACTTGGCACATCCTCTCACTTTGACACTTCCTCCCCCTTGACACACCCTTTCCTTCTGCACTCTCCTCTCCCTTGACACATCCTTTAACTTGGCACATCCTCTCCTTGACACTTCCTCCCCCATTGACCACAATCCTCTCCTTTGGACACTTCCTTCACCCTTGACACATTCTCCCCCTTGACACCACCCTTTCCTTGACACTTCCTCCCCCTTGACACACCCTTTCCTTTGACACTTCCTCCCCTTGACACCCTTTCCTTTGACACTTCCTCTCCCTTGACACATCCTGTCCTTTGACACTTCTCCCCCTTGACACATCCTCTCCTTTGACACTTCCTCCCCCTTGGACACATCCTCTCCCTTTGACACTTCCTCACCCTTGACACATTCTCCCCCTTGACACACCCTTTCCTTTGACACTTCCTCCCCCTTGACACACCCTTTCCTTTGACACTTCCTCCCCCTTGACACACCCTTTCCTTTGACACTTCCTCCCCCTTGACACATCCTCTCCTTTGACACTTCCTCACCCTTGACACATTCTCCCCCTTGACACATCCTCTCCCTTGACACATCCTCCCCCTTGACACATCCTCTCCTTTTACACTGTCGCTCTTTCTTGTTCAGCTTTAGCGTTCGCTCATGTGGGAAAGGTCACCGGGCCATGGCATGCCCAAACATTTAAGAGGACAATAGCTCTCCCCTCCTGCTTAATGCACAGCAATGGGATGTAATAGGCACAAAGCTGATCTATTCCAGAATCAGTGGACCGTTTATATTGACACCGTTCTGGAATGACGTCATGGAGCTGGTGGTTGAACTATAACAACCCGGACTGACATCCGGGTCATTAATCAGCGTAATTGTTCGTTGTCTCTACCCTGTTTTATGGTAATTAAGAGTGCATGCCTACATTTTATCTAAATCTGAAAACTGACAATAAATTATCAAAATGTCTCTTGACAGACAATTTTGTCTAATGTTGAGTTACGAGTACCATTCGATTTCAATTAAGATAATTATCAAGATGAACCAGTTGGGTGATTATTTACATTGATAACTCACAACAACATCATTCTAATTAAACTTAAATTTTAATGTTAATCCATAATTTACAAAGTGAGTGCATATATCAATAAGATATCAAACAGGTTTCGGTGACAGGAAACGA
Organism: Pecten maximus; assembly: GCF_902652985.1. Classification (NCBI taxonomy): domain Eukaryota; kingdom Metazoa; phylum Mollusca; class Bivalvia; order Pectinida; family Pectinidae; genus Pecten; species Pecten maximus. Next base: position 8,473,928 of record NC_047026.1, read on the forward strand.
CGCACAGCTTCCAAAAGTAAATCACACAGCTGAGAAAGACAGAGGTTTATCATGCGTCATGAACATGCTGTGATCTAAATCATAAAAAGTTAGAAATAAAATTGCCATTTAAAACGCACGGTAAATCTAGCTTATCTTTTTTGCTACAAGGGCTATGGGAAGTAGATCGAGCCCCTAGCGGCAATTTCGTAAGCGGCGATAACAAGCGATATTTTAACGGGAATATGATTTGATGACGCAACATGTCGTCGTTGAGTTCAGCTGAACACGTACAGAACTTGCAGGTGAACGTAATCTGGTATACTACAGTCCATGGTATACATTGTTAGATATATAATACCTGTATGCATGACGCTTGGGAATTTCAAGTTCGTGACGATTTGTAATTTTACGATGAAATATCTAAATTTGTCAGAAACATAAAACACATTGACATGATTTTATCCCTCTGTTGGATTAAAGTATTTTCATACTGGATGTGAAATGTTTGTTACTACTCAAAATACAGATTTCGGGCCTGAGGTATAGTATGTATATAATTGACGGCTTTCTTCCATCCCTACAAAATATATTGTATATCCGTAGGGCTCCTACACGATATGCCGAATCCGGGCCTTACATTAAGTGTGATATTAATGGATGCCATCTTATATATCAGGCCCCTACACAGTATACCGAATTAGGTCATAGTGCACTAGATATAGGGTCCGTATACACGATATACCGAATTCGGGCCTTACATTAAGTGTGATATTAATGGATGTTATTTTATATATCAGGCCCCTATTTGGTATACAGAATTAGGTCTGATTGCACTAGATATAGGGTCCGTATACACGATATACCGAATTCGGGCCTTACATTAAGTGTGATATTAATGGATGTCATCTTATACATGTATATCAGGCCCCTACACAGTATACGGAGTTAGGTCATAGTGCACTATATATAAGGTCCCTATACATGATATACCGAATCAGGGCCCTATAGATTAAATGTAATATAAAATAATGTTATCTTCAGGTCCTATACATAATATGCATATTCCGGATTTAAACAATTATTGACTCTTTCCGATTAGGCTAATACATTAAATTATAATTCTAAAAAATAATATTCACTAAGGATGTGGGTCGATTTGATAATTGCTTTTAAAGTCTAAATTCATCGTTATATGATTTTGCGACTCTTGAAAAAAGTTGTCTACCATGTGAGAACTTGTTTTTGTATCCGTGATTCCATGGATGACCACTCAGGAGAATAGGAAAACGACAGTAGTATGCGTAGAATTTCAAAATGGATTTTTAATAGGTCATTAGGGTTAAAAAAATAGCAGATTAAATCCGAATTGAAATCGAGTCAATATTTGTTAATCCCGATGTCAACGCAATGCATTATATATTATATCGACCTTCATCATGTATACAATTGTTCTTTGTTGATAAGACATCTAAACTTGAAACCTTGCATACAAAAACTTATATTTTCTGTTTGTTGGTAAGAAGAGCCTGACTAATTAACGACCTGACAAACTAGGGAATCCGTCATGCACATTGTCTTAGACATATTCCCAATATTGTGAAGTTAAAATCACGTTCTCGATTCTTCGTCTCTTCGTGCTCTCAGTTAAAACTGATTCAGAACCCTTCCACTTAGATCGGGTGTTCGCCATCTTTGTTATGATGTTTACAATTTCCCGCATCGCGCATGCGCATAGGTACGCATAGGTATTTGTTTACACACATCGAAAAATAATAATATGAAATAGTTACTAGGTTGTTCATATTTTTTTTTTTTTTTTTCATTATTGTTATACAAATTGTTATGGACACTTTTGAAATGTATAATTAACATAAAGTGCATAACTTTTTACATCATTTTAAATCGTATACCCTTTTTTATATATTATTTAAGTGAAAATCTAGCCATTTAGTCCCTATAACACCGTAGTCGATAATCCTTCAGTATTACAATCAGTCAATGAGATGAATGCGAAGGTTTTTATGAACTGCGTTTTAGTGCGGACTCGGCTCGTTACTTGATTATGCCAAAACTTGATATCATAACATTACTCCTATCAAAACCTTTGATTTTTAGCTCCTGGCGGTGTAATGATAAGAGTAAACTCCGTTTCTTATATACATATATGTAGCTCAGTAACAAAAAAACAAAAAGCAAAACAAAAATTAAGTTAACACTTTCAATTCAATCTACTGTACACAATCCTCGTAAAAATCTACGTTTATTGATGAACTCTTTTCTCTTAGAAATTATTACGCCGCTGTATCTGCCAATCAAAAGTGACGTTACAACCGGCGAGTATGACAGTGTGACATAACATGAAAAACGCCCACCTTTCCGGAACCCTTATGTGACTTGTACTTGACCAGCGTCCTCTGTACCGATGTATATCTCGATAATCCCTCGTTTTATGCGATCTGTCCTGTGTGGATATTGATATGAGTTAGATTTCTCCTATTGACATTGTTTTTCACGGCTTTGGTTGGTAGGAAGGTGTGGCGTGTCGGACCATATCGGGTAAAGGAAATGTTTTACCTCACACGAAGATTTTATACGTAGATGATGAACAGATTCATTTGGGTTTTTTGAGGTTTTTTAGTTGTTTTTTTTTTTTTTGTATTGTTTTTTGTTGTTTTTTGTTTTTTTTTGTTTTTTTTTCTTGTTCCTTCCCCCACCCCTTTTTTCATATAATGTGTTCATGTTCTTCAAAATTCATAAAAAGTTCAAAGCTAATTTCTTATTTAGATAATCTTCCAGCAGGAAAATATGAATTTTGTACTAATGCTATATGATATGTAATGTATCAGAGAGAGCGTTCTGCCATATGACCTGTCTGACCTGGATATGATTAGTATCTGGATTATCTACCTAGATACAGGGCTATAAGGCTATTCTGACTTTATCCGGGTGTTCAATACCTGGCTTGTGTCATCATCTAAGTCTTTCCGTTTTACGTTTCATTCTTACCTGATCATCTGCATTATTAGCTGCATTGGACAGAACCTCCACAGGTAAGTTACACAGGTAAGTTGCGCGTGCTATGTTTTATTGGTGATTACGTCCTGACTTTTCTGCCAATTTCCTGTGATTTCATGTTTTGCGAAGGTTCAATTTCAGCCGGACGTCGATTCTGACATTTCTTTGTAGAAATCTATAAAGGGTTACGAAATCGTTAAATCGATATTCGACTGAAGATGATTACTGTACTGTATAAGATCTGCGTCGGTGGAATTGCTGTTGTATGTCAATAGTGCCTTTAATATATATATAAAGTTGTGAACACACGTTTATAAAAATGCTATCTACACATTTAATAATGATAAAAACAACTTTTTTAAAAATTCACCAATGATGTTATTTTAATTTATAACACACGCATGCGCATAACACTCGACTTCTATTTATATACAAAAATGGCTCCCACGGGACAGAGTTATTTCCTCTGTGAAGCAACCAAGAGAGAGAGAGATAGAGAGAGAGAGAGAGAGAGAGAGAGAGAGAGAGAGAGAGAGAGAGAGAGAGAGAGAGAGAGAGAGAGAGAGAGAGAGAGAGAGAGAGAGAGAGAGAGAGAGACACACACACACACACACACACATACAGACAGACAGAGACAGACAGACAGACAGCGAGGAAGGAGACACATAGACAGACTGAGTCAGACAGATGGTTATTCCTCATTGTTTAAACACACTTGTACATTAGATTTTACATATTTGTCATACGAATGGTATCAGCCAACAGAGCCAGCTGTACAGTGATGCTCTAGCACACTTCTTACTTTCAACTGTTCAAATGTTCCACTGTCGTCTGTAACAAAGTAGAATTGCTTCGTTTCTAAAATTTCTCGTGCCCGCTAAATTTACGGTGTATTCCAGAGGCACCTGACAAATGAGAGATCAGCCCGGAGCCCTCGACATATACAATCGGTAGTGAATATTGGGAAAACATAAAAACATATATTAAAGAAAATCAAAAAAAAAAAAAAAAAAAACATGCATTAGATTAAGACATGTTTCGATGACATAACGCTTTAATTAAAAAGGAAACGTTTCTGATATACATTCAGTAAGACTTTCTGTATGACTTTCTCCTAAAGTCCAAAATAATTACCGTTAACGCCGTTACCAGAGTGCACGTGCTTTCCTGATTGCACTGTAGGATATCACTTAGTGTTAAAATAGCAAAGCTAGCATAATACCAATAAGCTCAGGTGGCAGAGGTAAAACTACCTCGTCCTGGGGAATCATCGGTATACACTCATTTCCTGGGCTTGGTCTCTTCATTTACCAAAAAGAAAATAGCATCTTGTGTTGAGTGATAATATAGTGCATATAATTATAATTATTAGCTTTTTTAAAACTGTAGGAGAACGACCAACAGCTATATTTATTAGTAAGCACTTACGTTAAAGTTTAAGATAGATTGGTATGTAGAAATACCGACAGTTATGCTGAAATTTATTTTTGGGAAAATTAAAGGTGGGGTTTCAAAATGGCCTAAGAAGCCTATACGATAGCTTGTATGTGCTTTTGATAGCCTCCGAAGTCCGACGTTTATAGTTAGGCATTCAAGTCCATACATGTACATATGCAAGAATATAGCGCCATTTCTGTGCCAAAAATTTAAAAATTTAAAAAAAAAAATTTAAAAAAAAAATCTTTTGGGAAAAATGCTACAATATCATTTCTTCATTCATTTTAGAAAATTAATTATAAGCTGGCTGGTAATAACATATTATATATCATATATGCAAAGCAGGAAGCTACATTTTTTAATACATTAGGGGGGGGGGGGGGATAAAAACGTGAAGGATTTTGAATAAGAACAATTTTCTTTACAGTTAACGAACTTTTATGAAGGTCAATTGAAGTTCTATTTTTGACCTTCATGAAAGTTCGTTTACTGTAAAAATAAATTGTTCTTATTCAAAATCCTTCACGTTTTTATTGCAGTCAGTGATCATAAGCTCAAAACATCTTCAAGCAGTATAAAACATATTGCCCAAATGGTAATAAGGAGGTTTGTGCAAAGTAATTAAAATTGATTGACACTATTGCTACGTAATTTCAAAAGTAAAATGTGCACCGAGGAAAATCTGTCATCATTATCACTTTCGGGTAAAGGTTCTACTGAGACCAGAATATAACAGGCATGTACGGCTATGCTCATGAGCTTCAAATAGTTCCGCTTTAAATTGCCACATTATGAGATTCTCTTGAGCTTGTGATCAGGAATAAAGATATATGTATCGTCAAGTATGACAGTCGCCCGCTTGCCAAAAATGCTTCGGAGAGCAATGTGCTGTGCTCCAAATATTTTCTCTTGATCTCCAGATATACTGGAAAATGACATGTTTAAAAGAGTTGTACAGTGTTTCCATACGTCCGTCTTCAATTTTACCCAGAACAACAGTAGTGTATCCTCGTGATGTGGAGTGTAAATACCAGTGTCAATAGAGGACGGACAATGTGAAAGGATTCTAGACCAGTGTCAATAGAGGACGGACAATGTGAAAGGATTCTAGACCAGTGTCAATAGAGGACGGACAATGTGAAAGGATTCTAGACCAGTGTCAATAGAGGACGGACAATGTGAAAGGATTCTAGACCAGTGTCAATAGAGGACGGACAATGTGAAAGGATTCTAGACCAGTGTCAATAGAGAACGAATAATGTGAAAGAATTTCTAGAAACGGTGTTCTTGTCCAGCCTGTCCAGGCTTTACAATCTGCATCATCTAGAGAGGTGAAACATAGAGTAAAGGAAGACTTCTGTTTTGATAGAATATTTGATATCTCCAAAATGTCCGTGGTTATTTCCTTTGATCTGGAAGGTAGCCAAGAAGTCAATATTTCTCTTTTCTCTCATCCCTACCGGTATCATACTGGTCTGTCCAGGTAAATACACCCATGCTTGCTGTGTGTGTATTACCTCGCTTCCGGTGTAGGATAGCCACGCGCGCGCAATGATACAAAAGTAGGTCGCCGAACCGAAAGTAGATCTATCTATACTCCATGATTTAAACATTTCAACAATACATTGAATTAAGATATGTAATCAGATAATATTTTTTTTATTTATGATATAGATTATGTAAAAAAAAACACGTTCTTTTATTGTTTTTTATTAATAAAACATGGAACTATATTTTCACGCGAAAGGACACACTAGCTTGGCCGACATCAAGTGATTTGGCTTCGCTTGCAATGACATGGCTGCTGAAACAACGTTAGACTGTGGAAATGAATGGTTTCCTTCGTTTTTAGAACAGCAAACAACGTTTGCATATATGGGGTATGGTAAATCGATTGGCGCTGTTCTTTTTTTATTATATGCAGTAGAAAAAAAGTTTGGATTGAGAAAAAATGGCGTCTATCTGAGAAAGCTATCGACAGATAGTGCCTATTTTTGCATATTTTAGGTTGGGGAATGAGCGGAGCCTCGGGTTTTACCACATTTTGTGACCCCTCGGGTGGAATATCCCTATCCTACATGACCACATATGATAGAGTCTTATATTATCAGTGCGAATTTCAACGTTAGGATTGGTATCTTACCCTGTGACATTCGTGAGGACACTGCAGATTGCGATAAAATATGAGTTGTTGGTTTGCGCGCTCAGGCAAAACAGTCGAGTTTTGATCGAAACTCTTTATACATAACGACAGTATGCTTCAGTGAGGTAGCACTATAAATCGGCCAAAGTTCCGACCTATCACAAGGAGACTTAACACAAACATACCGCAACCTCCCAAAACGCATACGCACTCACCACACGCATGCATGTCGCACGCACGGGAGTCCGTCCTTAAATGACCTTAACTGTTAATAGGACGTTAAACAAATAAAACCAAACCAAACCAAGCATTATACATAGTATGCATTTGGCGTGAGAAGACGTGATGCTTTAAAAGCAGGTGACAATAACCTTATCAAATCGTTGGAGTTGATGATGATAAGTGGCGAAACATCCCATTATTATCCATATAGAAATATTTTATGGCCAGTCTTCCACGCCAAATGCATGAGACTTTACAATACCTGAATTACATGTATGCAGATAAGTATGTTGATGTAAATGCGAATAAATTACAGTTTGATATCTAGACATAAAGACAAAAATGACAGCAGTTAGAGTCTATTAATTATGAGACTAGACATACCCCTGCGCCCTAATACAAGATGCCTTAATACAGAAAGTTTAAAATATATCTACCAGTATTAAATCAGTTTATTACAATTTTAAAAGTGTATGTTCTGAATGAGTCAAATTTGGTGTCTATTATACTTTTAACAACATTCCGATGAGTCGACTAGCTTTTCTGACATTGGGTAGACAATATGACTTTTTTATGTTTTATTTTTTTAGTGACCAAGGGAGGACAATATAGCCCGTGGATTGACTCTATATAAATGTAGATTGTAAATAAGTGAGGCGACCCCGGGGAGAAATTGCATAGATTGTAAAAAACAACAAAGAACGCGCGTTAATACCTATATTTCCGTTTAAAATTGAACTTTCTCTTATCTTCAACCTGTAACAGTGTTGTTTCATTCCAAAGTCAAATTTCGTGCAGTCAATTAGATCTGTACTTGTGACGTCACTACTTCAGGCGACCGTCTTCGGCAAAAAACACAGTTCTAAATCAATTTGAATTACGACACGTCGCGAACATTGTTCTTTGTATCACTTCATCAATGACGGAATTATAGTCTAACAATTTCCCCTTCTGTTTGGTACGGTTACACAGTGAAACTGCAGAGCAATTGCAGAAAAAAACAGACACGAGCTCAAACTGTAGTCGAATCAGCTTTAACAAAATTGCTACATGTCCGTCTCCTTTGATCAATGTGTTTTGACAGACCCTTCCCGACTAACCAGACATACACGTAAATATGTATATGTTATTGACACCGGATATTGCTACCAGACAAACGGGTGTTAATGATGTATCGCCAGGTTGGTTATGAGCGTAGAACATTTATACGCAGAACTCCAATAACTTTCACCCACAATCCGTGCTTTTTAATCTCATACTCGTTTCAGTGCCGCACTTCCAATCCCTTAAAAACAAAAACATTTGATTTTATATCATAAGTTAATATTCGGATCCAAGATGGTAGATTATGGTTTTGCGGACGCCTCGCACAGGAACTATAATATTGGAGTCTGAACGGCTATGTTTGGATAGAATTATAAAGTCCACGTGTTTCCAACTTTAGTCTCGACAGTAATGTGACTATTTCAGCAAACCTGTATAGACGGGAATAACAAACGGTCCCTTTATCGGCGTCAAGCTTCTCGCGTAAGGTGTTGACGAGTTCTACTGTCGGGAAATACACGACAGAAAATGAGCGACAATGAAAGAAATAGAGTGACGCATAAAGATGTCGCCATTGTTCCCTGTAGACCATTTATACTGCTTACACGATTTACTACATGTATATTTGCCTATAACAGCTACCTGTACCTATTCTTATACTTGCGATCTCAGCTCGCGCCGACGACTGAAGTTCCTTTCAGGTAAAATGCACGTAACAAAAAAGAGTCGCAAAGCCGAATCTCCTTTCAATCGTCACTATCGGTGTCCATTAAAACTGTTCAACCAATTTCGTTTTCTGCCAGTATGTGACTTTATGATTAAGAAATAAACATAGGAACTCATTCATGTTGTTCAATTCTTACTGCTCAACGCTTAAACCGGATGTTTACTAACTACCAAATCAGAAGTAAATCCGGAGATCTTTCGGCTATCGTTATGATTCTCTTTCTTTACGAATTAGAGCGACTGTGAAGGTCAACTACACCAGGACAGGTATATTTATTTTAATTAATCATAAACTTGAAAGACAGGAACACAAAATGTTTGCCATGTAAACAGCAACTCAGTTAATGCTTGTGAATGTCTCATGAAAAGGACCTGGTGTCTAACACATCCTACAGTCGTATGTAGTTGTTTTATGTAAGGATTTTGTAATATAACGAATGGATGTGATGTTTCGATGACAAGTACGGTATGTACACTGTCACCTTCATCAGACAAATGACTAGTACGGTATGTACACTGTCACTTGACTGTTTATGACCGTGACTGTTTATAACCCTGACTGTTTATAACACTGACTGTTTATAACCCTGACTGTTTATGACCTTGATTGTTTATAACCCTGACTGTTTATGACCTTGATTGTTTATTACCCTGACTGTTTATGACCCTGACTGTTTATAACCCTGACTGTTTATGACCTTGATTGTTTATTACCCTGAGTGTTTATGACCTTGATTGTTTAATACCCTGACTGTTTATGACCTTACCTGTTTATAACCCTGACTGTTTATGACCTTGATTGTTTATTACCCTGACTGTTTATGACCCTGACTGTTTATGACCTTGATTGTTTATTACCTTGACTGTTTATGACCTTGATTGTTTATTACGCTGACTGTTTATGACCGTGACTGTTTATAACCCTGACTGTTTGTAACCCTGACTGTTTATGACCTTGAATGTTTATGACCTTGATTGTTGTGACCCTCACTGTTTATGACCTTGAATGTTTATGACCTTGACTGTTGTGACCCTGACTGTTTATGACCTTGATTGTGTATTACCCTGACTGTTCATGACCCTGACTGTTTATGACCCTGACTGTTTGTAACCCTGACTGTTTATGACCTTGAATGTTTATGACCTTGACTGTTGTGACCCTGACTGTTTATGACCTTGAATGTTTATGATCTGACTGTTTATGACCCTGACTATTTATGACCTTGACTGTTTATTACCCTGACTGTTTATGACCTTGATTGTTTGTGGCCCTGACTATTTGTGGCCCTGACTATTTATGACCTTGAATGTTTATGACCTTGACTGTTGTGACCCTGACTGTTTATGAACCTGACTGTTTATGACCTTGACTGTTTATTACCCTGACTGTTTATGACCCTGACTATTTGTGACCCTGACTATTTATGACCTTGAATGTTTATGACCTTGACTGTTGTGACCCTGGCTGTTTATGAACCTGACTGTTTATGACCTTTACTGTTTATGGCCCTGACTATTTATGACCTTGAATGTTTATGACCTTGACTGTTGTGACCCTGGCTGTTTATGAACCTGACTGTTTATGACCTTTACTGTTTATGACCCTGACTGTTTATGACCCTGACTATTTATGACCTTGACTATTTGTGACCCTGACTGTTTATGACCTTGACTGTTTGTGACCCTGGCTGTTTATGAACCTGACTGTTTGTGACCCTGGCTATTTATGAACCTGACTGTTTATGACCCTGACTGTTTATGGCCCTGACTATTTATGACCTTGAATGTTTATGACCTTCACTGTTGTGACCCTGGCTGTTTATGAACCTGAATGTTTATGACCTTTACTGTTTATGACCCTGACTGTTAATGACCCTGACTATTTATGACCTTGACTATTTGTGACCCTGACTGTTTATGGCCCTGACTGTTTGTGACCCTGACTGTTTATGATCCCGACAGTTTATGACCCTGACTGTTTATGACCCCGACTGTTTGTGACCCCGACTATTTGTGATCCTGACTGTTTATGACCATAATTGTTTATGAACCTGACTGTTGATGACCCTGACTGTTGATGACACTGACTGTTTATGACCTTGACTGTTTATGACCCTGACTGTTTATAACCCTGACTGTTTACGACCTTGAATGTTTATGACCTTGACTGTTGTGACCCTGACTGTTTATGACCCTGACTATTTGTGACCCTGACTATTTGTGACCCTGACTGTTTATGACCTTGACTGTTTGTGACCCTGACTGTTTATGACCCTGACTGTTTATGACACTGACTGTTTATGACCCTGACTGTTGATGACCTTGAATGTTTATGACCTTGACTGTTTGTTACCCTGACTGTTTGTGGCCCTGACTATTTATGAACTTGAATGTTTATGACCTTGACTGTTGTGACCCTGACTGTTTATGACCCTGACTATTTATGACCCTGACTATTTGTGACCCTGACTATTTGTGACCCGGACTGTTTATGACCTTGATTGTTTGTGACCCTGACTGTTTATGACCCTGACTGTTTATGACACTGACTGTTTATGACAATGACTGTTTATGACCCTGACTGTTTATGACACTGACTGTTTATGACCCTGACTGTTTATGACACTGACTGTTTATGACCTTGACTATTTGTGACCCTGACTGTTTATGACCTGACTATTTGTGACCCTGACTGTTTATAACCCTGACTGTTTATGACCTTGGCTGTTTGTGACCTTGACTGTTTATGACCTTGATAATTTGTGAACCTGACTGTTTATGACATTGACTGTGACCTTGACTGTTTGTGACCTTGACTGTTTATGACCTTGATAATTTGTGATCCTGCCTGTTTATGACATTGACTGTGACCCTGACTGTTTGTGACCCTGACTGTTTATGACCGTGATAATTTGAGAACCTGACTGGTTCGAAGTCATTTTACAGATAATGGAAATATATGTGAACAATCAGTGTATATTTGTGTCGTTAGTACATTACCACTCCTTAGAATTCTAATTTTAACCGGACAAGTCTTAAGTACATAAAAACTAACATTACGTCAGGTATTCAGGGTCGAAAACAAGTACGTCCTGTTAATATCAAAGTTGATGACCTAAATCAGATGATGACGTCACGGGAGAACTAGAAGCAGATTAAACGAAATTCCTATTAATCGTTTTTTTGTTCTGCACGTTATGCATGCTTACATTTCTGTTGCAACTAACATGCTGATTTAGTAAAATCACAGATAGACAAACCCTTGATTTACAACCATAGCAGGTTGTTCTGAGAATGTATATAGAAGTGTTTAATGGCAGAAGCGGACGTAAAGTGATGAAGGGTTCAGATGAAAAGAAATCCAAATATACAAGACGTTTAGAGGTTAGATAACATACAGAAAATCGTTCAAACATCTTCACACATTTGCCGTGAGAATGTTTGTTTTATATAACTGCATCCAGTTGTCGTGACGTCACCGTCTGATTTAGGTCGCCAACTTTGATATTAACCAACTATCCGTGCCAGTGTTCACACACAAGAAAATGTACTAATAGGATTTTAATTATATTTGAAAAGAAAAAAAGTAAACGATTTTGATTTGTATCATTGCCAGGGAGCCTGAAGTTGGTTCCGAGTTCCGAGTTCCGAGTTCCGAGTACCGTTTAAGTAAAACGGAACTCGGAACCAGTTCCGAGTTCCGTTTAAGAAAAAACTGAAATACCATGTATTAGCTTTATTGGTTTTGGTCCCAGTTCCGAGTTCCGTTTAAGAAAAACTGAAATACTATGTATTAGCTTTATTGGTTTTGGTCCCAGTTCCGAGTTCCGTTTAAGATAAACGGAACTAGGAACCAGTTCCAAGTTCCGTTTAAGAAAAACGGAACAGCAATGTATTAGCTTTACGAGTTTTGGTCCCAGTTACGAGTTCCGTTTAAGAAAAACGGAAATATTATGTATAAGCTTTATTGCTTTTGGTCCCAGTTTCGAGTTCCGTTTAAGAAAAACTGAAATACTATGAATTAGCTTTATTGGTTTTGGTCTAGTTCCGAGTTCTGTTTAAGAAAAACTGAAATACTATGTATTAGCTTGATTGGTTTTGGTCCAGTTCCGAGTTCCGTTTAAGAAAAACTGGAATACTATGTATTAGCTTTATTGGTTTTGGTCCCAGCTCCGATTTCAGTTGAAGATAAACGGAACTAGGAACCAGTTCCGAGTTCCATTTCAGAAAAACTGGAATACTATGTATTAGCTTTATTGGTTTTAGTCCCAGCTCCGATTTCCGTTTAAGAAAAACTGAAATACTATGTATTAGCTTGATTGGTTTTGGTCCAGTTCCGAGTTCCATTTAAGAAAAACTGGAATACTATGTATTAGCTTTATTGGTTTTGGTCCCAGCTCCGATTTCCGTTGAAGATAAACGGAACTAGGAACCAGTTCCGAGTTCCATTTCAGAAAAACTGGAATACTATGTATTAGCTTTATTGGTTTTGGTCCCAGCTCCGATTTCCGTTGAAGATAAACGGAACTAGGAACCAGTTCCGAGTTCCGTTTAAGAAAAACGGAACTGCAATGTATTAGCTTTAAGAGTTTTGGTCCCAGTTACGAGTTCCGTTTAAGAAAAACTGAAATGCTATATATTAGCTTTATTGGTTTTGGTCCCAGTTCCGAGTTCCGTTTAAGAAAAACGGAACTCGGAACCAGTTCCGAGTTCCGTTTAGGAATATTGGTTTTGGTCCCAGTTCCGAGTTCTGACACTGACTGTTTATGACCTTGACTGTTTATTACCCTGACTGTTTATGACCCTGACTGTTTATGACCTTGACTGTTTGTGACCCTGGCTGTTTATGAACCTGACTGTTGATGACCTTTACTGTTTATGACCCTGGCTGTTTATGAACCTGACTGTTGATGACCTTGACTGTTTGTGGTCCTGACTATTAATGACCCTGACTGTTTATGAACCCGACTGTTTGTGACCCTGACTATTTATGAACCTGACTGTTTGTGACCCTGACTGTTGATGACCCTGACTGTTTGCGACCCTGACTGTTTATGACCCCGACTGTTGATGACCCTGACTGTTTGTGACCCTGACTATTTTTGACCCTGACTGTTGATGACCCTGACTGTTGATGACCCTGACTATTTATGACCCTGACTGTTTATGACCCTGACTGTTTGTGGCCCTGACTGTTTATGACCCTGACTGTTTATGACCCTGACTGTTTGTGGCCCTGACTGTTTATGACCCTGACTGTTTATGACCTTAACTGTTTATGACCCTGACTGTTTGTGGCCCTGACTGTTTATGACCCTGACTGTTTATGACCCTGACTGTTTATGACCTTGACTGTTTATGACCCTGACTGTTTGTGGCCCTGACTGTTTATGACCCTGACTGTTTATGACGCCGACTGTTTATGACCTTGACTGTTTATCACCCTGACTGTTTGTGACCCTGACTATTTATGAACCTGACTGTTTGTGACCCTGACTGTTGATGACCCTGACTGTTTGCGACCCTGACTGTTTATGACCCTGACTGTTTGTGACCCTGACTATTTATGACCCTGACTGTTTGTGACCCTGACTGTTTATGACCCCGACTGTTGATGACCCTGACTGTTTGTGACCCTGACTAATTATGACCCTGACTTTTGATGACCCTGACTGTTTATTACCCCGACTGTTGATGACCCTGACTGTTTATGACCCTGACTATTTATGACCCTGACTGTTTATGACCTTGACTGTTTGTGGCCCTGACTGTTTATGACCCTGACTGTTTATGACCCCGACTGTTTATGACCTTGACTGTTTATGACCCTGACTGTTTGTGACCCTGACTATTTATGACCCTGACTATTTGTGATCCTGACTGTTTATGACTTTGACTGTTTGTGACCCTGACTGTTTATGACCCCGACTGTTTATTACCTTGACTGTTTATGACCCTGACTGTTTGTGACCCTGACTATTTATGACCCTGACTATTTGTGATCCTGACTATTTATGACCTTGACTGTTTATGACCTTGACTTGACTATTTGTGATCCTGACTGTTTATGACCTTGACTGTTTATTACCCTGACAGTTTATGATTCTGGCTGTTTGTGACCCTGCCTGTTCATGACCCTGACTGTTGATGATCCTTATTGTTTGTGACCCTGATTGTTTATAACCCTGACTGTTTATGACCTTGACTGTTTTTGACCCTGACTGTTTATGACCTTGATAAATTGTGAACCTGACTGTCTATGATCTTGACTGTTTATGACCTTGATAATTTGTGAACCTGACGGTTTATGTCATTGACTGTGACCTTGACTGTTTGTGACCTTGACTGTTTATGACCTTGATAATTTGGGACCCTGACTATTTATGACATTGACTATTTTTGACATTGACTGTTTATGACTCTGACTATTTGTGATCCTGACTGTTTATGACCTTGACTGTTTATTACCCTGACAGTTTATGACTCTGGCTGTTTGTGACCCTGCCTGTTCATGACCCTGACTGTTTATGACCTTGACTGTTTTTGACCCTGACTGTTTATGACCTTGATAAATTGTGAACCTGACTGTGTATGATCTTGACTGTTGATGACCTTGATAATTTGTGAACCTGACTGTTTATGACATTGACTGTGACCTTGACTGTTTGTGACCTTGACTGTTTATGACCTTGATAATTTGGGACCCTGACTCTTTATGACATTGACTATTTTTGACATTGACTGTTTATGACCTTGATAATTTGAGAACCTGACTGGTTCGAAGTCATTTTACAGATAATGGAAATATATGTGAACAATCAGTGTATATTTGTGTCGTTAGTACATTACCACTCCCTAGAATTCTAATTTTAACCGGACAAGTCTTAAGTACATAAAAACTAACATTACGTCAGGTATTCAGGGTCGAAAACAAGTACGTCCTGTTAATATCAAAGTTGATGACCTAAATCAGATGATGACGTCACGGGAGAACTAGAAGCAGATTAAACGAAATTCCTATTTATCTTTTTTTGTTCTGCACGTTATGCATGCTTACATTTCTGTTGCAACTAACATGCTGATTTAGTAAAATCACAGATAGACAAACCCTTGATTTACAACCATAGCAGGTTGTTCTGAGAATGTATATAGAAGTGTTTAATGGCAGAAGCGGACGTAAAGTGATGAAGGGTTCAGATGAAAAGAAATCCAAATATACAACACGTTTAGAGGTTAGATAACATACAGAAAATCGTTCAAACATCTTCACACATTTGCCGTGAGAATGTTGGCTGAAAATAACGTTAGAGTTATTTTAAAACATTTGTTTTATATAACTGTCTCCAGTTGTCGTGAGGTCACCGTCTGATTTAGGTCGCCAACTTTGATATTAACCAACTATCCGTGCCAGTGTTCACACACAAGAAAAGGTACTAATAGGATTTTAATTATATTTGAAAAGAAAAAAAGTAAACGATTTTGATTTGTATCATTGCCAGGGAGCCTGAAGTTGGTTCTGAGTTCCAAGTTCCGAGTTCCGTTTAAGTAAAACGGAACTCGGAACCAGTTCCGAGTTCCGTTTAAGAAAAAACTGAAATACCATGTATTAGCTTTATTGGTTTTGGTCCCAGTTCCGAGTTCCGTTTAAGGAAAACTGAAATACTATGTATTAGCTTTATTGGTTTTGGTCCCAGTTCCGAGTTCCGTTTAAGATAAACGGAACTAGGAACCAGTTCCGAGTTCCGTTGAAGAAAAACGGAACAGCAATGTATTAGCTTTACGAGTTTTGGTCCCAGTTACGAGTTCCGTTTAAGAAAAACTGAAATATTATGTATAAGCTTTATTGCTTTTGGTCCCAGTTCCGAGCTCCGTTTAAGAAAAACTGAAATGCTATATATTAGCTTTATTGGTTTTGGTCCCAGTTCCGAGTTCCGTTTAAGATAAACGGAACTCGGAACCAGTTCCGAGTTCCGTTTAAGAATATTGGTTTTGGTCCCAGTTCCGAGTTCCGTTTAAGAAAAACGGAACTGCAATGTATTAGCTTTACGAGTTTTGGTCCCAGTTACGAGTTCCGTTTAAGAAAAACTGAAATGCTATATATTAGCTTTATTGGTTTTGGTCCCAGTTCCGAGTTCCGTTTAAGAAAAACTGAAAAACTATGTATTAACTTTATTGGTTTTGGTCCCAGTTCCGAGTTCCGTTAAAGATAAACGGAACTCGGAACCAGTTCCGAGTTCCGTTTAAGAATATTGGTTTTGGTCCCAGTTCCGAGTTCTGACACTGACTGTTTATGACCTTGACTGTTTATGACCCTGACTGTTTATGACCTTAACTGTTTGTGACCCTGGCTGTTTATGAACCTGACTGTTGATGACCTTTACTGTTTATGACCATGACTGTTTGTGACCCTGACAGTTTATGACCCTGACTGTTTATGACCCTGACTATTTGTGACCCTGACTGTTTATGACCTTGACTGTTTGTGGCCCTGACTGTTTATGACCCTGACTGTTTATGACCCCGACTGTTTATGACCTTGACTGTTTATGACCCTGACTGTTTGTTACCCTGACTATTTATGACCCTGACTGTTTATGACACTGACTGTTTGTGACCCTGACTGTTTGTGACCCTGGCTGTTTATGAACCTGACTGTTGATGACACTGACTGTTTATGACCCTGACTGTTTGTGACCCTGACTATTTGTGACCCTGACTGTTTATAACCTTGACTGTTTGTGGCCCTGACTGTTTATGACCCTGACTGTTTATGATCCTGACTGTTTATGACCCTGACTGTTTATGACACTGACTGTTTATGACCCTGACTGTTTGTGGCCCTGACTGTTTATGACCCTGACTGTTTATGACACTGACTGTTTATAACCCTGAGTGTTTATGACCTTGACTGTTTTTGACCCTGACTGTTTATGACCTTGATAAATTGTGAACCTGACTGTGTATGATCTTGACTGTTTATGACCTTGATAATTTGTGAACCTGACTGTTTATGACATTGACTGTGACCTTGACTGTTTGTGACCTTGGCTGTTTATGACCTTGATAATTTGTGACCCTGACTGTTTATGACATTGACTGTGACCCTGACTGTTTATGACATTGACTGTTTATGACCTTGATAATTTGAGAACCTGACTGGTTCGAAGTCATTTTACAGATAATGGAAATATATGTGAACAATCAGTGTATATTTGTGTCGTTAGTACATTACCACTCCTTAGAATTATAATTTTAACCGGACAAGTCTTAAGTACATAAAAACTAACATTACGTCAGGTATTCAGGGTCGAAAACAAGTACGTCCTGTTAATATCAAAGTTGACGACCTAAATCAGATGATGACGTCACAGGAGAACTAGAAGCAGATTAAACGAAATTCCTATTTATCTTTTTGTTCTGCACGTTATGCATGCTTACATTTCTGTTGCAACTAACATGCTGATTTAGTAAAATCACAGATAGACAAACCCTTGATTTACAACCATAGCAGGTTGTTCTGAGAATGTATATAGAAGTGTTTAATAGCAGAAGCGGACGTAAAGTGATGAAGGGTTCAGATGAAAAGAAATCCAAATATACAACACGTTTAGAGGTTAGATAACATACAGAAAATCGTTCAAACATCTTCACACATTTGCCGTGAGAATGTTGGCTGAAAATAACTTTAGAGTTATTTCAAAAAAATTTTTTATATAACTGCCTCCAGTTGTTGTGACGTCACCGTCTGATTTAGGTCGCCAACTTTGATATTAACCAACTATCCGTGCCAGTGTTCACACACAAGAAAAGGTACTAATTATATTTGAAAAGAAAAAAAATAAACGATTTTGATTTGTATCATTGCCATATATTTGTTAGAACAGTTTTCAAACTGACAGACATTAAAACATTCAACTCCAAATAAAGACCTTTTTTTTATTTATTTTTTTTATTAAAACAAAATATATGAGAGTAATTACATTATCAGAATTTTCGCTATTTTCTTTGATATATCTGTTTAACTACGGCATATCATTACCATAGACTACCTCTAGGCCATGTGGTCCAAACTAGCGGAACAAGGGAACAAGAGAGTAACGGAACACAACGGAACACACGGGAACGAGGCACAATGGAACACAGGGGAAAACAACGGAACAAAAGGGAACAAACAGAACAAGGTTTTATTTACATCAGGGTAAACACACCTTTTCCTAGTGTCCCGACACTTTAACACTAGCCCTCCACCTCTGGGTTGCGAGTTCGAAACCTACGTGGGGCAGTTGCCAGGTACTGACCGTAGGTCGGTGGTTTTTCTCCGGGTACTCCGGCTTTCCTCCACCTCCAAACCTGGCACGTCCTTAAATGACCCTGGCTGTTAGTAGGACGTTAAACAAAAACAAACAAACATTTCCTAAATACGGAAGATTCTGTTGCGGTAAGACGATTTACAGGATCGGGCAGGATCGGAGTAGAATCGGACCGTTTCGGCTATGCTAATGCATTTATTTTGATTTTAAACGAGCATATTTCAAACGTTATGGCTTAATTTAAACAAAATTATACGAATTATTGAGTATTTTCCACATAAACTCACTGCGCGCACTGGACCAAAAGACGATTTACAGGATCGGGCAGAATCGGGTGGCTCACGGACAAGATCGGACCTTTTAATTATTAGTGATGTATTAAGTTTGATTTTAAACTGGCATATTTAAAACATTATTGCATAAATATAACATAATTATATGAATTATTGAGTATTTTCCTTACTTGTGACTATGCACTATTAAAACAAAACCGTCGACACCTACAACATTCAAATATATAAAATCGATTTACCTACGTGCACGAAACGAAGGAAACCTTCGCAAAAAAATAGGGAAAAAATAATTCAAAATGTTGAAGATAGTTTAATGTCGAAGAGGATCATGACCATTTTCAATGAGTCATTACGAAAAAGAAAGTCATTAACAGGAAAATTAAAACCAAAACAAAATTATCAAAATAGTTTTTACCAGAAAAAAATCATTGATTATGAGAAACAAAGTTTATTGCGATTCTTTTCGGCTTCCGACGGAAACGATAGAAATATCGCCAATGTTAGAGTTCTGGAAAAAAATCACGAACTAAAAATCAATAACTTATCATTTTATAACCTAGTGTTAGTGTTAGTGAAAACCATTGTGGGTCATCATTCGTCCTGGTCGTTTATAGGAATTTATTGAAATTAAAGTCTTTATAACTTATATGTTACTACAGGGACAAACAAAAATGCTTCAAGTATCCAGAAAAATATCACGTAGTCAAAAAATACTACACGTAGCAAAAACAAAAAAATAAAAGACTAGACTTGAAATTACTAAACGTAGCAAAAAAAAAGGGGGGGGGGGGGGGGGGGTCAGAAAATCTCACACGTAGCAAGGAAATATCACACGTAGCAAAACAATAAAACAAGCAGCCAAAAAATACTATACGAAGTCAGAAAATATTAAACGTCATACATCATTCAGTTGTTCCGTCCTTCTAGGACTCCTCACCGAGGCAATGGACATTCATTCAGCTGGTCTGTCCTTCTTGGACTCCTTGGTGATGTTCGGGACACCTTACAGCTGTTCCGTCCTTCTAGCAAGTGTCAGTGATGTTATGGATATCATACAGTTGTGCCGTCCTTCTAGGACTCGTCAGAAATGTTACAGACATCATACAGCTGTTTCGTTCTTCAAGGACTCGTCAGTGATGCTACGGACCAAAAAGGTGGTTAAACAATTAATCAACAAAAACATTTGAGGTGTATTTATCCTACCGTAAGCGTCTTAATATAGTTATTTTGAGATTTGATAATTTCAATCGAACAAGGAGGTATCGGACATCGAAGGGAATAATACAACACATTGAATTCAATCTCACACTTTTGATGACCCCAAAGAACTCTCTGGAATCCCTCTATGTGCCCATTTAAGGCCCGTTACTCTCCCCCTTTCTTAAACAATGAACAGTAACAAACCTTTAAACAATTTAACAAGAAACATTTTAGCGAAGTCTCTTGACAATTGAAATTGTCCCTGAAATAAAACACGACCTAAAGTAGCTGTTGGCTGGTAATGTACAGTAGTCATCAGGAATGACTGCTTCCGAAAAAAACTATATATACTTGTACAACTATGCCATGACGTAGTCTCAGCTAACTTCACGGGAAGTTTATGTCTTCTTCGTGTTCTGGAAACGATAACATGTGTAGTATGGCAAAGTTGTTGTCCTTTCCATCTTGAAGAAACGATACCACCACTGCTTGCATCAATCACGATAATTGTTTCGGGGGTGTCCACTGAAAAATGTTTTAATGTCTCAGCATTTGATAATCATTCCTAAGTTTCATATATTTACATTTCCTGTGTTTGTTCGTTATATAACCTTTCTAACAATAACATCGTTTGCAAGTGCTTAATGTCAAATTTGACGCGTAGGAATACATTGTTCGTAGCCAAACCGGTGCACGCATGCGCAATTAGGGTGAATGCGCGATGACTATTTTCGTTTCTGATTTGACTTCTTTTCAATAAAAATATGAATGGAGTAGAAATAAAATGTGTGAAGGGTTTCGGTGATGTCTTGTTAACAACAGGGCGGACTCTTTCTCCAGTAGGTCCAATAACTTGACCTGATAACGTGTCACCCATAGACTCTATTTCACCGAGCCCCGTTTGACAGTTCCTACTATTTAATGTCAATCCTCTCTCAAAACCTCACAGTATAGACGATTGTCATGTTTTTGTCTGTCCTAGACATATACAACTATGTCGTCCGGTATCCTCAATGTCGGGAGATGTCTGTAAAATGACATATTGGTACCGTTCAGGGGCAGACTTTATACCAAACAACAGCCGTTGGTACCGGAAAATCATTCCGTCTGCCTATCCGTTCAAAGCATATTATGCTCCTCGTGTTAACTGTATTCAATGCACAGTCAAGTTTTGACCATCCCAGTTCCCTTGCAGTGTTTCTCCGCAACAGTACTGGTCTCTCACCTTACAACATAAATGTCTCTGTCTCTGGAATTTTCCCTCATTCTTCCAATGGGAGGTCATGGCTCCTAAGCTCCATATGAATATAATTTCTTCTGTGCTTTCTCGGACTTGCACACTATTTTGTTTTCTTTTGAGTTCATTCCGCTGTTTGTCTACTATCTTAACAGGTGCTCTAAGTCCAAAGTAAAATCGACAAGTTTATCCACATTGACTTTAAACCACATCTGTAGATTGACATTGTAATTTATTCATCAATTTCATCATCTATCTGTTGATGGGGTGGTACGCCGACTACTATGTACCTAGTTCGAACCACCAGATTTACTATATTTGTAGGTATATTCTTATCTTCCATTAAAGTTAGCTAAACGCACATTATGAAGTGGGACGACTGGTTCGTCCGTTTTCAGTATAATGTGATCTGGTGGGGTGTCCCGCTGGATGTCTTCAACTGTATGTTTCAGTGATGTAGCACTATAAAGTCGGCATCACATTCTATCACAAGGAGACTTAACACAAACATACCACAACAGCCTCCCAAATCACGCACACATACACTACACACATGCATTTCGCATACGGGGGGGGGGGGGGCGTCCATAATGACCATGGTTATTGGTAGGACGTTAAACAATACAATACCCGACCAAAATCATTAGAGTTACTTCCCTTTGACTTGTTTTGAAATGTTGGTTTTGTGTTCTTTGACTTGTTTTGAAATGTTGGTTTTGTGTTCTTTGACTTGTTTTGAAATGTTGGTTTTGTGTTCTTTGACTTGTTTTGAAATGTTGGTTTTGTGTTCTTTGACTTGTTTTGAAATGTTGGTTTTGTGTTTTCGGTTTTCTTTGCGAAATGTCCAATATATGCACCCCTTATTTCTCGCAGGACATTGAAGTATCTCAAACACGACCTGTACTTGCTGTGAATGACCGCTCATTAGACTGCACTGATTAGCCTGTGCTATTTTCATTTTTTTCGTCAGAGTTTCCAACGTTTCTAGAGATTTGGCTATCTCTTGAAGTAGTTCCAACATTAAGTAATTCCCTCGTTCCCGCATTTTTTTATATTTTGGTCCCAGTCTTAATAAAATTGTATCTGTGATATCCGTTTTTTCCACGATACTCTACAATGCACTGCAATACTGATACTTGTATTGCAGTGTATCGTAGAGTATCGTAGAGGAGCGGAAATTACAAGTCTAATTCTAATTAGATTGAATTTGGTCTCTGATTTGTTCGTCTGCGTCAACAAACCCACAGCCTGGCTTGTTGACATTACTCTGTAGCCTTGTGATAAACTGCATGTCCATATTGTCATAATTCTGACCTATGGCCGTAAAATAGAAGCGTTCGTATGGGATGTTTATTTTCCCTTTGAAATGTTTGTTTAATGCATAATTTGTTTTGTTTTAAATTGACTCGCCTTCGCCGACCGGTAGGGCATAGAAAAAATATCCTGCACTTCCGGTCCTGCGTAGTGCAACAACAACGCTGGATTCTATTCTGCATTATTAGTTCCTTTGCCTAAAGCAAACAATACGAAACTTCTCGTCCATCTTTCACAAGTGTAGGCGACTTTGGTCATCACGCGTTTAAAATCCTGCTTTACCGTTCAAATAAATGTTTACTTCATTTCACGTACCTCAATTTCAAGTATTTTATGCTCCTTGTCGAGAATTGTTTTCAGTCTCATCGCCGATTAGTTCTTCATCCTCGTCGATCGGTTCAGATTCCTAGATGATTAGTCTTTAACCTCGTCGGCAGATTTTGTATCAGACATCGAATGAAATCTCGCAACATATCGAATGAAATCTCGCACTTTTTCTTTTCACCAAAGAACGCTCTTGAATCCCTCCAGGTGTTTATACAAGGCGTCACTAACCATTATCAATATCTGTGTCACAATTCATAAGGACTTACAAAAAATAGACAATACCGACATAATAACGAAAACGTAATAAAAGCCTACAATTGATAAAACGATGTCGAAATACGAGTAAAAATATAGATTTGTATGGGGACCCCTGAAAAAAAGATAAAGGGGGAATTGACGTTCCGTGTGGGTAAGCGTCGCCTGTTTCTCTAGGGATATTCCGGGTAAAGTCGCATTTCAAAAATGAGATAAATAGGGTGGTGACATCGGAACCACTAGTCACTTTAACAAACATCGAACATGCCTGACTTTATATCCCACAAAGTTCCAAATGAGACCATGATGTGGATCATACAACTTACCCTAATGTGTCCATCCACCTAAATCTCTCGAAACCTTGTGTTGTTGATTCTTTCATCAGTAGTGTGTTACTATCTAGAAATGGAAAGTTAACCATTGGGGAATTGAAATATTCACGCTTAACGTAGAGCCAAGTTGTAAGCTGTCACTTTAGGTTAATGGAAAACCTCGGTCATTTAAAGACCACCAGCAGAGTTTATCAGGCATTTTATTTTATTTTTTTGAAAAAACGTGCGTTTCATTTTTAACACGAATTTAGGAAAAAATCAGATATCAAATATACAAAAAAGTGTCCCTACTAGAAAACAGTTACACTTCTGTCCTTTTTTCCAACAAGAGAACAAAGAGAACAAAGAGTAATTGTTTCTGAAAAAATGAGAACATGTTGTCTTCAGAGAGAAATTCATTTATTTTTCAATTTATATATCTGACTCAACTCAATAACATATTTATTAATTTTGAATAGAAATGTGTTTGCATATTTTCAATAGAACTGCTAGAATGAGATTGTCAGTGGTCAGTCTTTCAATACATATGTATTTGATAAACCTTACGGAAGTTTATGTAATGTCAAAACTATAGCAGGCATCGTCGTTATCCACATGATCAGTCTTATATACTGTATATATTGATTACATGGGGGCCTGGCACAGAAAGTCTCATATACCAAATCCGGTAATCAGATTGGCTCCGTACAAAATGGCTACGGAAAACTTCACCAATCAGAATCGTCGTTTTATATGTTTGTTGGTTTGTCTGTCAAATGTCAGAAAACATCGGCACAGCCATCTTAGTATACCGTTAAGATTTTCCAAACAAAGAAGAGCTTCATTGATAAGAAGGAATTTGATTGGTTGATAAAAATATGAATATTCATGCCAAACCGAAGGTTTTCAAGCCAGTGCCCCCACGGGTCAAACGAGTACAACACAGAGAAGACTCGTAGGACCGACGATGTATTGCAGGTGAATGGAAAATAATGCGATTGTACCAAACATTTCAGAGACCTGGACCCACCAGAGCTCCCCACGGTCATATATCAGTCATGCTCACCAGACGCTTTAACACTCATTTTACAGATTAACCCATTTAGTGCCTGCCATGTCGCTATCATGGTCGTTACTAGAGTCTATCTATTGTAGGGAATGTTGTATACTATCTTATATCGTACACAGTGTGTGGTGATTGTCTGTTGTAAACGCCGATCCATGTACCATCAAACATTTCTCATTTCTTTACCAACTTTCAAACCTTTAAAGGGACTTTATATTGTGTAAACGGCATAAAAGTCTGACATGAAGTATAATATTAAATGATGGAATTCTGGAATCGCAGATGTTTCAGTTTGTGGATTTTTTTAAACCCCGAGTTTTCGTGTTTGTGAAGCAGAAGCCATCATTTTATGTTTTCGATATCATGTTAGGGATCGAAACACAAAATACCTTTATGATATAGTGCAAAAATTGGATTGTAACAAGTATGGTGTTGAAATACTTATTCCGCCCTTGTTACTTTAGCCTGTAAAGAATCACATAGTTAATATGGTTAAGGTGTGTTGGATTCAGATTTTGACCGGGAGGAATATCGTGATTGTGAAATGCATAAGCCAGCGAGTAGTTTCATACATGGTCAATAAATATTTACACCTTTCTTCTTTTAAACAAAAAGTGTTTGTAAACATAAAAAAAAGTGATCATGGTTGCGAAATAAGAGTTTTATCTTGTTAGAATTAAGTGACAGATCACGTGACATGCACGACCACGAGATCTGATTTTGCTATTTGTTTTATTCTGACATTAAACAGAACCAATCCCGTTGTTCTTTAAACTCCTGGCAGGTGATATCATTCGTCATGTCACCAAAACGTTGCGCAATGATATTATACCGTCCGATCATGAGTGTTAATGATTTGACGTCGATAAACCGGAAGTGTGGTGTGACCAGTCACCGGAAGTAAACAAGTATATGGCACGATGAGCCCTCAAATATTTACAAATACTTTAGTTATTTCAACATGTTCCCATGCTATTTCGTGGTGTGGTAAATCTATAATTGTACATCGAGCAGATGTTATCTTTTCACGATTTGGCATACATTTGTGAGCCGTTGACAGGGGACCGCAATGAATTCTGGGAGAGATTGAGCTGCCTCGGTACATTTTGCTATAAAATGTAATTAACGAAAAATCTGATAGTATCTTCGGTAATACTAAATACATTTTTCTCGTGTGGCTGATGTTTTGATATTTTGGTATTACTGAAGACACTGGCAGATATCCTCTATTTTTACCACAATACGCCGTAGTATTCCACTCGTGGCCGTTTATATAAACGTGCTGACAGTTGGTTAAAGATATCGAGAAACCACTAGTGTTATATGACCTAGCCGAATTAGTTAATTTTCAAAGACACGAGCTTCAGCGAGCGTCTTTTGTAGATTTTAAAGTTTACTAACGAGAGTCAGATAAACATGATATGTCCTATACCTACAAAGTACCGAGTTCAAATTCTCTTCACGCATTATCTAAATTCTGTGAGCTGAATCACTACGCGAAAAAATATAGTTCGTAATGAAGGAAAAATACATCTTTTTAGCTGAACTACTGATGGTTTTTATGAATATTGTTTAACGTCCTATCAACAGCTAAGGTATATTGTAATATCTTTGTAAAATAAGTAATTTTACAAAATGGAGTTTTGTTAATATAACACTTGTTTAATGACTCCGCTCAAATATTCAAAGACGACACCGCGAAGTCAAATGTCACAGATGCATATTAGACTAATCACTCTCAGAATTAATTATCGGTACTTTCCTGAACTTGGTAGGTTTGTTATCATTGTTTAAAGTGATGCTAACAGTTCATCCTAAGATTTGTTCATTCAAGGCACCATCTACTTCAACGTAATATTTCGGAAACCGCAATGGATTGGGGAGCGATGTGTGTATATCGCGCGTGTCAATGTGTTTACATTTATCGGTTAACTGTCACGAGAGTAGAACAGATATTTTGTGCGTGGGATATTAATTCGCACTTGAGGTAAAATTAATTATTAGAAACTGTGTTTTTTGTCGTTCACGAACGTTTAATTCAAACGACTACGATTAGGGACAGTGTTACTTGGGATCCACTGCTTATCGAAAATCACGGGTAGTCAGTTTAAGTTATTTCGTTATGTTCAATGCGATATCTCACATCCTTGCGTATTTTACTTTCATCGAATTTTGTTTCATTAATGGTTGATGATATCCCTCTCATCCAGTTACACTAACGCTGACCGCCGCCAAATCCGGAATACGTGGCCATTGTTTTGATTGACAGACGACAAGAAACATAACAAGCAGTGGTAAAAGTAGCCAGATATCATCCAATCAAATTTATTGGTGGGTCAGAAACGACCAATCGAAGGCTTTAAAAGTAGTTACATACCGCGGTGTGTAAACAAAAACAATAACACACTGTTGCGAGCATACTAATTGTGAAACAGACGTAGGATAAATAGGTATTAACTAATAACAGATCAGGGGGGAAATAACAAAAATGGACTTTCAGTTTCCAGATAATTGAATATTCGGCGGTACTCCACAACGGAACATAAACAAAAGATGATGAATATTGCATTATAATGAATGATTATTGCAATGTAATAAATTAGTGATGATAGTGTCTTTTAAATCATAGGTAAAAACCAATAAATACTAGCAATTAAGTGGTAGCTAAAAATGCCCTTTCATGGCGTCCGTAAAATCATGTGTGAATCAGGAACTGGTTTTCTAGTTAGAATGACGAATGTAGTTCCGTCGATAACGGCAATCATTTAAACCCTGCACAAATATAGACTCTGAGTTACAATTTAAAGAGCTGATTTCTTATAGAACGTCTGAAAAGGTGTTATAAAGTTGTAAATACTATAGACATGTCCAGATATACCTATAGATGGAATGGAACAAATTCCAAGGATCTTTGGTGGGGCCGCGGTGGCCGAGTGGTTAAGGTGTCCCGACACTTTATCACTAGCCCTCCACCTCTGGGTTGCGAGTTCGAAACCTACGTGGGGCAGTTGCCAGGTATTGATCGTAGGCCGGTGGTTTTTCTCCGGGTACTCCGGCTTTCCTCCACCTCCTAAACCTGGCACGTCCTTAAATGACCCTGGCTGTTAATAGGACGTTAAACAAAAACAAACCAAAAACCAAGGATCTTTGGCACTGTCGGACAAATAACTGTCTTATCTTATTATCGGGTAGGTATATCGGCATATTCTTAGATAAATACGACAAGTGTTTCTTCAGCAAAATCCAACTTTTTAAACCTGACACGACGTTATCAGACGGCTGATAGATAAGAGCACAAGCAGACGACATTATAAAAGTTGCCCCCCCCCCTTGAATACAGATTACTCCGCGCATGAAATGCTATCCAACGTTGCAGGATAGGAAAGAAAATATCTTATTTCCATCCGTCGTCGCTAGCGGTTCCCCGAGTTATATGAGAAATATAATCTAATACCCGCGTTCGTGTAATATTTTTCGATTCTTATGAAATAAGACGTTGAGTAAATTCAACACTTCATAAGCTCTTATGCTAGATCGTCCAGGTACTTTATGTGAACTCATAAATTAGAAATTAGAAAGTTACAGGTAATTGGCCAATGGGTGAGCAGTTTCCTTCTCCTAGCCAATCAAATGACATATCGAGGAAGCCACATAGCTCTTATAGCAACATAAATACTTTTCAGTTAATTAAATGAGACGGAGATACTTACAGCTGACGATGGAAAGTAAAATAGCCCAAGGTTTATTGATGTACATACAAACAACCGAAAGACAAAAAAAAAATCCTGAACGCTGATCTATAAATGACACGCCAAACGCGCGAATGGTGAACGATTAGATTCATGGATTCTGAGAGGCTCCTATATCGGTGACCGGTAGCTTGGTCGCAATCCGAAGGTGTTATTTTCGTATACATAATCGAGGAGGGTTTGAATTCGCGATTGGCTCTCCTCGCGTATTAACGCGAAAATAAATTATATGCCAAATATAAGTGATTTACAGTATCAACAAAAATGAACATATGTTCAGAAATGTATCTACCGGGTAAAGACAAAGCTGTAGTTGATCAGCACAAACGGAAATAAGTCGCAATAATCATAGAAATGTTATTACTATTAAACATATCAAACTATTTTCATAAAACGCGATTTAATATACAGCGTGTGTGTTATATTATTCATATTCGTTGAGTTTCTTTGTTTTCATTAGACAAGAGAGAAATTAAAACTGGCTGTGACCACAATCACATAAAGTGTCCTAGGGAAAACGACTGACAAGGACCAATCCTTGTGTCCTTATCTGACGAAATGTCCCCATGTCACGTGACTCTTCCTACACGTACCTAGTTATACAGGAGGCGTTGAGTCTAAGGTAGGCCTATCGATCCGTCCCTCCAGTTACTACATATACCCCAAAATCTGTCATCCCTGCTAGCCATCGTCCGCTGTATCGCCGTTCACGTCGCACTGAACGCTGTTAAACTGACGACAAAGAAGGAACATTACCTGATAGAACTGCAGGAAAGGTTTGGTAAAACAATTCAGGTGGGAAAAGTGGGGAAATAAAATACAGGTGAGGAAGTTATATTACGTGCAGGTGTGTGCATCATTTAACTGTGACGAAAAGTTTGACTTCGTAGTCTAGTATTGGACGTCCATCATCAAGGTGATTTTACTCAAATCATCCGTGTAGAATTTATTGGGTTCTTTTTTAAACTGACAAAACTTTCACATACTACAAACATGGAATGGGGAATATATGTATCCACTCGGCTGTGTTTAGCATGTGTGATGTTGTGTGTGCTCGTGCTTGACTGTAGAGCATGTTTCATAAGGAACTGTCCACCCGGAGGAAAGAGGAGCATGGGAATGATGTCACGAGCAACGCACGAGGTAAGAAA
Organism: Pecten maximus; assembly: GCF_902652985.1. Classification (NCBI taxonomy): domain Eukaryota; kingdom Metazoa; phylum Mollusca; class Bivalvia; order Pectinida; family Pectinidae; genus Pecten; species Pecten maximus. The sequence continues at coordinate 8,503,710 of NC_047026.1, forward strand.
CGTCATCGGGAAATTATACTCACGGGACGGGGGGTTAATGTTCCCGGGGGCCGGGGGAATGATTTATATTCCCGGGGAAAGAGGTTAATGTTCCCGGGGAAATGGATTTATGTCCCCGGGGTAAGAGGTTAATGTTCCCGGGGAAATGGATTTATGTCCCCGGGGTAAGAGGTTAATGTTCCCGGGGAAACGGATTTATATTTCCGGGGAGAGGGGTCAAGGTTCCTGGGGAACTGGATTTATATTTTACGGGACGGGGGTTAATGTTCCCGGGAAACGGATTTATATTTTCCGGGGAGAGGGGTTGATGTGTCCTTGGAAATGGATTTATGTTTCCTTGGGATGGGGGAATTAATTAATTGATATTCCTAGAGAAAGGGGTTTCCTGGGGAACTGCATTTATATTTTACGGGACGGGGGTTAATATTTCCGGGAAATTGATTTATGTTTCCTGGGGGTGGGGGAATGATTGATATTCCCGGAAAACATGGATAATACTCCCGGGGAAATATATCTATGTTTCCCGGGGACAGAGGTTGATGTTCCTTGGACAGGGGATTTGTGATCCCGGAAAAAATGGGTTTTTGAATTAACGAAAAATGTTTTATTTAAGTTGATATCTCTGTCCGTACAATTAAAAGAGTTTTAACAGGTAACAATCAGGTATTAGACTGCACATCTATAATTCAGAAAATTGAGAGACAGGCGCGTGCTCACATCCAAAGTGTGTCAATCAAACAATTAAAATTAAGTCGTGTACGGACATAAAGTTACTGTAATATCTGTAAATATTTGGTTAAAAACTCGTCACGTTTTATCTTATTTATTTATTTTACTTATTTGTGTTGTTGTTGTTTTCCTTTTTGAAAATAAATGAAAAAAAAAAATAAAGTACGTTTATGTAGAATGATGAAATATTCTAGTTTACATTCACTATTGATCAACACTCGATGTTTATTTAGGAGCTTTACATGTCGAGATATGACTAAGTCAGCCAGGTTTGGACTACCTGTTATAGTCGAGTGCATTGTAAACAGTTTATCGTACTAATCCTTGTTCTCACCATTGTACTTGGGTACAACATCCACAGTTATGTCGCTCGAGATCACCAGCAGGGAGTTAAGTCTCAAACAAATACACCGATATGTACATGTTGGCGGGTAGAATCTGTCCAAATATCTCCGCCGTGTACATGTCAAGTGTAAGATAAGAACCCATCATATCTCTTAAGGTGTCCGACTCGACTTTGTGTTGATGACATGAAGATAACGGTGAGAAAAAAATAAAATGAAAAAACCTTTTGCATTATTTTAACACGAGGGATTATAAAACGAGACAAAAATCGGGATTTTTAAACAGGAATTCAGTAATTTATCATTCTGAATCGTGAAGCTGTTTTTTCACCTAGGTTTGTTGAATTATTCTAGCAAAACAGATGCTGGATTATAGAAAGTCGGGTTAGCCACCAAACCAGCGGAAATACACAATGATAGATATGTAGAACAGTGAAAACTAGCAAAAACAAATGCTGGACTAGGTTAGCGCCCAAACCTATGGGGAAAACAATGGTACAATAGTAAAAACAGTCAAACCAAGTAAAAACAAATGCTGGACTAAACAATTCAGGTTAACGACTCAATTATTTTATCAGTCAGGTTGATCCTGGTCATCGGATATTTTAGAAAAATTACAAAAAATACCGTGAGTGTGACTGTGATATATAATAAAGAAAAAAGATCGCTCGAACCATGGAATAAATAACAAAATGATTTGTGTTACAATAATTGCGACATTATAAAAAAAAGGCAATAAAATGAAAAATGGTAAGATTAGTTACGTTACAATACTTAGTAATTCCAGTTAAACGAAACTTTCAGTTTGATCACAAAATGTTGATTTTTCAAAGGTTTGTTATCTTTAAATCCGAATAAAAACGTTTTCCTTATCCATGCTTTCGATGAGAGCCATGCATACATATAGTCGAGCATGCTTCTGGATCCAAACATTTCGTCTCGCTTTAACATGTACTGTAGACAATTAGATACAATAATGGCCGATATTCTAATTTATCTATTTCTACAAAATAATACTAATTCACCATGTAGTTAACTGTGTACGCCCGCGTTTATTGGCAACAAACACGCTCATCATTTTAAAGCGCGTGATTCGATCATGATGAATGTCTCATTGCACTGCTGGAACACCGGAAGTGACATCGAATGTCGACCTTGACAGCTCGGCACGTTCTCCTTTGTCGTGTAGTGGCAATATCCGGTGTAAATTAACTTTTTTTCGGTCCATTAGTTGTGTTGAAAACAATATATTTTATAATTGTATGATAAAATGTTGACGTGATAGTTATTGGTATTTGATAACTTCACAATCTATTTGACAGACTTAGTCAATGATAATCAAACATAAACTCAACTGTTGTTTCTTATCCGCGGAAAACTATCTACCGAACCAAAACAAACAAACAAACAAACAAACAAAAACAAACAAACAAACAAAAAAATAAACAACAAAAAAACAACAGAAACAAAAAAAAACATTATCATGAGAGGACAATCTGAAAGAGATACTCTTAAACCAGAACTCCGCAATTGTCATGATTCTTCCCCAAAATGAATAATTTTTGTTTGTCATTCATTTCAGGAAAATTTGCTCCAAAGAAAACTTATATTCATTTATAGCGAATTCAATTTGAAATGAGACATACCAGTGTATGGATTTGATAAGTGGTGTGTTTTTTAAAAAAATGAGAAAGTAAGTTAAAAACTATTAAATTGTCTTGTGTTCATTGATTCCGTTTGTGTCATACAAAGTGTAACGCGATGCATAGTGACGTGATTTAACGACGATGGTGGTAAGAAATTAAAAAAAAAAACGACATATTTGAATTAAACAGTTTAGCGTTGCTTATAGGGATTCTTGTAAAGTTTGGCGATCTAGTAAAAACTATGAAGCTCTGTATCATTGTCTGGAACTGGTGAAGACTCTAATTCAGAAGCTTGGCTAACTATAGTGTTACGTCTCTGGAAACATTGGAAATGTATGGTTTCATTGATGATCAACCATTTGTGTGCTTGTTTAGTTTTGTTTAACGTCCTATTAACAGTCAGGGTCATTTAAGGACGTGCAAGGTTTGGAGGTGAAGGAAAGCCGGAGTACCCGGAGAAAAACCACCCACCTACGGTCAGTACCTGGCAACTGCCCCACGTAGGTTTCGAACTCGCCACCCAGAGGTGGAGGGACTAGTGATAAAGTGTCGCGACACATTTACCACTCGGCAACTCTACTTGATCAACCAAGACTAGTTGTCCTTGCACACAGGAAATGTGATCGAGTTTATCACTGTCTTTGTCTACCGTGACACAGTCGATACTCGACAATGAGGTCGGGAGCTACGGGACGTGATTCAGTTTGGATTCCTATTGCTATTCTATTTTAGAACAGTAGAAGAATTAAACGACTCTGAGCTGGAATCCAAACGCAGTAGCATTTGGATTTTGTCCATCCTCTGGCTTAGTCTTCCATTCGTGTCCAGGTTGTTGGCTATTGGGTTATAAATAATGGAAAACAAAATACAAAATAGAATTCAGAACATGCTGCTAAACAGCAAATATAAGTTAAGTAGGTATACATAAAACAACAAGACACCAAAGCTTCGTGATTTTGTATATGAACAAGAAAAGAGAGTCGAATTTGCAACACATCATCATAGAATTGATGGTTCTGTGACGAGTTGCTTTCGATGGCTACAGCATACCGACATAATAACGGAATTAGAATTGTATTGCACCCCTGAAAAAGTACAAGGATAATGGCGTCACGTGGGTTATCGACGACACCCCCATAGGTTAAATTCGGCTTAACTCACAGTGTCGTCATCAGAGCTATGGTTGGGCAAACGGAAACCACTGAGCATATCTACAAAAATAAGACATGTCTGACGTCGTACCACACACGGATATATATTTTTTACTTACACCTGTAGTTAGAATAAGTCGGTATATAGCCGGTACGACTAAGTCTTGTTATAAATACACACGGATGAATGACACAGTCAAATATAAAAGTAGTTATAGTAAACACGAACATTAACTTGTAACATGTGACTGTTACTTCCTTCTATGACTCGTCAGTGATGCTAGGAACCCCATACAGCTGTTCCGTTCTGCGAGGACTTTTCAGTAATGCTAGTGACATCACGCGGTAGTTTGGTCCATATGGGGCGTTAAGCAGGAGAAGCAACTACCATTTTTTTTACACTCTCATATGTCTCGGCCAGGGGACAGAACCCAAAGCCTTTCTCACAGCGGCGAACACTCGACCAAAGGCCAAAAGTGAGGCATTGTCAAGGGAGACATTAAGGAGAACAAACTTGCTAGAAAGAAGAGAAAAGTTAATATCCCAAATTTAGTCACCTCTTTCGGTCATGCATTAGAGGCAGCAGGTACAATTCTTGCGCCCTTCTTTACGCCCTACCTGTAGGGCCTGAAGGGACGTTGATAAATATGGAAACTATGGAAATAGGGAAATAACGAGTTTTCCTAGATATGCTCTCGGATGTTGTTTATTCCTTAACTATTTTCTCTTGTCTTTTCTTTCAAACACGTGTTCGTTTGGTGACGTTGTTAACACCAGACACATTTTCGCACTGTATTAAGGAGTTCTGGAGCCTTTTGTTGGAGCCTTTTGTTGGAGCCTCATTTGTTTATTTTGATTTTCCTCTACATTTTAAAGAGGCTTACCCACAGACGGACCGGTAAACGGCACATCTCCGATCACTAAATAAACTTCAGTACACGTTTCTATGTGACAAAATTAGAGGCTTTCCGACTTTATTTCTTGAAAACAATTACAGAATATGTATTTAATTAAAAGACGTTTTAAAACTCAACCTGAGAGGGAAATGTATGGAATATAACGGCAAATCTTCTTTGTAAATCGCCGCTGCCTTTGAAGTTATCACTGTGCGGCACTGTGCACGTGCTTGTTTCTTTGATGTGTCAATCAAATTAGACTTATTGCGGGTTGCGATTAAATAAATAATATTAAAAATGAGGTTTTAATATCACTTTTCAGCGTTTTATAAGGAAAATAAAATGAAAAACTCAACAATTCCAACAATCTGTCATGTGTAAAAAATCTTTTTCTATTAGCCAATTTTTCTGATCTCTCTGCGGGCAAGCCTCTTTAACAAATACGAACTCTTTCGAGCCCAGCGGGACATGAAATTTAATTATGGAAATAAACAATCTTAAGTTTGCATTTTGTTCAATTTCATCAAAAATTGTCGTTGGCTTTGATTTACCAATACTGGATAATTTTGAAAACACTAAGACCATCCAGCCCTTTTGCTACTGGACTAGAACATTTTAAGTTCATTTTGAAACCTCGAATATACATTGTGCGTAAACTACCATGGGATCTGTATACTAGTACTCTATGAAAGCAAATGGGGCCGCGCTGACCGGGTTGTTAAGGTGTCCCGACACTTTATCACTAGCCCTCCACCTCTGGGTTGCGGGTTCGAAACCTACGTGGGGCAGTTGCCTGGTTCTGATCGTAAGCCGGTGTTTTTTTCTCTGGGTACTCCGGCTTTCCTACAACTCGAATTAATGTTTTTTTGTTTGTTTTGTCTGATGTCAATGTTATGTAAAATTTGTATATTACAATGTATGTACATGTATATAATACTGATGAGACGGAAGACTCAAAGTCAATAAAGAACTTGAACTTGAACCTCCAAAACCAGACACGTCCTTAAATGACCCTGGCAGTTAAAAGGACGTTAGACAAAATAAAACAAAACCAAAATTCCAATAGATATGTTTACTTTAATAGGAACACCTCAGGAAGCTATACATCATTAAATCTGATACGTAACGGATTTATTGTATTGTTGTATTGTATTGTTCTTTGCCACCCACACCTCATTCAAACAAAGGTGTCTTGATTGTATCTTGTTGTTTATCACCAACCATTTCTCCTCATCCCGATTTTAATACACAACACCGCCAATAAATGTCACGTGTTCGAATAAACGTCACGTGTTCGTATAAACGTCACGTGTCCGTATAGGGTGTGTTCCTAAGAAATCGATAGAAATAGAACAAGATCAGAACTACCTGTGTTAGGAATATATGAATATATTGAAAATATATAGATCTATTTTCCACAGAACACTGTCATTAGTCGGGGGACAAACCTAGCGATGGGTGGAGTAATGTAGGCGGTAAACCAGTCACTAACAAAAAGTAGACACATTTCCCACAGAACACTGTTTAGTTCGGGGGAAATAACTAGCAACGGGCGGAGTCGTGTAGGTGGTAAACCAGTAACTAACTAATTAACTAAAAGTAAATACATTTTGAACAGAACACCGTGTTTAGTTAAGGAACAAAATTTAGCAACGGGCGGAGTCATGTAGGCGGTAAACCAGTCTTTCAATAATCAAATGATCGAGTTCGAATCGCGATTTCGTTATCATGTCGGTATTCTCTGTTGTTGATGTAAGATTGCTTGGAGTACAACCAGTTATTCATAATATTAACTCAATAAAAACATATTGTTAAAAATACAGACTTATGAAGTGTTTACATAATATTAAAAAGTATTTCGATTCAACACGTGTATCTGAACATCCCGATATCATGACCTTAACCAGCCATCAAACACATAATATGTTCAAACTTAGGAATTGATACGTACATGAAGTTGTATGCCTTCGATAGAAAAGACTGAAAACCGATAGACAGTTAAAATTTTGAATCAATATCCATCGACTAACATCTAGATTTCAACGCTTCCTGACGACCACTGGCAACACTGCCGAGCCCTTAAAGGATGAAATAAAATGTATCTGTGATGAAGTTCCAGAATATTCCTGATTCACCAACATATACTTTAACTATTATTAAATAAGCAAGGCGTTATTACCGTTACTTTCATTATTATTTTTTTTTAAATCCTTTCAATTTTCTTCAGTCATTACATTAAATACCTTAGTTGAACAATCGGCTCCATATCCTCTAGGTGGTACATGTATTTTATCCATATTCCATTTCATTTAATTTTATTATCAAAAAATTACGTTAATAACTCATTAATAGAAGCCAAAATAACCCATTATTAATTTCACTAAGTCAGTCATCCAATTAAAAATCTCAAACACGTGACACACATTTTACGAGAAGTATCGGCATTACTTGTAAAACTATTTTAATCTATAACGAAAATTCACGTAGGCGGAGGACTGTGAGCTTTTTGACGAAAATGTATCTATGCCTGACAAAGCATTTAAATTTTATGGATTGTCAAAAACATTTTAATGAAAGCTGTTAACTTATTCGTGGCGACAGTTTGATGAACTAGTTAGTATTTCCAGTCTAATGTTCTGGTTTAGATTTACTTTTCATCGATATAGGAAACTAATCCCGCCAGAATTAATTGCTTTAAAATGTGTTTTCGTAATAAAAAATGAATTAACAGGAAATAATGTAGACATTTAAAAATTATTTCTTTTATTGATCCTAGTTTCTGGAGCACTAGGACAATAAAGTTCAGTCTTATTTCTCAAATAATCCAAGGACGATTCAAGTTTTGCCATAATCGAGGCATTTCGCCTATGTACGCTAAATTCGGCTAAGTGACACACAAAATGCAACGAAAACTTTAGTGAAAATGAAATAATCAACAACATATTTTATTCAACAAAGCATTTGATGAAAATAACAGTTGCTATTTTATTTATTTATTTATTTATTTATCTATTTGTCATCTGTCGTGTGGCAAACGAAACAGATTCCGCCATTGTTGTGGTGTCTACATTTGTATCCGTCTTTACGCTCGACTTTATATTGCCTGCGAGTTACCTTATATTACCCGCAAAGTAAAATCTAAATATAGCACAGCTGGGTGATTAGCAAATCAAAGGTTTTGGGTTTTCTATTGCTGTATGATAAATACGTGTAAATCTTACTAGGTGATTTAACACTTGGACAATGACTATCCCGTCTACTCCAACCCTACATGTCATATGCTCTTACCAACTAAATGTGTAAGAGGTGACTAATGTGAGAATCCCTTGCAGACCTGACCATTTATTTTTGTATCATCTGCCTGGAGACTCTGGAAATCCGCTTTAAAGCTACATTTTTAGTTTCCTTTTAGTTCTAGGCATCCAGCCAAGCGAGGAAGAATATGTGTTCCTTCCCTGACTGAAAACAACTAATGTCTTTCAATTCTGTAGTTGTTGTTCTGTGGTCGGCGTTCAGCGTCGGGTTTTCGGCAAAAAATGCTTCACCATTTCTAGGTATAATGTGGCCAGGTGGCGCGTCATACTGCCTCGTCCAAGCATGGCATTCCAGTATGATGACACTATAAAAGCATGATATAGTGACATTTGATATCCATGGACACATCTCCATATTACATAGACTGTCTAGAGGACGAAAACAAACAATCCCTCCTGCTAGTATCTACAAACTCCATAAATAATTAACATATTTCTTACTGAATTGTTGAGGAAAGACAGAGCCCGTTTTACTTTTGTTGTTGCTTAATTCCTTCTATAAGGAGTAAAAAATATAGATAGAGCGTGCAATTGTTCCAAAATTCTTTGAATTGCATAAATTTTCAATGTTTTATTTAAAAGGAATGTCAAGTACATATTTTGAACCGTGTTACATTTTGAATCAATTCAAACATGACATGTAGGTTTCGACAAAGCATATTCATAAATAACTCGGCAGCATTAGGTATTTCTATACCGACGATCTCTAGCATAGTTACGATATCTGGTCCCCAATGTCCAAAGCGGATATCAAAACAACCGGAAGTGGGCGATGTTCACTTCGCTAGTGCATTGGACAATTGCAGTACCTTGTCACCGGAAGTAGACAATGTCCGATTCATTTTTTGACAATTGCAATATCATGTCACCGGATTGCGATAATGCCGAATTTAAATATCTAGTTTATATAAAATGAATTCTCATTATCATGCTATCTTGCATATGCTGCCAATATTAACCGCGGTTGGCCTCCCTTCACCGGAAGTAAACCATACTTTTTATCCTTCGCCTATGAAATATGAAATGGATTTTGAAATAGTGTTTGACTTTATCAGAAGTGCGTCATTATGACACAGTATGATATATGAGTCCCGCTCTATCGCGACACTCGATCACTCACGGATTGGTTCGAGGGTAAAACGCTAGGTGTCGCCTTCTAGTAGAGGTGACTTTTAATGGATAGTTGGCAGGTATACGGCTCATTAACGCCGACGACAAGATAGCCAGGGTGTTGGATTCCAAAGTGGCCATAACAACACTTTAGAATATATACACGAAATTAATATTGCAAGGATATATCTGACACGTTGTCAATACTTTGAGAAAGTGATTGGCTTAATTTTGAATTGTTTTATGGTCTATCAACAATTTGAGTCATTAAGGGCCAAAATGAAAGTAGTTTAAAACCGTTGTTTAATAGTGTATCTATCTTAATTCTTACTTAACAAATTTAACAAATAATTAAGCTTTATTCGATAAAAGCCCTCCCTTCCCAAATAGTCACACACCCCTATATCCACCTTCCATAACTCACGTTTAGTTGTACTGAATATTACGAGATCATTTCAAAAGTCATAAAAGCCATTAACATTGTGATAACACATTGGCTCCCGTATATCGGTGACATGTTCACTTCATTCTACGTACAGTTTTAGAGTTTTACTGCACACTCTTGTATTGACAAAATACATTCTTTTAAATTTTTCGTATTCTGAATTGCCCAGTTAGCAGTTGTATATAAATTATCAAAACGTGTATTCGATAACAATTTTAATATTTTCATTTTATTAAATTTCAATTGCTTATCAATCTGACTTTATCGCCAAACTTCTCATCAGCTTAAAAACGCCGCAATGATGCGGAAGCTTACAACTCCCTGCGGTATTGTTTACAGAAATATTACGACGCCATCAAAATAGTTCTCCTGTTTATATCAAATACGGGTAGGTAAAGAGGAATGGTTCTCAGACTTTCTCGTGATAATTTCCACTCGACTCGACTTCATTTATCATCATATAAGAATTACACTTTAGCTGTTCTATTTTCAAACAATTCGCCCGAAATACCCCTAGATTTATAAAATAACATAGAATACCGACATTCAAATAAAAACATAATTCTAATTCGCAATCCTTTAAAGGGGAAAATTATAAATCTGCAAGGAGACCCTTGAACAAATACAGGGAGAATATGACCACGTGTTTCTAAAGGTTAAGCGTCCTCCATATCATTAAACATATAGAGTGAAAATAAATACCAGAATGCATTTTAAACAGTCTCGGTTTCCGGTATAACTGGCTAATCCTTGAAGGATTAAACAGCTGTATAATGAAGGTTTATACCCATTTTATGACATATTTGATTATTTAAAAGATGTTCTTCATCTGTCGTTTGTACTATTCATGAAAAAAAAATATGAAAAAGATTGATAACTAATTTGCAGTATCAAAATAGCAAAAGCACACTTAATTACTGAGGAAACTACCTATAAGACTAGAGCCAGTTTATCTACTATTTTAGATAAAACAACCACTTCAAGTATGTGTTTATCTTGAAAGCAGTATAATATTTCAACAATTACATATTAAGGGGGTTCAATTTGCCAATTGCGCTTTACAACCTTCAAGTTTTAATCATCAGAATTGCAAAATTATTGATCATGTACGCCATAAAAAAGACGTGCATCCTTTCATTGTGTCAGTAGTACGAAATTTTAGACCGTTAATTGTTCAAAATTAGTTTAAATTGTGAAAACTGTTTCCTCCCCCGCTTAATGGCCAGCGGTTTATATGGCCATTCGTCTCCTTTAGAGCTGTGACGTGGGGACCCCCTGCTAAATCCGTGTATAGAGTCCCCATTTTATACTCTGATGCAGCAGATGACCAACTAATGCTATCTAAACCTTACAGACCGTCAAATAATATCTGGGTTTGTTGCTCTAAAACATTAATTATCTCCAGTTAGATGTGAAGCATTGTGTTACGGGCGGGGTATTTTGATACCTGTGGCTGTACACGCCATCCTCCCCGGGGGGCCGGGCATTGACAGACGGTATACATCAGGAGTTATCGATAGAGCAGATATCCCTCACGGTATCATTACCTTGTCGTGTGTATTATAGATTTAAATACATGTTCTCCTATTCTACACGAATATGTGGCCGGGTTGTAGTTTTCAATCAACTATCGGCGATTTAACAAAATAACACACAGTGTGCTTATCAGCGCCTTTTGTCCATGTCGTTGTGATCTTTACTTGTATACTGGAATAAGTCTTTACCCGGAATCGTGGTATAAGAACTTAATACTAGAACAATTTTGGAATGTTGTATTCCAAACATTGTAGAAGTATTAATCTGTAATGATTCAGATTTTGTATGACCTTGTTACGTAACTTAGCAAATACCATTCTGCAATACATAATCAATTTTAGCCTAATTTTAAAGATGTTTTCCAAAGTTTGATCGTTAGTGATCGGCGTGTTCTGTATATAAAGAGTGTATGAGATTTGTTGTGTTCCGCAATGTATAAAATTTGCTGTATGTGTTTGACCTCTTGTAACACATGCGTGTCTGAGTGATCAATAAAAATCTGAAATCTGTAATTGATAATGATTCATCATCGACAATGTATGTATTGTTTCCCACAAACATGCATCAAGTATCATCCATCGTATACTGCGTAGAAATGTAATTAATTAATAAAAATGAAATGAAAAACAAAATAACTTAATAGTGATTGCATATACGACTGTAAGTTACTTAAAAAATATGATGGTGGGCGGGGCAGTTACGAGCTTGGTGTTAATACGAAATATGTAAAGTAAATCGCAGTATAAGTAACAAAATGGAAAGATTCTATTCCGGATTTAATCGGTATCCGTCTGACGTAGGCGCACTCCGTGTGTGAGGTCGAGAAAACAGACAATCACGTGACAAAATGATACCCGACAATGTATGAGACATTTTCCCGAAGTGTGGAACGTGCACCGTCAATACGTAATTGTGTAATAAACCAAGACTCAATACAGTAGAATGGCATTTTGTTTCAGAGACTTTCTAATGAACTGTCCAAAAATAGGGACGACAAAAATACAGTTTAGGATTGTCTTTTCTTCTGTACTCTTTAGTGACATGAGGCACGTGCAGGACATGCTTACAGGTTTACGAGCTTTCGATTTTCACCTTTTGTATGATGTGTCGTACGAAGGAAACAACAAGCTGTACCATTCATAGTTTAGAGAAATAACGTAAAAACCCATTCATATCACATCAAACATGACGTAAATTTGGTGAAATATAAATTTGGTTTTAACACATAGCTCATAGCTGAGACAATCCAGGAAAATTACACACACAAACAAACAAACATTTAATTTAAAGGTAAAATTAGAAGATTGGATATTGTAGGGTGGTAATTGCTTTAATCAGCAACATTTGATGTTGTATAAAAATATAGAGCAGCTTTGCCTTGTTTTCAATCATAATTACTCTTTGTTGCAAGCATCATCTTAAATATAGAGTGATGATTTCCTGTGTTTTTACGTTATCTATTTACTTATTTATTTATCTTTTAAATTGGAACGTTTTGCTTTATGTTTACTATATGAGGACCAGATATTGTGTTAATGCTACATTGCAGTTCAAGAGATGCGGGTTTCTCTGTGGGAAAGGCTCTTCACTTGTATGTTTTCGCGCGATATCAAATCGAGATATTTAAAGCCCGTTTATATACATGTTTGTTTATGCACCTGTTTGTTCCGTTACCATTGCCTCTATTCCCATTTAGAGAACGTGACCTGGATTTGACCTAGATTTTCATCGCGGGTGTCGTCGATGACGCAGAAGACGCTCAGCATTTCGAGACACCTGGTCTAACTCTCCTTTTATTAATGAACATCTTCATGTAAATACACGTTCTGTTCCTGATTTGTCACTTTTGCCAATCTTGATAAAGAAAGACCATTACATTGACATATATAGTACAATGTATTCTCACTGTGCTTCTATAAGCAGATATTATCTTGACTCTCTCAAACATATGATTGCATTTTAATAAGATAAAAATTCTGTTATCTCTCATTTGTTCCTTCTTTAAACCTGTTTGTTTAATGTGAATGTTAAATTTGAACCATGTCTGGTGTAGGGCCAGAGCGCACTACTACAGTGGAATTCTCCAACACCGTTTAGGGTTGCTAAGATTTTGGTGCAAACACAATAAAATCAGGCGTGACATAACATCTACCTTACATTTTTGGATAAATGAGATATTTATTTACCCCAAAACACACATTTAGTCCCAAATCGATGTTATATTCCGTCTGTATAGACCCTCGCTTTACACTGCTCAAAATTTCACCCTTGTGACTCGACGCCATATCACTGAACATGTAGGTCGCGGGCGGCCATATCACCCTAATCAGACCACTATGGATCGAAAATAAAATAAAACACAACATTTAATTCCATATACTTTACCGCTTCTATCTTGTATATAATTATTCTTGTATTAGATAAAACAGGTTTTTAGAAATAATGAGCTTATTTTTCTTGATTTAAACTATATAAGAAGAAAACACAATAATTTGATATTTGGTCTTTTCTGTCCATTGCGTTCCAATATGGGGAGTTAGTTGTACTGTCACTTACAAAATGGCGGGTCAACAATGTGGAATTTTGACGCGCGTAAAGTGAGGGTCTTTACGGACGGAATATAGAATATTGATTTGGGACTAAATGCTAAACGATGTCGGAGAATTCTACGTTTTCATATAGAAGTGTGCTCTGGCCCTACACCAGACATGGTGTCAGGGTCAGAGGAAACTCGGGACTACTGTCACCGTAATATGGCCATGACCGGAAATCACACCAGGTGATTCACTATCGAGTGCGTAGGTAGTTTATTCGACTTGTTAACATTTATGACATTAAATATTTCATTATCTGCGATTTCATTGCCAAAATCTGGAAATATTAAATCGGCAAACCTACCAGTCATATCATCTTTATTGTTTAAATCATATAAAAACAACTTTAAGATACCACAAAAACTTTTCACGAACATATCTGTAGCAACATGTATGTGACCTTTTTGATTAAAGGTAAAATTGCATCCCCATTGACATGAATGTGCTTTAGTTTATTGCTTTTAAGGTGTTAACCTTCCGTCTGTGTACTTTCAAATCCGTTTCTTGTCCGCTGAAATATCAGTCTTAAAAGAAGAAGCGACAAAAAGAATTCTCGATTAACTCCCACATATACATTATCAACAGGCGGTGACGCGATTGGACGAGACAATAAATTGGCCATAACTGCGTCTTCATCTAACCAATCGTGATCCAGACCACTTAAAAATCAGTCAAAATATTCAAAGACTTTAATAATACGAAAACAGAAAGAAAGAGATTTAACGTGGGCAAATTATGAGAAAAAAAATCACGTGTACAATATTAGGGACAGGACACGAAGAATCACATCACGTGGTTCGGATGGGTTTATCACGTGGTTCCACTTCGTAGATAGATTTGTACTTCAAATATACACTCGATGTTAAGTAAAATCCAGGTAATGTTGTCAAAATGTGAATCGGGTGAGTGACAACGAAATCTACGTATTTTGTTACTTGCTTTGAATATTCACGATGAAACTTGTATGATGCCAATTAATTCCAATATAATTTTCTCAACATACATCCCTCGAAACATTGTGTTGTATTGGTGACTTTGTCATCCATCAACATTTAACATCTCTCACAATAGAAAAACAAAGCATATTACAAACAATCATTTGGATATCGAAGTGACTCCGAAAAGTGGCCATATGTGTGCGATGGGGGTGGGGGTTGGGGGTAGGCTCCGAAAAGTGACCGTATGTGTGTGTTGGGGTGGGGCATTTTTAGATATTCAAATTTGACGTCCAGGGGAGAGATACACCGATATTTACATTAATATTTAATTGAATTTATCTTGTTCCTAGAACTCAGCAGTCCTGTTACAGACTCTAGACTCGTCTGTTGATAATGTCTCTCTCATCTAAGACGCAAACAGAGATCGATGTTATTTTGATGTTATTTTGATGTTATTTTGATGATATTTTGATGTTATTTTGATGTTATTTTGATGTTGTTTTGATGTTATTTTGATGTTATTTTGATGTATTCCTGACGTTTGGATAAATAGAAAATCGCATCCTGAAATTTTATTTTTCTTTTTTTCTTTATTCCAACATCATTTCACCCTCGCGTAAAATCGAACCTGTTCTTCCAAATGTCAACTACACGAATTAAAATGTCACCGATCAAAACGTGTACTTGTCACCCAAGAGTATATTTCTAAGCACTATAAAATACTAACGCACATCGACGAAAGTAGTTCGTTTGGACATCAAAGTGAGTAAATCGTCCACTTGGGGTATATTGATATTGTAAACAGTCTGTCGTATGTTTCCTGTCAGTTTCTGATATGATTGATAGGTTTGTATTTCCCCTCGAGGCCCGCTCGTGCGCTGTGCTGACATATTCGTCTGAAACTACCCTTTAGTGCGAAACAATATGTCTGTTGTAACGTTGTCAAACAATGGTTTAATATATATATACTATCTGTAACAAAGATAGCTGTACTTTTATTTTAAATCCAATTGCTGATGACGCCATTCCACGCAAGAACCAGAGTAAAATGGTCCGGGGTCACGTGGTATGCCATTGCAAATTGCCCGGATTTATAATTTTTATATCAGATATATGGAACTTGTTTGCAATAGGGTGGACTCGATTTATATTAATCATGATAACGGGAACTTTACAATGGGATATTGTGATGTCACAATGGTTATGAGGTCATAAACGTAATGTTAGAAACATCAGTATAGTCAATACCATACTAATATAATTCCGTAGTTTAGATACTTCTCTAAATAATAGAAAAATGGCTGAAGCCGTTTTCCATTGGTCCCCTTTTACTGTGACCCATCTGGTATAATCACGTGATTCGCAAAGTGACGTAAATGACGTCATTTTAATCCTATATACCAGATTAATTAACGATGAAGTCAAGCTATATAGATTGCTGTCTCTACTGTTCATTTTATCGAAGAGGATGGATACTTACAGAACAACCACGTGATAAAATGACGTCATGCGTGGAATCTATACAATGGACCAGTAAACAGCGCAATGACGCAGGATTAACATACTGGCAAGTGTCCGTTTCTCTGGTTCCTAATGGGGCAACCCGTCACAGCAAACACCGGTAAAGGTCATGGGAAGGTCGAAAGGGCTTGACTAAGGCTGTACAAATCAACTAAGTCTGTCACTGTTTACCGTATTACGTTGTCAAATACAAACACAACAACCGACTCCTCTTCATATCAGATAAATATAAGCCTTAAGCAAAAATATCTGTTTCTGTTTATGACTCACCAGTGTATTCCCACAACGAACATAAAAAAGAAGTTCGATTTATTACTTCTTGATACACAGAAATTTTTCGTTAATACAAAAATTGTCCGTGCTAATTTTTAACTTATTACTGCTACTTACAGGCACCATTTTTGTGTTTGAATTTGAAAAAAGTAGGTCCACGTGTATGAATACAGTTCATAGCGGAGTCCCTAGGGGCGGGAATTTCGCCCGTGGGCATATTTTGAAGGAAGCAAGATACCATGATAAGTTGATAGTATAAATAGAGACTATGGTTGTTGTCAATCGCGCATGCGCGTCATATCGGTTACATGACGTCATCAATATGGCCGTCAGAGGTATTCTGCGGGTGGATAATATCACATTGACGTCACGAATCAACACAGCTGTAGGTTTAATACGCCCTGTAAAATAAATAGAGTCCATGTCTATATGGCATCGCGGAACAAAATAGTTATTTGACAACTCTATAATATAATAGATATCTTATCCAGGGTAAAAAAATGCCTCGACCTTCTCAGTTAAATATACGGGTACAGAGAATCGTTTTAAATTTGAAGCTGGAGCATTTATATGTCGGTCTCGTGGGATCCGCACGTGATTTTAGGAGATAATCATTCATCTTTAACTCCTTGAAATGCGATAAAAGCTTCCGTAAGGATACTCAATTAAAGTCGTTTTTTTTACTTAATCACGATATACGATATTTAATTGCTAGTTTTAGCATACCCCTGGTAAGATTTTCAAGTTCGTTTGAATTGAAGGAGTGGTGCTATAGAGAGAAAAAAAATCAATGGTCTTCTGAGCAGACAAAGTCTGGCAAATTGAAATAATGGTCGAGTGTTACACGAACCATGGTATCGTCCACCGTACAAATCTGGTCTGATAGATCGCTCTATATAGTTTAATAGCCGATTCGGAATTCAAGTAACACGCAATCAGTTATGCATATTCCTGTAAAACAAGCATGTTTGGAATGTCACATGACTATGAACAGAAATCGAAAGGTTGCTGGTCTGTTGTACACCGATACATCACTGACGAGGAGACAGCAATCATAATATGATGGTAGTGTTTCCTGATTTCCGTGTTTCAGTGGGGAAAACAGGTCTGTCATCATTAATGCTAGTTGATTGATTTTAAATTGGGACAAAATAGAAAGAAGTGATATAGAGAGAAGTAAAATTAGTTAACCAGACTTAAATTCTGCTCCAGATATTAAACTCTTAAAAAATCCAGAATTGCCAGACAGAGTTAGGCCACTAAGGTCCTCCTACAAAAAGAAAAAAGAAAGAAGTGAGATTTGTAACTTGCATGGTAAAATATAGAATGTTCTAAAAGTTGAGTTTCTTGACCATTTAAGTTTCGTGCGCCACCCTCGTTAATTTTCGTGACAGCTCGCCATTTTCCGTGACACCTCGTCAAGATTCGTTAAATTCATTCACATTAATACGTTAAGACTTCTTTGTTTTACCGTCGGGTCTGTGTGTAATCTCTCACACTGTTTTTGTCTGTATAAAGTGATAAAGTACTTGATATATCCAGATATAATTTCACAGGAGATTTTCATAGTCAGAACCCAGTGTTGTATTAGATGAAAATATACCCCAATGGTACGGAAACCGGTTAGTGCCACATGAAGTAAACTTTTTAATTCGTATTTACGACTAAGTTTTCTCGTAATGACGAATGGAGACTTATATTGATTACTTTGTTTTAGTATAGAGCATTCTTTCGTTTATAAATGACATGAAATGTAATAGGAGAGGAAAAATGCACGGTCAGACGAGGGATCGAACCTAGGACCTCCGAACACTAGCCGGATGCTCAACCAATTGAGCTACAGAAGATGTACCTGGTCGCCGGCGTTCACCCCAGTCCAGTTCCGTTACATATATATATGACATGCTGTATTGAACCAGTTCATGCTATTGATAATACTACACGTAGAAAGTGTTTTAACTTCTATCAAAATTCTTAAATTAGTTAAAAAAAAAAAAAAACAGGTATGATATTTCAAGCTAAACGTTACACGCCCAAAGTGATCAATATGGAAAAAAAAACTGTAAGATTTTTATGACTTTTTCCTTAATTTGTCGTAAAGCTTGGGACCTTCAGCTGATCACGTGTTACCGGAAGTACCTCAATGTTCAGTGTAATAAATAAGCTAGGGAAATGGCTGTAAGGAAATACAAGAATTGGAATAGAAAAACGAGTCCATGAAGGCCACCGAGTTTCCGGGTGATTTTCATTCTGTATCAAAGTCTCACAACGTTAACATTACATCACTTTGTCGTCGACGTCGACGTCGTCATCGTTGTTGTCGTCGTCGTTGTTATTGTTGTTGTTGTTGTTGTTGTTGTTGTTACCGAAAAGACATGTCACTCGATGTTTATGCTATATATCACTGAATACCTTCCATCCAAGCCTGCAACCATTGTCCCTGTATACCTCTACAGATCCCCGGGGACCGTCATTGTCCCTGTAGACCTCTACAGATCCCCGGGGACCGCCAATGTCCCTGTATACCTCTACAGATCCCCAGGGACCGTCATTGTCCCTGTAAACCTTTACAGATCCCCGGGGACCGTCATTGTCCCTGTAAACCTCTACAGATCTCCGGGGACAGTCATTGTCCCTGTAGACCTCTACAGATCCCCGGGGACCGTCATTGTCCCTGTAGACCTCTACAGATCCCCGGGGACCGTCATTGTCCCTGTAGACCTCTACAGATCCCCGGGAACCGTCATTGTCCCTGTAAACCTCTACAGATCCCCGGGGACCGTCATTGTCCCTAGCTGTAGACCTCTACAGATCCCCGGGGACCGTCATTATCTCTGTAAACCTCTACAGATCCCCGGGGACCGTCATTGTCCCTATAAACATCTACAGATCCCCGGGGACCGTCATTGTCCCTGTAGACCTCTACAGATCCCCGGGGACCGTCATTGTCCCTGTAGACCTCTACAGATCCCGGGGACCGTCATTATCTCTGTAAACCTCTACAGATCCCCGGGGACCGTCATTGTCCGTCCCTGTATACCTCTACAGATCTCCGGGACCGTCGTTGTCCCTACTTTGTCGCCTTCCATACATTGGCGTTGTCAAAACACAAACGTATTCTTTTCTCAATCCCCGACTGGTATGGTCTGTAAATGAAGATTTTGTGGTAGAGCTAGCTGGAGTAGGGAGGAAGCCATTTTAAATACTCTCGCACGGTCGGGTTACCCTAGGAGACAGTAACCCGACCCCCCGGGCCAATCCTTTTAACAGTATGTATGTCTCGTGTAATAGTACCAAGGTTGAAGATGCCCTACAGAGACTACTTAGAGCATCTGTGATGCACGTGGGACGCGCGCTCTGTCTGTGACACACTGAAGTATAATTAGATAAATTTCTAATTCGATTATTGGTCCAACACAACTTCCGGAATCGAGTTTTATACAGAAATCTTATTTTATTGTATTCATGTTTCATATATCAGTTTAATTTTGAATGCAAACTTACTTCTTTTTTCTGAAAGAAAAAATCGGCTTTCAAACGGTTATATAACATACGTAAATGTATCAACGGAATGTTCGGAATACACTCTATGTAATGGCATCTCCTGAAACCAGTGCGTTCGGATAAAATTGTATGTATGCATTAATTTTATGATCACTCTTTTGTAACAGACGCTCCAAAGGAATTAATTTTGATTAAAGCTTTGAGGCAACAACATGATTAAAGTTATTCTACTTAATCAATGCACACTGTTCATACCTGTCAACTTGCTGCCAGATACATTGCAGACGATGTTTACTTTTGATTCCGTCACGTGTCCAGTATAGGTGGCGCTGTACCCAGTCAGGCCCAATCAGATGCCGGTGTTACATGGCTTTACCCAGTAACCTGGCTACTGTTTTGTGTCCACGGTAACTTGTGTCCACGGTAACCCGGATGTGAGGCTTGCCGATATCAACTAACCTTCACTAGATACAGATATTTCAACCAATAAATCGAATCGCACATGCTTTTTTCTCAGCTAGTTAATGTCACGGCCGTCCGCGACTTCCGGAAATCGATCGGATTTGTTTATTTTTTGGTGTTTCTAATTCACATATTGCTTTTGGTCATTTGTTTTTTAGGCCAGATAGTATTTTTAAACTCTCTGAATCGATCCAGGAAATTGGAGGTGTTCAAGCATGATTAAGTACTTTTATTTTATTTTGTAAGTCTTAAGAATTGATTTCGCCAATCAAAAATATAAATGAGAAGGTCTCGAATTAAACATTAATTTCACCAGGAACATACTTTGAATTTCAAAACAAGGTTCAAAGGTTTGTTTATTTGCTCGTATCTAAGTAATTTTGTTATCGTTTTAAATCACACAAAGTTCTTTATACTGATAGCGGAATATACCAGACTTTTTTCCTTCACTACTTTAAGTAGTCCAGAATGGAGCAACAGGTCAGGTGACAACCCATATCCTTCCTCACACGGTCCGGGGACACAACCCATAGCCTTGTTAACACGGCCCGGGACACAACCCACAGCCGCCTTCCTCACACGGCTCGGGATCGCAACCCATAGCCTTGTTAACACGGCCCGGGACACAACCCACAGCCGCCTTCCTCACACGGCTCGCGATCGCAACCCATAGCCTTCCTTAAACGGCATGGGACACAGTCCATAGTCTCCTCATACGACACGACCAGGGGACACAACCAATAGCTTTCCTAACAGCATCGTCTGATACCATGGTTAATTGCACTACGTGACGCTAAAATTATCACCCGTGGGTTAACTCAGTGAAAATCCTTGTTTCAATGATGTCATTATAAATAGAAACCAATCAACATAACTCTTTAAGAAAAAAAACTCTTTACAGGAGAAACTATTAAAGAGTACACGTAACAATATAGTTTCGCCCACTGTTGTTGATATGCAGCTTATATAAATCGTATATTACCTTCAAATTGATTGGCTGAAAGTCCAATAGGAAAATGTGACGGAACCAATCAAATAGCCTCCATTGAAACGAGGATTTTCCACCGAGTTGACCCACGGGTGACAATTGTAGTGCAGTCAACCGTGGGTATCCGGCGATGTCCTAACAGGGGCGAACGTGATATAGCGTCGAGGTAGACATAAGGATGGAATGTCGCAAAAATATAAAATTCCAAATTTAGTCGCCTCATACGCATCATGCAACAGGAGCGGCTGTACCTTTCTTCCGATCTACATTCACTAATCATACCGGAACTGGATGGAATCGCTGTGTTTCTGGTTTTGTGAGGAGTGTTTAGCAAATTGTCGTTATGACTGAAATCTACATACACTGTAGCATCAATAAAAATGTATTCACCTGCTTTATGGCGTTGTAATTGACTATGAGTATTACAATGCCTATTATCATTAAACATCGATAAAGCTAATCACTCTCCCAGAATACTGATATCTGTTTAGGAATGATGTAACGTTGCCGTCTTCTATATTGACTTTGAATGGTGTACAGATTTTTAAACGTCTGTGAAATTTATTGCGTTTAATATACTTTCTTCCAAGTTTAAAGTTATGACAATATTCAACTGCTTTTTGATGATAAATCAAAACTAGGCTCGCCGAAAATATCAAATAAGGATTGACGAGCAAATCTCGCCATTCATGATGTTACAGACATGTAGGGCGCATCTCACCAACAAGACGGTTATACTCTTGTAGGGCGCATCTCGCCAACCATACGGTCACAGTCTTGTAGAGTGAATCTCGGCAATCATACGGCCACAGCCTTAAAAGAGCAAACCATAGGGTTACAGTCTTGAAGTGCGCATCTCGCCAATCATTAGGTCACAGCCTTGTAGAAAGGATCTCGCCGACCATACTGGTCGGTATCCCATAGGCGGAGGGAATCCTGTTTTGGTTACAGGATTTTGAAATTTTCTAAAAATAAACTGGATGAAATACATTAAATAAAATCGACTAATTATACTCGACTCAGAGTTGTCCCTACTTAACTGATATCTCACTATATTATATATTATATGAATGATGTTAACATGTATATACTCATTGTTACTAAATGGAGAGAACTTACATAGGCTATGCCTGTTGTTCAATCCTTTTTCTTTCAGAATTATTTTCTTTGAGAAATAAAATTTGTTGAAATGAAATCTCGCCGACCATACGATCACAGCCTTGTAGAGAGCATCTCGCCAACCATTTGGCCACAGCCTTGTAGAAAGGATCTCGCCGACCATAAGGTCACAGCCTTGTAGAAAGGATCTCGCCAACCATTAGGTCACAGCCTTGTAGAAAGGATCTCGCCGACTATAAGGTCACAGTCGTGTAGAGAGCATCTCGCGAACCATAAGATCACAGCCTTGTAGAGAGCATCTCGCCAACCATAAGGTCATAGTCTTGTAGAGTGCATCTCGCCAACCATTAGGTCACAGCCTTGTATAGAGCATCTTGCCAACCATACGGTCATAGTCTTGTAGAAAGTATCTCGCCAACCATACGGTCACAGCCTTGTATAGAGCATCTCGCCAACCATAAGGTCACAGCCTTGTATAGAGCATCTCGCCAACCATTTGGTCACAGTCTTGTAGAGCGAATATCGGCAATCATACGGTTACAGCCTTGTAGAGAGCAAACCATAGGGTTACAGTCTTGAAGTGCGCATCTCGCCAACCGTTGGGTCACAATCTTGTAGAGAGCATCTCGCCAACCATTTGGTCACAGCCTTGTAGAGCGAATCTCGGCAATCATACGATCACAGCCTTGTAGAGCGCATCTCGCCAGCTACGAGGTCACAGCCTTGTAGAGTACATATCACGTAGTTAACCTTAATTAGACGCAGTAAACCGTAGTCAATCGTAGTTATCCCTAGTTAACCGTAGTTATCCGTAGTTAATCGTAGTTATCCGTAGTTAATCGTAGTTATCCGTAGTTAACCGTAGTTATCCGTAGTTAACCGTAGTTAGCCGTAGTTAACCGTAGTTATCCGTAGTTAACCGTAGTTAGCCGTAGTTAACCGTAGTTTGAATTTCAAGAAACCCGTCATTTGGCCTTGGCTCGCCCCAAAAAATCAAAATACATGTACTGTCAGCTTGGTTGCTTATTCATATCCGATTCTGCCTTAGAGTAAGACAAAAGAGAGGCAGGTCCTGGACTTAAGTTGGGATGGTGGTTGGGTAGGTCAGCATGGATTTTGGTGACTATTTTAAACATTAATAGGCATACATACAATGATCCGAGGTAAAAATGAGGATGAATTGAGGGAAACCCCTGAAAAACCACCTTTTCTTGATCTCCTACTGCACAAACGGTTGCCTCATACGACATGCAGCCATCATGGGTGTGTTCCTTTCCCGATTCTGTAGCAGTCATCTTCACAAGTACAGTCTGATTTTTCAACTGTAAGACACATTATTTTCGAATGTTAAAGCATTACATATTTAATCTATTTTATATAATACATAAAAATGAATATTGTTTGTGGACATGCTTCATAGATAGTAATATACATATAATATTTGATTTGACATGAATAACTTGTTATTTTGTCGAATTCCGTTTTATCGTTTACCTTTTGCAAACATGACTTGGAAATCAGATCGTTCTTGAAGTGACTAAGTGAAAGAAACTTTATCGTGACTGTATATCGGCAAAACTACACCAAATTACAAGTAACATAACGAAACATTACCTATATATATTTACATGTATTGACCAGTCTTCACACTAAATTGATGAGCGACAGAGCGAAGTTATAATGATTATATAATGTTGACAAATATTGACCAAACTTTTCACCAAAAATGATAACTCGCTTAATTCGAACACTCGGATAGTTTTTTCGTGGTCCCGTCGACTTCGAGTTAACGAAGTTCCACTGTAATCAGCTTTTGCATAAATTGATCCTACATATTTTGTTATCAGAAGATCCGGAGTCCCATTGTTCTATAATTTATAAAGAGATGTGTTCTGTGTGTATTCTCCGTGGAGCTATGAAGTTCAGAATGAAGGCCATGATCTATCAAAATGTACGACTTCACGGAAGGATTTCGATATGTCACGCATGCGCGGATAATGTAGACTGTGATATCGACATGCCGATGCGCGGTCTAGTGAACAGGAATGGTCAAATACTGAAAGTAGTCTAACAGTGCAACAAAGCGAAAGGCACAGTAAATGATATTTTTCAGGTATCTTACCATCGTTGCTTGATTGAAATGACCGAACATAGTATTCATGTGTGATTGGTAGACTTGTAGAATGGTATGTCAGCTTTTGAGCCTCCAAATGAAGAGTTCCAAACAATTTTCGCGTGAAATGCATTACTTTAGGTTGCGAGTTCGAAACCTACGTGGGGCAGTTGCCAGGTACTGACTGTAGGCCGATGGTTTTTCTCCGGATACTCCGGCTTTCCTCCACCTTTAAACCTGGCACGTCCTTAACTAGCCCTGGCTGTTAATAGGACGTTAGACAAAATAAAACAAAACCAAATCATTATTTTATCTGATATATGTTGGTACCGATAGTTGTTCTATAGTTGTTTTTTGGGGTTTTTTTTTTTTTTTGTCTATCTGGCCATGTCTCCTTATGAAAAACCTCTGATCCAGTTGTTAGTATTGGCCATTATGCTGTCTATTTCTGATAGTTCATTACATACTAGATTGAGGAACAAATGTAGTGTTCTCAAATATGATCCGTATCAAGTAAATCTTATTACTGATCCGTTTTGCACCTGTGGACATCCTTGCGAAAATGCCTTTCACTTTTTCTTTGAATACAAATTGTATGAATTTGAAAGATTTAAGTATGTTTCAAAGTTTAAACGCCTTTGTTTTGGTTTTAGATTTAGAACATATCTTGTTTGGAAATTCAGATCTTTCTGTAGACCTAAACTCTCTTGTGTTCCGACACGTGCAAAAAAAAACATCGAATCCAGCAATATATTTTAATGTGTATTCTTGTACTCTTTCTTGCGAACTTGTGTCTATATCAGATATTCTATATGTTTAAACCTATCTCAATGTTTTCATGTTATGTATTTGTATGATCGGAGAGGGCGTCTATAAGTTGAAAAAAAAACAATTGTGCCTAATCATTTGTCTCTATTTTGGCAATAAAATTGTTTAATGTAAAGTAACTTCCGTTATTTACAGTTGTCTCTTTACTTCCGGTTTTCAGTGCGCCTCCTGTGGACCGGGTATGCGGGGACAATGTGTCGGTCCGAGTACCTGTTGTGGTGACTTCGGATGTTTGATGGGCACTGAAGAATCCCGAGTATGTTCGAAAGAGGACGACAGTACCGAGCCATGCTTAATACGAGGATCGTCGTGTGGCAGTATGGGACAAGGCAACTGTGTGTCAGAGGGCCTTTGTTGTGACGCATGTGAGTTTATGTTTGACCTTCAAATAAGGGGGTGTTTAATATGTTTATATGTCAACAGGCGTTCATGTTCGCTCCTACATTTAACGAAAAACGAGTCCATTGTATTTTGTTCGTGTTGCAAAGAGGAATCATAGTTTAAACAGTATAACCAGAAGTAGTGATCGCCAGAAATGCTGTTCTTCAAAGATTGATAAATAAATCAATAAATAGATGAAACAATACCTCTTCTTCTTAAGTTAAAATTCAAATTCAAATTCAAATTCATTTTATTCTCTTTTCACATATTGATATCATGTATAGAGAAAAACATATTTACAATATAATATATACAATTAAAGTAGTGTTCGTATTTGATACATGACACAGTTTCACAACAAAATATTTTCATTCTTAATTATCAAGGAGGACAAATCATGTTATTAATTAATCTGATAAAAATACACATTTTCATAAGTTTTTTAACATTAGTCATATTCATTAGTTTGTTAAATTTAATAATATTTGGTCTTGACCAATAGTATTTGTCTAGATATAAAATTCTGTGAGCAGATAACGCTGTACATTCAAGTAAATAATGAAATTCATCACCAATTTGTAGACCATTACAATGTGGACATTTTCTTTCCTTATACTCAATCTGGTGCCATCTGCCAGTTTCAACAATACATTTATGATTAGTAGTGCGAAATTTACAAAAAGTTACTCTATCTTTATCAGGTAAAATATCTAAATAATTTTCAAAATTACAATTATCCTTAAAAATTCTATAACATATAGCCTTTGAGGAATTGTGCACATCACTCTGCCATTTCTGTAAGTACTGGTCATAAAGTCTTAACTTAACATGTTTTAGCCATACTGGATTACATTCAGAAGAATATTGTATATCCCATAAGTAACTCACCCCACATTCATTTAACTTCTAACAAAACTTATGTAAGGAACAGGTTTGTCATCAAAATGATGACAATAACAAAGAAGTTTATACAGTTTAATATTCATTTTACTTAATTTAGAATGAGTCAACTGTGACCAATATGTTATTACTCTTGTTTTTACCGAAACTTCTAGTGGAGTAAAATTGGATTTCCCTTTCAATTAAAGCCACGTTGCGCGGGGGTGAGGTGGGCGGTTCTCCCTGATTTGCACAAAGCACGTAGTACGTACAGTGCACGTGTCAATGCTTCATTACATTATGCATTATGGGTATCAGTTAATCACATGATTGTGTATAACTAGGCGGGTACCTTATTTGAGATAAATTCTTTTCAATTTATTACTTATACTGCGAGTTTCTTCACAAATCTGGTAATAACGCACATAATTTAGACAATCCAGGAAAGATAGAAATAATTAATTTCACGTGAGAAAAAACTGAGGGTAAATTCGTGTAAATCCTCTTTAACATATGTTCAGCTGTTCATTCTGAGTCTTCCGACTCTCCTTCTGAACTTCAACATATTTAGCCTCGAACGTTACTGACATCACAAAACAGCTATATGGCGTCCATACCATTACTTACGAGTTCTAGACATTTTAAATAGCTATAATTGACTAGTCTTTGAAAGTTTAAACAACTTTCTACCACAATACCCTGTGTTATTCAACTCTCAGACCATCAGTTAATCATTACAGCCGTTGATTAACAATCTGTTTATACCACACGTGGTATAAACTCTGTACGCATTTCGATTGGCTAACACGGTGAACTTTGACCCAAGCTGCAATTGTTATTGACGTCATCAATAATCTAATGACGTCACATCACCGGGTCCCGGACGTCACCGGTACACTTTATTTGCATACGCGAAATTATACTTGGCCACGTTTCCCTTTAATTCAAGCCGATATTATTGTGGTAGAAACAGGTCACACGACTCGAAATTGTTGGATATGGAATTTATTTCACACGAGTAAGTTATTTTTTAAAAGTTGCAAAAAACACTCGCTAAAGCTCGTGTCTTTTTGTAACTTTTAAAAAATAACTTACTCGTGTGAAATAAATTCCATATCCAACAACCACTCGTTGTGTAACCTCTATATATGGGGTCCCTTACATGATTGACGAGTTCTAGAAACCTTAAACAGCTATATGGTGTCCTTAACATCACTGACGAGTTCTAAAAAGTTTAAACTGCTGCATGGCGTCCTTGGCATTACTGACGAGTTCTAGAAACTTTAAATAGCTATAACTGACTAGTTCTAGAAAGCTTAAACGGCTATATAATGTCCCTAATATCACTGACCAGTCTTTGAAGGGCTTAAACAACTATATTGGGTCCCTTAAATGATTGACGAGTTCTAGAAAGCTTAAACAGCTATATAATGTCCCTAATATCATTGGTCAGTCTTTGAAAGCTTAAACCAACTATATGGGTCCCTAACATCACTGACTAGTTCTAGAAACCCGTAATAACTACATATGTATATGATGCCCCTAATATCACTGCCACGCCATAGAAAACTTAACAGCTATGGGGTGCAACTGTAGAATTATCATTCGGCAGATAGTCTGTCTAATTCATATTTAAGGGTACTGTGAAATGTGTAGTTCATTGTACAATCCTTCCACGTGTAATTTCCTCTCTCATTGTACTCCTAGTAACGGCTGTATCTCCATTTGCCCACCTTTTTAAATCACAATATGGGGAAAATGTTGTGATAGGGATTATAGTCTATTTCAAAGTAGTTCACCTTGTTTTTACCTGTGATTTACCTGTGATTTTCACCTGTGTTACCTGTGCTACATGGCTCATACCTATAAGGAACTATAAGATATAAGTAGCTACATGTATAATTTTATGCAGTACTTTATATAGGAAAAAATACACATTGATTACAGTATTATTATTTTGTTGTTATTTATGATGCGCAATGTACAATGTACCTGTTTATAAGTATTTATATTTAAATATACAGTACTTTATATGAAAAAAAAATTGTTTAAAAGCTATTAATGTTTAATATTAAAAGTAATAAGATGTATTTTCATTTGATGTTGTACAATTCAAAATTTATGTCAGCATTTAAATTTCGTTTACCTATCTACTATCTATGTTTATGTAAAGAGAATTCCGGTCGTTATCCAAGCTGATGTTAATTAAATTCACGAATAAATGATAAAATTAAAAAAAAACCTATAACTTAGTGTTATTTTCCCCACTTCTCGGGTACATTAATATACCTCTCTTTTTGCCCACTTTTTAGCACAGGTAAATCATACAGGTAAACACAGGTAAAATTATTATGGAACTGACTATAATTGGTTTTCCATTGTTCTCCTATGTATACACTTTTCTTTGTTCTAAAAAAAGTGGGCAAATGGAGAACACACCCTAGTAACCGCCTGTTGACCTTTTCACCAGTAACGTCCCACCCTTTACCAGACTGACGAGTGTATTTGTCGCCATGTTTTCCAGATGCATGTTCCTATAACAACAAGTGCAATGTAAACTCCGGAAAGGAGGACCACGAGATCTTGTCCCTGCTGAATCGCCTACTACACACGAACGACTACACCGACTGAGCCATCTACTCCGTCTATTGATACAACAATCAACCGGCCGCCATTTTAAGTACTCTTTAACTCTCTTAGCAACGAGCTGTCAAGTAAAGTACTCTCTAAACTACAAAAACAACGCAAAATAAGCGGTTTCGCATCATCCCATTAACAAACTCGAGGGGCTGATATCGCGGGCGTCCAGACCTGGAACTTCCAACGAGAGTACATCGCGGCCATGTTTACTTACCAAAGATGACTGTTGATGAATTTAAGAGGATGTTTCTTTCCTCAGCAGAGCGGCTATGTTTATTTTCCAATAAATTTTTATATCTAGTTTTGATATAATTTATGTTGTTTCTGCGTATGTGCTGCTGCATCACAATAAAAATGAATCTCAAAAATTGTGGAGTTGTTTTTCTTCTCATAACATCTCTTGACTGAACATATGGATTTTTATTCTTCTTTTTTCTCTCTCGTTTTGTCGCGTGTGTAGTAAAGTTGCTTCGTATCCTGTATTGACCAATACAGATATCCAATCTTTTTATCCACCTCGATGGTCAATATTTTTGTTTACCAAAAGCGGTCTGTCACTCAATAGTTCCAGAAATGACCTTTGACCTTTGATGGTTACAAAGGAGTTCACGTGTCCATTTTAACTTAAGTTGTGTTTCTTCACGCAGAGCATTTCCAAAAAGTTTCCAGACTTGTTCCCCACGATCAGAAAGGTAGCACACACCGAACCTAGGATTTCCTCATGATGTCTTTCAAGGATTTTATTGTTAAGAAGATGGACAATATCAGGCGTAGAGCCTTTGATTTTTGCAATGTGTGATTGACCTTCATGTCATCAGTTGCTTCCCAAGGCGACATCCGCTTCCGGTGGAAGGCTTCCTTCTTTGACTGCCCCAACCCTAAGATACATTCGAAGTTGAGAATCATGGGACTTCAGTACATTGATGTTGATCGCATCATTACGAAACATCACAATTCACACTCCATTCATAATTAGCACGCCACTTAATGCCCATACTTATAATAAAGATATTAATGCCGAATCCAAATTATACGTAAAGTTTTAGACGTGTGTAAAGAGAAGACAATTTCATCAAGTGAAAACCGTTACCAACTTCATAAAAGTAATAAATAATAATATTCCTGTGACATATAATGTAGTCTTTTTAAATTAGTAGATGTAGTTATCTGTCACCGGAACGAAGCGAAACTTTTCTTACTAATTTATGGTACCAATGTTGTTATAAATTAGTTTCGCTTTGATAGACGTCAAATCTACCTGTCGTATTCAAAATGAATGGTTTTAAGCTCTAACTTTAAGTGTTCACAATATATTTCCATTAGTAGTACAAACTGAACGCTCGACAGGACTACATTTGATATACACCTCCAGCTACATTATATTTTGGAATAACAAGCATTATGGGATAGAACTGGCTGGATCGTTCTTACGAACTCTCGCGGTATTTGAGGACCTTCAGTAACACAGCATGTCTAGTTTAGGAACGAAAAAAAGTTTGTTTGTTTTGTTTGTTGGTTTTTATTATTATCTTACCGTCACGCTAATAGTCATGGGACATTGTTTGGTTTGTTTTTGTTTAACGTCCTATTAACAGCCATTTAAGGGTCATTTAAGGACGTGCCAGGTTTTGGAGGTGGAGGAAAGCCGGAGTACCCGGAGAAAAACCGCCGGCCAACGGTCAGTACCTGGCAACTGCCCCACGTAGGTTTCGAGCTCGCAACCCAGAGGTGGAGGGCTAGTGTTAAAGTGTCAGGACACCTTAACCACACGGCCACCGCGGCCCCTTAATGGACATTGTGAGGGGTAGTTCCTTGTAGTAGTTGGTGAATACCTCACAACACATAAGCAGTCCGTCGCACATTTTTAGAGGCATATTGGGTAAAGTGTCCTGCCAAAGGACATTTCCACAACAGGACAAGGCGGTCCGTGAACTAAGATTGACAAATACCAACCGCCTCGGATAGGAATCGGACCACACACCGCAGTATTTTATTCCAGGTGGAGGCCGACATATTTTGTAATTCAGTCGGTTAGAGAGACGGCGCCACGTGTTTGAAGCTGAATACCCCTAGGTGAGTTGTTCGACGCTCCCTCGCCGTGTCGGTTTGTGTTTCTCGGAAAGCTGAGAACCAAGGTTCCGGTATGTTGTGCAGTGAGGTAGTCACCAACTACTACAAGGAGACTCCGCTTTAAAATGACCCTGGCTGTTAACGGGGCGATAAATCCAGCATACAAAAGTAAACAAATCAACCGAAGTTATATTAAAGGTTTTTTTTTTACTATCGTCTGAGGTCGCCAAATCTGATTTTAATCAAATTAAATTCGTGAAATAAATCCCTGACTGGCGTTCCATATGTAATTTCATGACGGAACTGACACAATTAATAAATATATCACGTGAAGAACGAGCTCTGTGAAACAGGGACAAATCTAATTAGATGAGAGTCTCGTAATTCAACACCAGGAGGCCAGGAAATGTCTGATCAGCATGAATACAAGGGATTATAGATATACAGTAGCTTCATGAGAAATATTAAAATTATCCTAAATGGTTTTAATGGACTCGGGAAAGCAATGTGTGTTGAGATAACCATCACGCTGTCATCCAAATGGACGCTTACCTAACGGATTATGGGATCGTCAGCCGAAACGCAAATAGTGGCAGAATTACAATGATTAAATATCTCTCAAATTTAATACGTGGATAATTTAATCGTCCATAAATTACAAGGTCGGGGAACAATTAAACGTCGAAAAGGTTCCTGAACATGTGTCGGCTGTTTAATCTGATGTAAGCATTTGTGTTCTAGGGGACACAACTCTGACAGGTTTGTCAGAATCAAATCTTGTGTGTGTGAAATGTTAACATCTCATATTATGACTGTCGACGGCATTTAATATTCCGACTGTCAATGACATTTGATATTAGGACTGTCAATGACATTTCATATTCTGACTGAATATCAACGTTAAAAGTTATCTTTACGACCGGAACTGTCAGTAAAATTAACTTAAACACCGAGGAAATACTGTAGTGTAATTAAAGCAGTGATTCTGACAGGTAAGCGATAAAGCTGGGACGAGATATGAACATAAATAAAGAAGTGGATGGAGACCTTGGAAAATGTACAAGACATATCGGACCATGTGTTCAGGAATGATAAGCGTCTTCATCACATCAAGGGATTTTTTAAATCCATTTCGAAAATATAAACCATCTTGTATAATTAGTGTTCCTTCTAGAACTCTAATTTAAACATGCTGAAATCAGAATACATTAACAATACATGTAGATTGATTTTATCATCATTTATTTCATTTGATCTTTTTCACATCATGTTTAATAAAAGCGCATTCTCAATACTCGGCTGTATTCAATAACATGTGACCATATCTTTCTAGACACTCATATCATAACAGTATATAGATATATAGTATATCCGCCTGAAGAAGCCTGAGAGGGCAGAAAGGCCTTGTGGCAAAGTCTGTTTTTTTTGTTGTTTTTTTTATAGATACACTGTATATATATATATATATATATTGAATTACTTCTTTGCCCCATATATATATATATATATATATTACCTACCTGTATACCTACACCTGTATGGGACGTTCCCTGTGATACAGACATCTTATATATCATCTTACCTACCAATACTATATTCGAACTGTTAACACTATTTTCGTCTTACAAAAATTCCCCGTTTGGAAGGGAATTACAGACAACCCAGTCATAGGTCATAGAACGCTCTCTAATTCTGCACAGAAAACTTCTGCGATGTATTTTTATAATAAGAGTGTAGAATAACATAATGATAAAAATAATCCTACCTACATGACTGACTTTTTAAATATAAACAAAGCATGTGTCCAATTTGTATATACATCATCAAGCATATTGGTAGAATTCTATAAATACTTGTATACATATATTACTGCTGAGGTGTTCAGAGTACAACTGTAACGGTCAGTGCTGTCTATTAAATCGGATAAAACGCCAACTCAGTTACAGTAACATTTTATACGCACATGCGCAGCCCAACTTCCGGTGCTAATACACATGGAAATGGCGCGGTTATCAATAAAAAGTAAGTAGGCCGATCAAACAGTATTTTATATATGTCCAATAAAAGGTAATGGTTCTGTTACGTTTTGTATGCAATCTGTGTTAAACTTAAACGGTTATTTGTTTTGACATTAATAACTTGTTATTTTGTCGAATTCCGTTTTATCGTTTACCTTTTGCAAACATGACTTGCACATCAGATCGTTATTGAAGTGACTAAGTGAAAGACACTTTATCGTGACTTTATATCGGCAAAACTACACCAAATTACAAGTGACATAACGAAACATTACATATATATTTACATGTATTGACCAGTCTTCACACTAAACTGATGAGCGACAGAGCGAAGTTATAATGATTATATAATGTTGACAAATATTGACCAAACTTTTCACCAAAAACGATAACTCGCTTAATTCGAACACTCGGATAACTCGAAGTTTTTTCGTGGTCCCGTCGACTTCGAGTTAACGAAGTTCCACTGTATCTATATTTGAAATATTTGCGTAAAATTACGATCACAGCACATTTTATTTGGTTCATATGATAATTCTGAATATCTGGTCTCCCGGCCTTTTGGTCATTGAGAAGAAGTTATTTAAAGATTTTAACCAATTTGATTCATGTATCCTTGAATGTAGTCTTTGCAAGGTCATTCGGTGGAACAAATTTGGTAGTCTTCCATCCCAGCATGCTACCGGGCTAATATCAGGTCTCTGGGACTCTTGGTTATCGTGAAAAAGTTGTTTAAATATTCTAGCGTATTTGACCCCTTGTGACCTGCAGGTGAGCTAAAAAATTCAAACTACTCCATATCAAAAGACACCACTAGAGTAATGCATGTTCTAGGTTTCCTGAAGTTATTTTAAACAATATTAGAGTTATATTTCGGAAACGGTAATATTAAGGATTTTTACGAGATGTTTCCAAATTAGGTTACTGGAAAATTATCAAAAATACAAAATACTACGTACCAAAAAGGCACCACTAGATCAATGTTTGCACCAGGTATTGTGAAGTTATTTTATACAGTTTTGGAATTACTTTTCAGAAACAGAAGTCGGATGAATGAATGTATTAACACACGGACAGAGCACAATTTAATAACATCAGCGTTCTCAAACATATGGACACAGTATACATATATATATCTTTATTAAATTTTCTTATTTAAAGGATCACAATGCTACAAAAATTTAAAATCTCCTTTGAATTTATCATGTTGATTTCAACATTTCCAAATTCATCTCAATTATTTCAGAATTAAAAATTTAAAGATATAAATATTCATTTAGTAAAATTCAGTAAAAAGTTATAATTCTCTACACTGTTATACAGCTCCGCTTGATAATAAAATAAAATTTGTATATATGGCACAACATTAAAAAAAACAAAATTCATTTGCATAAAGCATTGTCATGATCCGATGACTTCATTTCATCAATTCATTTTATTCCTTCATATTGGGAGCAGAGAGTCCATTCATTTTTTTTTTATATATCTCTGTCTAATTGAGAAAAAGTAAAACGTTTGGATGTTCAAATTTTGTCTTTCTAATGTTCCTATACCTTACAAGAACAAATATAAATGTAGAGAGAAATTCAAGAAATCCAGAAATTGTATCTTATTAATTAATATTGCACATGCATGATCGAACACATACATCCCGATGGCTGAACTGCACATGGTCACCAGGAAATTCTGTCCAGTTCTGCACGAAATTACACAAATATATTGATTTCATACAGGGACCATTTTCATACAGGGACCATTTCATACGGGGACCATTTCATACAGGGACCATTTCATATGGGGACCATTTCATACAGGGACCATTTTCAAACAGGGACCATTTTCAAATGGACCATTTCATACAAAAAAAATCCCACATATCACAAGTTGATAAACTGGTAATTGTTGTAAAGTATGGACTAGAGCCTATCAACTCAACAAATCAATTAGAACATTTAATTCAGTATAATCTATAAATATTTTGGATACACTGAATGAATTTCTCTTGGGACAAATTCACTCAATATTGTTCATGGCTCTTGCAACATAATATTCGGTAAAAATGGCAACTGTCACTTGAACTCAATATGGTAGGTAGGATAAGCTTGGCTGTCATGAAATATGACAAACATTAACGGTGAGCCTGGGTTGTCTGTCACAGAATCATAGGTATCTGTAGAGTTACCTCCCCCTTTAGAGGGCGCCACCCTGATACCTGACTGGCCCCCGCAGTACTCCCCGGTTAGTACTTGAGTCAGAAGGATGTGGAAGACACCATTGCTGTCTTGCTTGCAGTAACCACCAAGGGAGTAAGATGCATTCACCGCGAAGTAAACGCCGTTCCCTATTGAACCTGAAATGGTACATAATCATTTTTTAAGAATTTTAAGTTTTTGATGACTTGCATGGCAAAATTTTCAATGATCTATGGCAAGCAGTTTAAACATTCAATGCCTTTTCCCCTTTAGAATCCTGAACATAAATAAAACAGTTTATATAATCTGAAAGATGTTCGTTCCTCTTATCCAACCCCGTTAAATGATAGGGAACAAGTTCTGGAAGAGTATATATCAGCCTAAAAGTGATAATTGGTCCCGACAGATAAAACTGGGGAGACTATAGGTTTTCTCCTCGTCCATCTGTCCGTCTGTCCATCCATCTGTCCATCCGTCTGTCTGTCAGTCCATTCTACCAGTTTTCTGCAATCTTTCTCAATCATGCTTCAAGGTATCTTGGTGAAAGTTGGTATGTAACTTTAGTATGAGTAGCTACAGATCAAGTTCGAGTTTCAGGGTGTTCAGGTCAAAGTCAAGGTCACTGTTCCTATTTTTAGTGGGGGCTGTTTATTTACACAAATCATTTAGTGATTCATTCCAGCATGTATCTTAATCAACATATGGCCTCTGCATGGACCTCTTAATTATTGAGAAGAAGTAAAGACCCCTGTGACCTTGAATAAAGATCAAGGTCATTCATTTGAACAAGCTTTGGAGTCCATCACCCCAACATGCTACAAGCCCAATATCAGGTATCTGGGCTTCTTTGTTGTCAGATTTCATCATATTTGACCCCTGTGACCTTGAATGCAGGTCAAGGTCATTCATCCCATCTTACTACAAGTTCAATATCAGGTCTCTGGGCCTCTTGGTTATTAAGAAGAATTTGTTTCAACGAAAAAGTTGATGCCAAATTGATAGCCGATAGATTTTCTATCATGGCATAGGTGAGCTAATAAACCATTGTAGTTATCAATAGTTTAACCAGATCCATATTGATAAGGCATTTTGATTATTAATGGTTTAATGATATCCTTACCAATCATTTAATAAACAATAGCTATCATTTAAATTCAATCAATCAAATATTGTAAACAGCAATTTATTAATCCATCTAAGTCAATAAAAGTTTATTCAGATAAATATTGATATTGTTAACGAAACTGAAATTGTAGATATCTTCTTAAGTTAAAAAATGGTGAGAATTGATCTCAACAAGAATGGTAATTTTATTTATTTATTAATTTACTGAAGACTATATGGGTGTAAATTGTTAAAAAAAAATTCTGTTTAGCGGTCAAAACAATCAATGAAAATTCTAAAGCCCAAGTATTAATGCCTAATTATTTCTTTTTATAAATCAATATATAAGTCTTTAAAAATACATATTAACATGAACAATTATATCTGAAATATCTAATTTACATTAATTTCCAAACAATGACAACCAATAGTTAACACAACAAAATAATTTCATACAAGAGGCCCATGGGCCTTAACAGTCATCTGACAAACACTTACACTTACAGCAGGGACACACCCCTCAATCCAGCATTATTACCATAAATTATTTATCTCAGCCAGTTATGTTTTAGATCAAATTTGGTTTTTATCCATTTAGCTTATCCAGGAAGAGCAGCATCATAAAACAAAATTTTAGCCAAGTTCCCATTGTTGGGGCATGCCCCTCTGTCTCAATGGGTCAGACAAGACAAATTTATATCAATTAGGATTGCCTTTCCCCAATGATGTTTCATACTAAATATGGTTGTAATCAATTAAGGCATTAAGGAGGAATTGCATTTTTAAGAAATGTTTAACCTAAGCGCTCCTTTTGCCCCATCTTTTTTTCCCCAGGGGTCAGACCTGTCTCATTAAAAAATATGATTGCCGTCACCTTATGTTTCACATCAAATTAGGTTGTAATCCACCAAAAGGTTAGGGAGGATTAGGATTTAACAGCAAATATTCACCAAAGTTCCCCTTTTGGGTCCCTGCCCCTCAGGCCCCGGGGGTCACACTAGCCTCGTTTATATAAAATATGACCACCCTTCCCAAAGGATGTTTCACACCATATTTCGTATTAATCCACCCAAGGGTTAGAGAGAAGTAGGATTTATAGCAAAAATTCACCAAAATTCCCCTTTTGGGGCCCCGCCCCTCTGGCCCTAGGGGTCAAACCAGCCTCATTTATATAACATATGATTGTCCTCCTCCAATGATGTTTCACACCAAATTTGGTAATAATTCACTAT
The DNA here is from genome assembly GCF_902652985.1 of Pecten maximus. NCBI lineage: Eukaryota > Metazoa > Mollusca > Bivalvia > Pectinida > Pectinidae > Pecten > Pecten maximus. The sequence continues at coordinate 8,541,737 of NC_047026.1, forward strand.
GGGGGTTAGGAGGAGTAGTATTTTAAAGCAAAATTTCATCAAAGTTCCCCTTTTGGGGCCCTGCCCTTCTAACCCCAGGGGCCACACCAGCCTCATTTATATAAAATATGACCACCCTCCCCCAATGATGTTTCACACCATATCTTGTTGAAATCCACCAAAGGGTAAAGGAGGAGTAGGATTTTATAGCAAATATCCACCAAAGTGCCCTATTTGGGGCCCGGCCCCTCTGGCCCCAGGGGTCAGACGAGCCTCATTTAAATAAAATATGATTGTCCTCCTCCAACGATGTTCCACACCAAATTTTGTAATAATCTACTTTTGGGTTTTGGAGGAGTAGTATTTTAAAGCAAAATTTCATCAAAGTTGCCCTTTTGGGGCCCCGCATCTCTGGCCCCAGGGGACAAACCAGCCTCATTTATATAAAATATGACCGCCCTCCCCAAATGATGTTTCACAACATATCTGGTTGAAATCCACTAAAGGGTTAAGGAGGAGTAGGATTTTATAGCAAAATTTCATCAAAGTTCCCCATTTGGGGCCCCGCCCTTCAGGCCCCAGGGGTCACACTAGCCTCATTTATATAAAATATGACCGCCCTCCCCAAATGATGTTTCTCAACATATCTGGTTGAAATCCACTAAAGGGTTAAGGAGGAGTAGGATTTTATAGCAAAATTTCATCAAAGTTCCCCTTTTGGGGCCATGCCCCTCAGGCCCCAGGGGTCACACTAGCCTCATTTATATAAAATATGACCGCCCTCCCCAAATGATGTTTCCCAACATATCTGGTTGAAATCCACTAAAGGGTTAAGGAGGAGTAGGATTTTATAGCAAAATTTCATCAAAGTTCCCCATTTGGGGCCCCGCCCCTCAGGCCCCAGTGGTCACACCAACTTCATTTATATAAAATATGACCGCCCTCCCCCAATGATGTTTCACACCAAATTTAGTTGTAATCCACCCAAGGGTAAAGCAGGAGTAGGATTTTATAGTAATATTCACCTAAGTTCCCTTTTTGGGGCCCCGCCCTTCTGGCCCCAGGGGTCAGACCAGCCTCATTTATATAAAATATGATTGCCCTCTCCCAATGATGCTTCAAACCAAATTTGGAAATAATCCACCCAAGCGTTAAGGAGGAGTAGCGTTTTGAAAGAAAAAGTTTACGGACGGCGCACGGCGCACGGCGGACGACGACGGACGAAGCACGATGACTATAGGTCATCCTGACCCTTTGGGTCAGATGACCTAATAAAGCCAATTAATCCAATCTATAGGAAAATTTAATGACAAAATAACTGGTCAGTTATAATTGACATACCCATTAACATTTCATCACAGAGAGGAAGTATGTGGCTCCAGTATACTTACACATGTTGCTGTAACTTCTATTGAAGCCATTATTAATTATCTTCTTGATGACATCAACACTCGTGCCGTGCCAAAGCCATTTCTCTGGGTTTTTCTTGTTTTTCGCAGTTATTTCTGTTTTCTTTGCTGCAAACTGAACATACAGAGCCTTGTTCTGTACCCGATGTATCTATAACAAAAAAAAACACTTTATAATCAACACCTGTTCAAACTTTTAGGAAATAATCTCTACAACATCGACAAACAGCTATAGCATCAATACATATCTTAAATTTAAAACAAAACAAATTTTATTACCCTAAGACCTATTATGATTTTAATACATGTAAAGTAAATAGAGAAGACCAACATAATAATGAAGCCATCATTCAAATTCAAAATCGATTAAAAGAGGGCAAAATATCAATAGATATACAGATTTACATAAAGACTCAAGTACCGAAGTACCAGGGGTTTGGTTTGGTTTGGTTTGTTTTTGTTTAACGTCCTATCAACAGCCAGGGTCATTTAAGGACGGGCCAGGTTTTGGAGGTGGAGGAAAGCCGGAGTACCCGAAGAAAAACCAAGGACCTATGGTCAGTACCAGGCAACTGCAACACGTAGGTTTCGAACTCGCAACCCAGAGGTGGAGGGCTAGTGATAAAGTGTTGGGACACCTTAACCACTCGCCGACCGTGGCCCCAAATACCAGGGAAATAGGACAAGGTAAACAAGAAGATTTAGGACACAAAATAATATCCTGATCCTACTTCTTTAATATTTGTTTGTTTGCTGGGCTTATCACCCGGTGAACAATCAGGGTCATTTTGAGGCGGGGGTCTCCCTGCAGTAGCTGGTGACTACCTCACTGCATAACATACTGGAGGCCCGTTGCAGGTCAAGGACACAACCAGGACATCACAGACTGGACGGAGTCTTAGCATCCCAAAAACACAAACTGCCATGGGTATATAGTAAGAATATATAGTGAGGTAAATTAGGCATCATGCTGCATCCATGCTTCATTCATGCTGCAATTCCATGCTGCATTCATACTGCATCTATGCTGTGATCATGCTGCAAATTCATAAGGGTATAGGGAGCATTGAATCATGACAGCACAGACCGGCTTTTTCTCAGGTTCCCGAGAAACACAAACCAACACAGGTAAAGGGAATATGTCAAACTCTTCGTTCATACAAACTAACATTAAATACCTAAATTGGTATCTCCTACACAAAAAAAATTACTTTTACTATTATATAACCTTATTGGTTCACAGATATAGACCTAGGTCAGAATGAAGGGAAAAAAAAAGCGAAAACAAAAGACATGAACATCTTTTAATACATATTGGGAGTAAAAGAAGAACTAAAGTGGATTAAACTTGATCATAGATCTGTTCCGTCTTTAAAGGACTCACCAGAAATGTCAAGGGCCTTGAGTGTTTTATACATAGGAATGGGCCGAAGAAATGCAAAATATATATAGGAAATGTCAAAATATTGATGCGGAGAATGTTGCAATAAATTTAATAATTTGCATTAAACCTATTGGATATCAATTGATTGTCAAGCACATATTCGGAACAATGCCATTTATACATTTTTTTTAAATGGTTACAACATACAATACAGCCATTTACCTTAATGATGTTGACAGCTCTGCCGGCTGTTTTCTCAAACTCACTCTTGACTCTGATGTACTCCTTGTCCGTGGTTGGAAGAGAAACGGACACAACAAGTTGACCTTGGCTCATCGTCGTCCATGTATCGGGGACTGAAACATATTAGTGACACTTACATCTTAAAATTGTAAAATAGATAGTGGAAGTTTAAAAATTAAGAAAGATTTATAGTAATAATTACTAGTTTTCATCACAGGTTAAGAAATATCTTTTTTGGAATATTGGACAATAAGATTTTTATTTATGAAACAATTGGTCTTCTGTCTTTGGGTTACTTTGGGTAGGTAAGTTTATATTTGAATATATTTTCGTATATCACGATCCTTTACAGATCGTATACGCGATGATTACACTCAGTCATTCTGATGAACACTGAGAACATAAAAAACTGAAATCAAATCAAAGGGTCATATCAGCTACACTTTATCTATAAGTATATATATAGGTACACTCTGATCTGATGATTGTTACCATGGTAATGTACATCAGAAGGAAGTATGTATAAATTTGTCATGTAGTAATAGCGACAGTACAGACAAGTAAATTGTCAATCTGCCCCTTTATCAAGACACAATTAAATTACAAACGATCACATATAGACATAGAACATGGAACAGTTCAATAAATTTAGTGGGTATAAACAACAATAAATATGGTTATGTTGTGAAAACGATCTCCTCGGTCAATTATTAATTCGCCGAGGGCCTATTATAAAGAAGAAAGTATATATATATAAACTAGTTGATCTGTAAGAGTATTTCCTTGGTAACCAAGTTTGGTGTGAATTATCTTGAATGTGGACATGCTGTGATGTTTCCTTGGTAACCAATGTTCGTTGAGAACTATTTGAATGTGGACATGCTGTGATGTTTCCTTGGTAACCAAGGTTCGGTGAGAATTATTCAAATGTGGGCATGCTGTGATGTTTCCTTGGTAACCAAGGTTCGGTGAGAATTATTCAAATGTGGACATGCTGTGATGTTTCCTCTGTAACCAAGGTTTGGTGAGAATTATTTGAATGTGGACATGCTGTGATGTTTCCTTGATAACCAAGGTTCGGTGAGAGAACATGCTGTGATGTTTCCTCGGTAATACCTTTGCCACCGTCCGCAGATTTAACTAATCTCTCCACTGGGAACTTTTCAGACGGGTTACTTAAGGCATGTTCCTCCATTTTCTTAAAGTCGACATAATACTTCTGTCCTTGTCTATCTTTTACCTCCATCCCTGGTTTCTTGTCCTTGTGTGCCGATTCTAGTTGTTCATTCAAGGTCAGGTCAAATTTTCTCTTCTTTCCCTTGATACTGTAGCTCCACTGTACCAACATGGCCAAGGTCATAGCTTTCTCTCTCTTCAGTTTGTCTTTTTCTGAGCTGTGAAGGTACTCTAGTACTTTGACATTTGCTTGTGTGGTATCCTCAGAATTTCCTTGAAGAGTTATTTCCCCTTTTTTCATGTCAATTTTCACCTGAACACCTCTACCAACACATTTCTCCAAAAAGTCTTTCTGTTAAAATTCAAATAATGATAAAAAGGAAAAATTATTAACTATATAATAACAGTATCAAGCATCGTATCATACTTTGTCGAAATCAGTGTATATATACATGTACTTAATCTAATCGATGCTTGCATTATTCCAACTGAACATACACAAAATGTAACTATATATAAACAAGTAATTTTCAGAAGCCGCAGCCCTAGAGCAATATATACATTTTTGTATCTTGATAGTATTCGATTTTGAAATATCTGGCTATCTGGGTCTGAAAAAGAAAACTGTTGAAATTTCAGCCGATTTGATTAAGTCCACTATGTCAGGAACAGAACCGTGAGTGACCATGACATTCACAAATTTAGTTGACCTTTTGTTGACATTTGGGCATGGAGGTTTCCTTCGTTTTTTTATTAATCAGTTTAGGGGTTTTGAGAATGTCAAAAATTGTGAGAAAGTTTATGGATAGTACACTATACACAACAAACTTCAATAATTTCTTTTTGAAATATCTAAGTACAATGTACTCCATGATTTTTTCTAAACAAGTACAACAGGATGGAACAATGTACGCCAATCCAATGCCATAAAGTGTTATATACTATCTTGAATTGAAATAACATTAAAATCACCTTCAGAGTGACAAGCTTGCATAAATGTTATAAATCTCAAGTTTCACTATAAAGTCAGCGCTCAGTTTAACGGAAAGTTTCCATTTCCTTTTTTTCTTTTTTTTCTCTCTTTTTCTTTTTTTTTCTTTTTTCCTTTTTTTTTTATCTTTTCTTCTTTTTTTCCTTTTTTTTTTCTTCTTTTTTTCCTTTTTATTTCTTTTCCTTTTTACTATTTCTTTTTTTCTTCTTTTTTTTTGAAAAAGAAAGAAAAAGGAAAAGAAGAAAAAGAAAAAAAAAGAAAAAGAAAAAGACAAAAAAAGAAAAAAAAGAAAAAGAAAAAAAAGAAAAAGAAGAGAAAGAAAAAAAAAAAAAAAAGAAAAAAAGAAAAAAAAAAGTTTCCAACTCATTAAACACAAATTGATATCCTGATTATAAAAGCCTACCAAGTTTTAACGAAATCAATAGAAAATTTTAGGAGATCTCCAGTCTCCAGTATCACTAGGAATAAGTACGGCTTTTTCTCATTGGTTTGGGAAAAATGTTGTGAATTGAGAAACACTTTTTCAGGAGTAAACTGCAAGTTATGGGAATTTGACTTATGGGGCCCATTTACAGCTCCAAAAAAAACCTCAGAAAAAACCCAGATAACAGAAAGAGCAATGACTGTTATAAAGAAAATCATATCAAAATTGTTTTCTAAGGAAACACAGCAATATATTATGATTATAAAGCCTACTAGATTTCAAAGAAATATGTCGAAATATGTACATTTAGGAGAGATCTCTGGACAGAAAATCAAATACTGAAATAAGAAATGACAATAACCTTTACCAAAACAGTGGAATAAAACCCCACAACTTTATATCAGGTTTATAATGCCTACCAAGTTTTAAAGAGATCTGACAGTTCGAATAATGTAGGAGGAGATTGCTGAACAAACAAAGTTTACTCCAGGCAGACGGACAACGCCATACCATAATATGTCTGTCAATTGATGGCCGTATAAAAATACATTGTAAACTATGAATAACTTTTTACCTGTTTTCCTGTGAGCTTTTGAATGATGTCTGGAGAGGATTTTATGACAGTTGTCATACAATTTTTGTCACACAGCTTGTCGAGTTCCTGTTTGACACTTTCCGCTCTGTATGAGGACTGTGCCCATATTCTGAAGGTCACCTTGTCATGTTGATCAGCCTGGGCCTGCTCTTCATGTTTGAGAGTGGTCTTCTTTTCTCTTTAAAAGACCTTCAAATAAAATATTACAATATTTGGAACAAATACATCCAAATGTGATAATGTAGTATAAATTTTGGGAAATAATAGTAGAATAGCATTTTTAAACTAAAGAATATTATGTAAATACAGTCCAACCCATTTAATACAAACTCTGATAATACAAAAACTCGCTTTATACAAATGAAAATCAAATCCCCTGCAAACCGTGTGCAATATGCTTATATTGTTTACCCACTTAATACGAATTGGTTACGACGAAAGCCCGGGTAATACACAGACATGCCAGGGTCCCTTGACCACTGTTTGTGTTGTTTTAAACCCTACATGCTAATTCGGGTACATTAAAAATGATTATAATGGAGGGGGTTTTTTTTAGAGAGAGAAAAAAAAAGGAAGATCAGTCAGGTAAGAAATTTTTAAATGCACTTTAATAAAGCACCCGTCAACTTTCTCAGATTTGGGTGTTCTTATAGGGTAGACTTAAATTCTGTCAAACAAGGTATTAGAATGATAAAAAACACATGTTAAATTTAACTAATATAAATGGACATATCCCGGAAAAGGCTTAAACACATACCACCCACACCACTTAATATTTTTGGGGTGACTGGAGTCGGATAAAAGGATACCTGGAAGTTTGTTCGTTATCAAATTCCACATTCCACCAGATCCGGACTTCTGTTTTAGGGCAGACAGGAAATGATTGATCATGCTCTTCTGAAAGACAACTATCCTGACTTCTTGTACATGACTTGCACTTGAGGAAAACGTCTTGATGGCCTTGATCATGGAGGCTGCAACATCCTGCGGGGGACAGTGTTGGAGACCTGAAAAACAGAACCAGAGATTTGATATCTATTGATAACTTTATATGGTGAAAAGATATGTCCATTACAAAATGTATTGGAAATTTTCCACTCAGTATTGACTTTTGGTTTTGAAATAATCAAAGGCTACTGTGACCTGATTATATTTAAGAACCATTTTTTTTTCTTTGTTGTGTGTGAACTGCATTTTTTCTGTAAATTTACTAGACAATGTCTGTAAGACATTAATACCTCTGCTGCCATTTGACACCCATAACACGACATTACAAGTATACTCATAATCAACGTTTGTATCAAGGATGTACATTATAGGTACCAATATTTTTCTTAGATCTGTTGGAGTCAAGGACTCCAGGCTTTTCTCAAGAAAATGAAAAAAAAAATCTATAATCAAGAAGCCATACAGAAGGGTCAGATTTATGTGATTTTGTTAGTGATGCAAGCATCAAATTTAACATACCTGTTCCAAGAGCTGGAAATGACACAGATGTATATTTCAGCACATCTGCTTCCTCTAAACACTTGGAAACAGCAGTCTCCCAGGCCTCGGCTTGCTTCTCCGTCTTGATGTGGAAGATGGCCTTACAACTGAGGTTACCAGCTGATGTTTGTACAAGGCCATGATGGTACATGTCATAATCTGCAGATTGGAATTCAAAATAATCAAATCTCTAATTTCAATTTTCAGAATAAAAATGATGAATTTAATATCATTTTTATAGCGACAAGAGGCCCATGGGCCTTATTGGTCACCTGAGTTATGAAATACATAGTGATATATAACGATAGTTGATGTTTTGGTTTTAAATTTAAAAGTTAACACAATTGACCAATGTGACCTTGAAGACAGGTCAAGGTCATTCAATTGAACAATTATTCGATCTATTATCATAGCATGCCACAGTCCTAATTTGATGACCCTGGGCCTTTTGGTTATTGAGATGAAGTCTTTTCAAAATTTTGATACGTTTGACCCCAGTGACCTTGAAAGGTGGTCAAAAACATTCATTTCAGAAAAAACTTTGTAATCCCTTATCCCATCAAGCTACTGGCCCAATATCATGGCCTTGGGCCTCTTAGTTGTTAAAAAGAAGTTATTAATTAAAAAAAAGATATACACATTTGACCTCTGTCAAGTGAAAGTAGGCAAGGTTTTCAACAAACTTTGATTTGTAAACCTTCATCCATGCATGCAACCAGATAAAAGGCAATTGCAAAAAACCTTTGCTAGAGAGACAGAAATAATTTGCATTTTGATAACATTGAAATTAAATTAAAACATTGAGAGGTGGAGTCAAGGTTATACACTAAACAAAAGACTTGAAGGTCATACATTGAAAGAAAGAAGTCAAAGTCATAGGCATACACTGAAAAAGGTCATACATTGAGAGGAAGAGGAGGAAGGAAGAAAAAATGTTAATGCTGTGCAATAAATGGAAAGTACAGGGTCATGTATTTGTTGTACAATGAAGGGAAAAGGTCAAGGTTATGCACCAAAGGGAAAAAGTTCATGCAATGATGGGAGTTCAAGGTCAAGCAGTTGTTATTCGTCTGTGACTTACTCTTGTCTTTACATTCGTCTTGTATACAAATCCCAGCAGCAGCCAGCACAGCTCTCGATAGTTTTCCTTAAAATAAACAAAAGCAATTCCCTTATACAATCATTCTTATTTTTTTCATTTTTTTCTTTTTGTCCATCATATGACACAATGGTTCCAACAGTCCTTACATTTGTTTGATATTCACAACATGTTCAATTTATTCAACCTGGTGCTAAAAAATTGTTTATTCCTGTACATGTATATTTGTCCACAGAGTATATATATATTACACTAACACAGAAAGGCCACAACAATCCATGTAATTCACTCTTACCTTTCCTTAGATCTAAACTCTCATCAACACCATTGACAATGACGTCAGTCGTCTCCTTGGTGATGTCACCCTTGCTGACTGTGACCTTGACCTTACCAAACATTTCCTGTATATCATCCTCACCTATTGTAAATGAAAGGCATGTTAGTCATTCATTAATTATTTGCCCATCCCTGTAACAAGAGGCCCAGAGAGCCTTCATCAACCACCCCTCTAACAAGAGGTCCAGAGGGCCTGTATAGACCACACATCTAACAAGAGGCCTAGAGGGCCTTCATCAACCACCCCTCTAACCAGTGGTCCAGAGGGCCTGTACATATCAACCATCTTTCAAAAGGCCCAGAGGGCCTGTATAGACCACTCTTCTAACAAGAGGCCCAGAAGGCCTGTATCAACCACCCCTCTAACCAGTGGTCCAATAGGCCTGTATAGACCACTCTCCTAATAACAGGAGGTTCAGAGGGCCTGTATCAACCAGCCCTCTTAAACTGAATTATTTTCATGATCTGTTTGTCCTCGTGTATTGATTCATTGTTAACATTATCATAACACTCCTTTTAAATAATGACAACCAGGACCAAAATTTAACTCAGGAAAATGCGATCAAATAAAATTAGCCATCGTCATTAAAATCTTAATTTTGATTTCTGGTTAGTTACAACCATACAGCTGAATCTCTTGGAACTTTTTATAAGAAGTTTGAAATAGGTGTTATTCAGGAAAACCATGATTGCGCAATTATGTTACAAATAATCACCATGGCAGCAATGTCAAGGATTCTACAAGGCTGAAAAAATAACAACACTTTATTGGCACCCCTTCCTTGACATCCTCACCAATTTCAAGCTCAATGGCACCAGTGGAACTGGAGAAGAAGTTTAAATGTGTTTTTAAAGATAGCTGCCATGGCGGCCATCTTGGATTTCAGACTGACCCGAAAAATAACAATACTTGGTCAGGACCATCTCATGATCATTTCAGGCAAGTTTCAGCAAAATCCAACCAGTGGAACTTGAGAGGAAGTTTGAAATGTGAAAAGTTTATCATGACGATGGACAAAGCAGAATGACTATAGGTAATCCTGACCTGTCCGGTCAGCTGACGTAATAATGAAGAATTAGGAGAACGTACCAGATGACAAGGCAGCTGCACCTGATGAACTGTAATTTTTTGATACGTTCTGGAACGCCTGTCACAAAGAAAGCATCAACATATGTTACATGAAGGTTCAATTTGAATTTCAAAATTAATCTTAGATACATGTATGTTAAATACAAATAGAGAAATGAATTTATATTGTAATTGATGTCTAGGATATGCTAATTATCATCAACAGTATGAAATTACACTGTAAGTTTGAAAGCAAAACAAGTTACTATGTAGCTATCATCTCAGAAATCTTAAATCAAACTGATATAGTTACAACAGTATGTAGATACATAACATTCAAAATTGAGGAAGAACATGCACAAACCTAGAACGAGGTCATAAACAGATTTGTGTACCGAGTTACTGCACAGGTTAATCATGACGGAGACAGGTCTCCTTGTAGTAGCTGGTGTCTACCTCACTTACAACATACAGGTGACTCATCACACATGTAAATCAGACAAGATGAGGTTTTACCCAAGGACAAAACTATGACAGCACCTGAAGCCTCAGGAACAAAAATTGAGCCATAGGATCTAACCACACACCTCTGACCTTCACCTTTATGGTAGGGATCTAACCACACACCTCTGACCTTCACCTTTAGGGTAGGGATCTAACTACACACCTCTGACCTTCACCTTTAGGGTAGGGATCTAACTACACACCTCTGACCTTCACCTTTATGGTAGGGATCAAACCACACACCTCTGACCTTCACCTTTAGGGTAGGGATCTAACTACACACCTCTAACCTTCATCTTTAGGATAGGGATCCAACTACACACCTCTGACCTTCACCTTTAGGGTAGGGATCTAACCACACACCTCTGACCTTCACCTTTAGGGTAGGGATCTAACTACACACCTCTAACCTTCATCTTTAGGATAGGGATCTAACTACACACCTCTGACCTTCACCTTTAGGGAAGAGATCAAACCACACACCTCTGACCTTCACCTTTACGGTAGGGATATAACCACACACCTCTGACCTTCACCTTTAGGGTAGGGATCTAACTACACACCTCTAACCTTCATCTTTAGGATAGGGATCTAACTACACACCTCTGACCTTCACCTTTAGGGAAGAGATCAAACCACACACCTCTGACCTTCACCTTTAGGGTAGGGATCTAACTACACACCTCTGACCTTCACCTTTATGGTAGGGATCAAACCACACACCTCTGACCTTCACCTTTAGGGTAGGGATCTAACTACACACCTCTAACCTTCATCTTTAGGATAGGGATCTAACTATACACCTCTGACCTTCACCTTTATGGTAGGGATCAAACCACACACATCTGACCTTCACCTTTAGGTTAGGGATCAAACCACACACTTCTGACCTTCACCTTTAGGTTAAGGATCAAACCACACACCTCTGACCTTTACCTTTAGGGTAAGGATCAAATCACAGAACTCTGACCTTCACCTTTATGGTAGGGATCAAACCACACACCTTTGACCTTCACCTTTATGGTAGGGATCTAACTACACACCTTTGACCTTCACCTTTATGGTAGGGATCTAACTACACACCTCTGACCTTCACCTTTAGGGTAGGGATCTAACTACACACCTCTGACCTTCATCTTTATGGTAGTGATCAAACCACACACTTCTGACCTTCATCTTTATGGTAGGGATCAAACCACACACATCTGACCTTCACCTTTAGGGTAGGGATCAAACCACAGACCTCTGACCTTCACCTTTAGGGTAAGGATCAAATCACACACCTGTGACCTTCACCTTTAGGGTAAGGATCAAATCACACACTTTTGACCTTCACCTTTATGGTAAGGATCAAATCACACACCTCTGACCTTTACCTTTAGGGTAAGGATCAAATCACAGACCTCTGACCTTCACCTGTAGAGTATGGATATAACCACACACCTCTGACCTTCACCTTTAGGGTAGGGATCTAACTACACGCCACTGACCTTCACCTTTAGGGTAGGGATCTAACCACACACATCTGACCTTCACTTTTAGGTTAGGAATCAAACCACACACTTCTGACCTTCACTTTAGGGTAAGGATCAAATCACACACCTCTGACCTTCACCTTTAGGGTAGGGATCAAACCACAGACCTCTGACCTTCACCTGTAGAGTATGGATATAACCACACACCTCTGACCTTCACCTTTAGGGTAGGGATCTAACTACACACCACTGACCTTCACCTTTAGTGTATGGATATAACCACACACATCTGACCTTCACTTTTAGGTTAGGGATCAAACAACACACTTCTGACCTTCACCTTTAGGGTAAGGATCAAATCACACCTCTGACCTTCACCTTTAGGGTAGGGATCAAACCACAGACCTTCACCTGTAGAGTATGGATATAACCACACACCTCTGACCTTCAACTTTAGGGTAGGGATCTAACTACACGCCACTGACCTTCACCTTTAGTGTATGGATATAACCACACACATCTGACCTTCACCTTTAGGGTAGGGATCAAATCATACTTCTCTGACCTTCACCTTTAGGGTAGGGATCAAATCACACACCTTTGACCTTCACCTTCAGGGTAGGGATCAAACCACACACCTCTGACCTTCACCTTTAGAGTAGTGATTTAACCCCATGAATTAAATTCACTGAGCTTACAGGGCTTTGTTCATGTAACTACATGTATATGTACATGTAGGTCTAGATATTTACATTGTACTATAAATATATTAAATTGGTCACATATTTACAGTGATTGAAAGTTAATGTAAAATTACCTTGATTGTTGCGGAGTCTTTATGGAACACCACAATAAGTACTTCCTGTAGTGAGGGATTCTGGGTATTCTGGAAGAACTTATCCACAGAACTATACATCAACTTGGCCACCTGGTCAGCAGGGTAGTGCAGCCTTCCTGTTCCCATTGCTGGTATCGCTATGGAAACGCATTGGTGACGATTTGCTAAATTTAAACATTTGGTTACAGTATCACCAAGATTCTGAAAATTTAAAGAAAAAAAAATTCAGGAGTAAGTAATCTGACAAATATATATATCATTAATAATTGTGATGGGAATCGATTGATATTTCCTGATTGATCATCAGTTTTGTCTATCCAATCAATGATTGATTAAAATTGATTACTTTTTAATTATCTTTCTTTTAAATTGGTTTTAAACATTTTTACATTCCTTTGTGATGCTTACTCTGCCGTTCCAGTCATCTGGATACTTAAATTTAAATTTAATTTAATTTAATTTTAAGTCACAATTAAGTGATCAATGGTGACATGTTTTTCTCAAATGCCATACCAATCAGCTAATGTTCTTTTTTTATCATGATATCAGACATTTCTGACATAACTCATTCACAGATTTCTTACCTGATTAATTGGTCAAACACCTAAAATAAGTGATACGCGATGAACTTGATTAATTGGAACACTGCTAATTACAAGAGGCCCATGGGCCTTAATAGTCACCTGAGATTTGAAATATTTCAGTTAATCTAATTGACCCTTTTTGGCCCCACCAATCAGTCCAAGGAGTCAGTCAGGGCCAACATGTGCATATCATTAAGTTGTCATCCCATGCTGATAATTTTAAGAAAGTCAGAATGAATTCCAATACAATCCAACAAATAACAGTCAAAAATGTGATTTCCCTACATAAACTATAGTAAAGTTTACCCCCTCCCCAGGGACAAACGTGAGACCCAACGGTCATGAAATTCACAATTTCGGTATAGCACCATAAGACCCTTCCATCTATGAAAAGTATTTGTTTCTATCTTATATGGGTATTGAGAAGAAGTTTTTTTTAAACAAAAGGCGATTAGAATAGGTCACTTGAGACTTTGTCTCAGTTGACGTAAAAAGTTTTCTTTACTGGTCCCTACTAAAATGAGTGTAATAAAACAGATCCAAAATATGCCCAAATGACCTTGAGCTATAATGAAAGTGACCTTCACTAACCTTGATAGCATTTCCTGTTCCCCCGTCCCACTTTGGTATTGTGACGTGGTAGACATGTTTACAGTTGAGCTGACCACCAGTGGTGACCGCTACATCTCCTACTGTGATCCCTTTAGGGTATTTGTCCTGACACTCTTGCTCCATTGACTGACCAGCAACCTGTGAGAGTGCCTTGGACATGACAGTACTGTCAAGGTCAAGGGTCGGGACAGCACAGTTCACAATCACATCTACCTAAAACACAACAGATCAGTCAGTGGGGACTCACAATTAGATGATATTACTGTAATTATATATAAATTATTTATACAAAATGATTGGAGTTATATTATTTGTTTTTGAACAACAAGACTTAGATTGTTAATTACCTTAATACAATGATCTGTCGAACGAAAAAAATCCATTACGCTACATGGAGTGTATCTTTAATCTTTTATTTGACTCAGTTTACACAATTAAAATCACAAGCTATCATTAACTCAGGTTACACCATTAAAATTACAAACTTTCGTTTGACTCAGTTTATATAATTACACAATTTAAATCTTAAGCTTTCATTTGACTCAGATTACACCATTAAAATTACAAACTTACATTTGACTCAGTTTAAAACATTAAGATTACAAGCTTTCATTTGACTCAGTTTACACCATTAAGATAACAAATTTTCATTGGATTCAGTTTAATACAATAAAATTACAAACTTTCATTTGAGTCAGATTACACTATTAAAATTACAAACTAAATTAAGTCTTACTTTCATTTTTGCCAAGTCTCCTATTTCCAGTCTGATGGGATGACCTTGACCTTTGGGTTGTCCTGTTTGACCTTGAGCAGATGTCTGTCCACGCTTCACTGCCCATCCCTTCCTTTTATGGGATGCTGCAGTGGCGCCGTGGGAGCTGCATGAATCATCATCTTCAGTTGCATGAGACATGTGACCATGAGTTCCCTTGGGGGCTAAAAACATAACAAAGTGTTGCAGTAGTTAGAATTTTTTTCTACTTTCCACAGTACATGCAGACTGGGTTTAAACCTTTCATCCCTACTGACCATATTGGACTTCAAATGATGAATGAATGGCAGAGTCCACTAAAGTTAATTAGGGGTGAAAGGGTTAAGGTATCCTACTAGGCTGACCCCCACTGACCATATTGGACTTCAAATGATGAATGGATGGCAGAGTCCACTAAAGCTTCTTAGGGTTGAAAGGGTAAACAGATATGAAAATCCTATAAAAAGTACTGTATTATTATAATATACTCAACCCAGACTTTTTCTCCCAGAATAGCAAACATCCATCACCATTGGATACAAAAATACACCACTGAACAAGTTGACAAACTTAGGAGAATCTCGATGCAGAACAAATATGGGGTTAAGATATCTAATTCCTTTATCCGATCTACTGAATTTCTGGGTAATTTTCCATAACTAGCTCTGATATTCAACCTTCATAATTTGTAGACTGTCAATGTTGGTGATGTATCATAGTATGATTTCGCAGTTTGACCTTGACCTTTGACCTGTAGTATTTGCGAAGCTTTTATAGGTGGTGTTCCATTCCATAAATTTGGTCTTGATATTTGACTTGCAGTGCAGTATGATTGTGAAATCTGTTCTTAACTTTCGATTTGTTATAGTTAAACCTTTGACCTTCGACCTACATGTATATATCATCTATACCTACCTTTCTTGGCTACATTGAAACGTTTGGTTAAATTGACCCTGTAACACAATTCCTCAATTTTGTTAGATGTAGGATTTTCTGATTTTTTTCCCTTTTGTCAAAGAAAAAGAAAAACTGACAAGACATTAAACACAAATACTTCCATCAACATTTGTGTGAGTATAAAAGTATAATACCTGTCACTCCAGGTTTTCCTGAACTCCGATCATGATCATCAAACACCTTGACATACTTGGAGCCCCATTCACTGGAAAAAGCTTTTATGAAACCCTGAATTGCATCATCATTTACATCACATAAGTACACTTCCTTCACAGGAGAGTTCCTGTTATTAACAATTAAATATTTGTTTATGGCGTCCACGACTGTAGCTGTGGTTTTTTGGGCAGGGTACTTATAAATTCTGCCACAACCCAAGGCAGGGAAAGCTACAGACTTGTGAGAGCCTCGCACTGCCTCCTGTAGACATTTCTCCACTGCCGTTTTTATGGTGTCCAGATCACCTTGATTACCTCCCTGCCAGGGTGTGACAGCAGCATGTATTACAATGTTACAATCAAGGTCACCGCCAGATGTTGTGATCACATGACCAGTTTGAACATTTCCGTTGTCCCGAACATGATGGTCACACTGTGTTTGTATGGTCTGTCCACCTAAAACAGTAAATAATCATACATAGACATCAAACACCAACATTATTTAGCTGTCATAAAAAATATCAATGGTGAAGGTCTTTCCATAAATCTAGATTTTATCACACTGAAATCTTCTGTCACAGAATGACCTAGATTCGTGACAATGAGATCTTTGTTTATAACAAAAGAAAATGTCAGTAGATGTCTGGGTTGTGAAACAGGTGGATTGTGGATTGCTTGGCTG
The DNA here is from genome assembly GCF_902652985.1 of Pecten maximus. Lineage (NCBI taxonomy): Eukaryota > Metazoa > Mollusca > Bivalvia > Pectinida > Pectinidae > Pecten > Pecten maximus. The sequence goes on from NC_047026.1 coordinate 8,558,491, forward strand.
AAGGATGGCTGGGTTGAGAGATGACTAAATTGTGAGATGACTGGGTTATGAGATGACTGGGTTGTGAGATGACTGGGTTGTGAGATGACTGGGTGGTGAGATGACTGGGTTGTGAGATGACTGGGTTGTGAGATGACTGGGTTGTGAGATGACTGGGTTGAGAGATGACTGGGTTGTGAGATGACTAGGTTGTGAGATGACTAGGTTGTGAGATGACTGGGTTGTGAGATGACTGGGTTGTGAGATTACTGGGTTGTAAGATGACTGGGTTGTGAGATGACTGGGTTGTGGGATGACTGGGTTGTGAGATGACTGGGTTGTGAGATGACTGGGTTGTAAGATGACTAGATTGTGAGATGACTGGGTTGCGAGATGACCGGGTTGCGAGATGACCGGGTTGAGAGATGACTAGATTGTGAGATGACTGGGTTGTGAGATGACTGGGTTGTGAGATTACTGGGTTGTGAGATGACTGGGTTGTGAGATGACTAGGTTTAGAGATGACTGGGTTGTGAGATGACTGGGTTGTGAGATGACTGGGTTGTGAGATGACTGGGTGGTGAGATGACTGGGTTGTGAGATGACTGGGTTGTGAGATGACTGGATTGTGAGATGACTGGGTTGTGAGATGACTGGATTGTGAGATGACTGGGTTGTGAGATGACTAGGTTGTGAGATGACTGGGTTGTGAGATGACTGGGTTGTGAGATGACCGGGTTGTGAGATGACTAGATTGTGAGATGACTGGGTTGAGAGATGACTAGGATGTGAGATGACTAGGATGTGAGATGACTGGGTTGTGAGATGACTGGGTTGTGAGATGACTGGGTTGTGAGATGACTGGGTTGTGAGATTACTGGGTTGTGATATGACTAGATTGTGAGATGACAAGGTTGTGAGATGACTAGGTTGTGATATGACTGGGTTGTGAGATGACTAGATTGTGAGATTACTGAGTTGTGAGATGACTAGGTTGTGAGATGACAAGGTTGTGAGATGACTGGGTTGTGAGATGACTGGGTTGTGGGATGACTGGGTTGTGAGATGACTGGGTTGTGAGATGACAGGTTTGTGAGATGACTGGGTTGTGAGATGACTAGGTTGTGATATGACTGGGTTGTGAGATGACTAGGTTGTGAGATGACTAGATTGTGAGATTACTAGGTTGTGAGATGACTAGGTTGTGAGATGACTGGGTTGTGAGATGACTGGGTTGTGAGATGACTAGATTGTGAGATTACTAGGTTGTGAGATGACTAGGTTGTGGGATGACAGGGTTGTGAGATGACTGGGTTGTGAGATGACTGGGTTGTGAGATGACTGGGTTGTGATATGACTGGGTTGTGAGATGACTAGGTTGTGAGATGACTGGGTTGTGAGATGACTGGGTTGTGAGATGACTGGGTTGTGAGATGACTAGATTGTGAGATGACTAGATTGTGAGATTACTAGGTTGTGAGATGACTGGGTTGTGAGATGACTAGATTGTGAGATTACTAGGTTGTGAGATGACTAGGTTGTGGGATGACAAGGTTGTGAGATGACTAGGTTGTGATATGACTGGGTTGTGAGATGACTAGGTTGTGATATGACTGGGTTGTGAGATGACTGGGTTGTGAGATGACGGTTGTGAGATGACTGGGTTGTGAGATGACTGGGTTGTGGGATGACTGGGTTGTGAGATGACTGGGTTGTGAGATGACTAGATTGTGAGATGACTGGGTTGTGAGATGACTGGGTTGTGAGATGACTAGGTTGTGAGATGACTGGGTTGTGAGATGACTAGGTTGAGAGATGACTGGGTTGTGAGATGACTGGGTTGTGAGATTACTGGGTTGTGAGATGACTGGGTTGTGAGATGACTAGGTTGTGAGATGACTAGGTTGTGAGATGACTGGGATGTGAGATGACTGGGTTGTGAGATGACCGGGTTGTGAGATGACTAGATTGTGAGATGACTGGGTTGAGAGATGACTAGGATGTGAGATGACTAGGATGTGAGATGACTGGGTTGTGAGATGACTGGGTTGTGAGATGACTGGGTTGTGAGATGACTGGGTTGTGAGATGACTGGGTTGTGAGATTACTGGGTTGTGAGATGACTAGGTTGTGAGATGACTGGGTTGTGAGATGACTGGGTTGTGAGATGACTAGGTTGTGAGATGACTAGATTGTGAGATTACTGAGTTGTGAGATGACTAGGTTGTGAGATGACAAGGTTGTGAGATGACCGGGTTGTGAGATTACTAGATTGTGAGATGACCGGGTTGTGAGATGACTAGGATGTGAGATGACTAGGATGTGAGATGACTGGGTTGTGAGATGACTGGGTTGTGAGATGACTGGGTTGTGAGATGACTAGATTGTGAGATGACTAGGTTGTGGGATTACTGGGTTGTGAGATGACTAGATTGTGAGATGACCAGGTTGTGAGATGACTGGGTTGTGAGATGACTGGGTTGTGAGATGACTGGGTTGTGAGATTACTTCCTATGTACCTACCCGCCTCTACCACAGCCTTGGCCAGACCTGCATTGTGTTTCATCCCCGGATTGCCACAGGTCACCAGTGCTGCCACCTTCAACTTGGTTATGTCCCCTTGGAAAACTTTTAACTTCACACCTTCAACCTCACAGGAGGCCTTCTTAACTAGCTGTGACCTCCTCGACATCTGACCTTTGTGATCTCCAGAAGTCGGTTCCTTGTCCACATGAATGATACACTTATTAAAGGCTTCTAAAGATTTTAGTTCTTTTTTTCCATCCATTGATCCAAAGAAACGCTTGACACCAGGTTTTGAAGCCGTATGCTTTTCTTCATGAATTTCAGTTTTGACTAAGTCCTTAAAATTGTCCATAGCTTTTTTAACTGACTTTTTCTTCCCTCGTATTTCATAACCAGTTCGTTTTCCGCGACGACTTGGCTTAATACTAACATCAGGTTCTTGAATGTGTGCTAACTGTTCCGTCAGGTAAGACTTGATAAACTCCATTTTCTCATCAATAACATCAACAAATTCAACATGTATGCCATGATTTTCTTGGAAATTCTCTGTTGCCCTGGTTACCATGGTTACGACCTCTTTGAATACATCACTGGTGGCTGTAACGACTATTTTATGATCTTTTTTCTCCAATTCCAGGTGGAATTTCCAGGAAAACTGATCTTCAATATTTTGACAACAGTCCTTAAGATCTTGTGAGACACACCATTGTTTATATACCTCCTCCAAGGTAATTTCTTTCTCCATCAGATAATCTTCAATTAATCCTTTAACCTTTGAAAAATCTGTCGCATTTGTTCCCCAGATTTTAAGTTTGCCCTGCACGGTTTCCATGGCTACCATTTCCTTGACACTCTCTATCCGTCTGTTCAGTTCATCCATAACTTCCTGTTTGGACATCATTTCTAACTGTCCAGTATGAAGGTCAAATGTTTGGAATTCCATTGCTCCAGTCCTCTCCATTATTGTACACTTTGCCCTCAATATCTCATCCTGTCTGCCATTTAGAGTTATCTGCCCATTTCCTGTATCCATGGTAACAGACAATAAAGGAAAATCATTTTTTATCTTCTCCTGAACACCTAGCTTGACAAGCTGGCAGACCTTTGATGGATTTTCTTCCATGATTTCTGTCTTTTTCTCTTTTTCTTCCCTTACTCTCTCAATCATAACCTCGACCTTTGCACTTAAATCTGCGACTTCGTCTTTCCTACCTACTAAGATAACCTTGAAGTTTCCTTTGGGTAAAACAGTGGCTACATGTTCAGGGTTGTTGATGTGTAAATCTCTCAGCTCAGCCACGAAAGCATCCCACAGTTTTATGTCCTTGTCAGTTGTCAGAGTTTCAGAATCCAAGTTATCAGTAAACTTCCTGGTCACATGATCAATATCTTCCTGCCACCTGTCAACCAGTCCACTGTAATCCTTATCCTCAATGTCTAATGTACATTCAACCTCCGCTTTTACCTCATTGTCAGCATGACCCCACACCACTTGACCTTTCACCTCACAAAGGTCGGCCTCCAGACGTGTTTTATACACAGACGAACTGTGCACAAACTGCAGTATGACCTGTTCCATGTTTGGTAGCTGAATGGGGTCAGGGAGCTTTTGGGGGGCAGGGGCAGACCAGGCCGGGTCTCGCAGGGCGGGGTAGTACAAGGTCAGATGAACCTTATGATTAGAAACATTCAGGTGTGTCTTCTTACAGACGCGTCTGGCCACTACAACAGCAAAAACAGAATATTAATCACTACCAAATTATTAGTAATATATAAAGACTAAATCACTAAATAATCCACATATCATTTATAAGAAAAATACATGTATATTTTTAGTGCAGTCAAAAGCAAATTTAGTTTTTCAATTCCAATTAAAAAAATTTCAAACACCTGCCCTACTTAGGATTTTGTCCTGGCTGGTTTTCAAATAATTCTCTCTCAACAGACAAAAAGAGATTAGAATAGGTCACTTGATACTTTGTCGGAGGTGACCTAAAAAGAGAGATTTGTTTCTCAGATACAAAGTGATTGGGTCAGACAATGTGTCACTTACCATCAGGGTCTGATGTGACACTTACAATATGTACCATCAGGGTCTGATGGGACCTGGCAATGTGACACTTACCATCAGGATCGCTGTATGTAATGATACACATGTTAAACCTGTCAATCATCTCCACATCTTCAATGTCTCCCCCTCCACACCGACTCTCATTTGAGAAGAACATTTCCAGGGTGTCCTCCGTGTGGGACTTGGAAAGTCCCGTAACCTTGACACAGCCTGACTCAGCAACTCTAGATACTTTTAAAAGATATTTGTGTAACATCTTTTTCTCACAGGCTGTCTGTAGCTTTCCCAAATCTTGAAAAAAAATATAAAATAATGAAATAATAAAATAAATCAAATTCAAAAAAATTTTCACAACACTACAAATTGCCACATTGGCCTGAAGTATTATGCTATGTGCGATAGTATACTGTCCAACTGGCCTTATCGACCACCGGAATTAAAGAGGCTTGCCCGCAGAGAGATCAGAAAAATTGGCTAATAGAAAAAGATTTTTTACGCATGACAGATTGTTGGAATTGTTAAGTTTTTCATTTTATTTTCCTTATAAAATGCTGAAAAGTGATATTAAAACCTCATTTTTTAAATATTATTTATTTAATCGCAACCCGCAATAAGTCCCCGCTATGAAGTGGAGTCTAATTTGATTGACACATCAAAGAAACAAGCGCGTGCATAGTGCCGCACAGTGATAACTTCAAAGGCAGCGGCGATTTACAAAGAAGATTTGCCGTTATATTCCATACATTTCCCTCTCAGGTTGAGTTTTAAAACGTCTTTTAAATACATATTCTGTAATTGTTTTCAAGAAATAAAGTCGGAAAGCCTCTAATTTTGTCACATAGAAACGTGTACTGAAGTTTATTTAGTGATCGGAGATGTGCCGTTTACCGGTCCGTCTGCGGGTAAGCCTCTTTAAGCGACTCCCTCTCATATGTGACCATATTTACCCCGATATTATTTACTAAACTAGTTTTTATTGTCTCCCTTGGAAGGTCAAATAAGACAGGTTTGAGTGTATTTCATATAAATGACAAACTGCGCTAAAGATACTATACAGTATTTCATTAAGTATGATTAATTGAAAACATTTAAAGGCTGTTGTACATTACATATATATATTTCCAAAAGTTACATACTTTACACTCTCACCCTCAAATAGTTACATACTTTACACTATTACCGTCTCTATCAGTTACATACTTTACACTATTACCACCCTCCAATAGTTACATACTTTACACTATTACCACCCTCCAATAGTTACATACTTTACACTATTACCACTCTCCAATAGTTACATACTTTACACTATTACCACCCTCCAATAGTTCCATACTTTACACTATTACCATCGCTAACAGTTACATACTTTACACTATTACCACCCTCCAAAGTTACATACTTTACACTCTAACCGCCATCCAAAAGTTACATACTTTACACTATTACCAACCTCCAAAAGTTACATACTTACACTACCACCACCCTCCAAAAGTTACATACTTTACACTACCACCACCCTCCAATAGTTACATACTTTACACTATTACCACCCTCCAAAAGTTACATACTTTACACTATTACCACCCTCCAATAGTTACATACTTTACACTATCACCACCCTCCAATAGTTAACTACTTTACACTATTACCACCCTCCAATAGTAACATACTTTACACTATCACCACCCTCCAAACGTTACATACTTTACACTATTACCACCCTCCAAACGTTACATACTTTACACTATCACCACCCTCCAAACGTTACATACTTTACACTATTACCACCCTCCAATAGTTACATACTTTACACTATTACCACCCTCCAATAGTTAACTACTTTACACTATCACCACCCTCCAAAAGTTACATACTTTACACTATTACCACCCTCCAATAGTTACATACTTTACACTATTACCAACCACCAATATTTATATACTTTACGCTATTACCACCCTCCAATTGTTACATACTTTACACTATCACCACCCTCCAAACGTTACATACTTTACACTTTTACCACCTTCCAATAGTTAACTACTTTACACTATCACCACCCTCCAAAAGTTACATACTTTACACTATTACCACCCTCCAATAGTTACATACTTTACACTATTACCATCCTCCAAAAGTTACATACTTTACACTATTACCATCCTCCAAAAGTTACATACTTTACAATATTGGCACCCTCCAATAGTTAACTACTTTACACTATCACCAACCTCCAACAGTTACCTACTTTACACTATTACCAACCACCAAAAGTTACATACTTTACACTATTACCACTCTCCAAAAGTTACATACTTTACACTATTATCACCCTTCAAAAGTTACATACTTTACACTATTACCATCCTCCAAAAGTTACATACTTTACACTATTACCATCCTCCAAAAGTTACATACTTTACAATATTGGCACCCTCCAATAGTTACATACTTTACACTATTACCACCCTCCAACAGTTACATACTTTACACTATTACCACCCTCCAATAGTTACATACTTTACACTATTACCACCTTCCAATAGTTAACTACTTTACACTATTACCAACCACCAATAGTTACATACTTTACACTATCACCACCCTCCAAACGTTACATACTTTACACTTTTACCACCTTCCAATAGTTAACTACTTTACACTATCACCACCCTCCAAAAGTTACATACTTTACACTATTACCACCCTCCAATAGTTACATACTTTACACTATTACCAACCACCAATAGTTACATACATTACACTATTACCACCCTCCAATAGTTACATACTTTACACTATTGCCATCCTCCAATAGTTACATACTTTACACTATTACCACCCCTTCAAAAGTTACATACTTTACACTATTACCACCCTCCAAAAGTTACCTACTTTACACTATTACCACCCTCCAAAAGTTACATACTTTACACTATTACCACCCTCCAATAGTTACATACTTTACACTATTACCACCCTCCATTAGTTACATACTTTACACTATTACCATCCTCCAATAGTTACATACTTTACACTATTACCACCCCTTCAAAAGTTACATACTTTGCACTATTACCACCCTCCAATAGTTACATACTTTACATTATTACCACCCTCAAAACGTTACATACATTACACTATTACCACCCTCCAATAGTTACATACTTTACACTATTACCACCCTCCGATAGTTACATACTTTACACTATTACCACCCTCAAAACGTTACATACATTACACTATTACCACCCTCCAATAGTTACATACTTTACACTATTGCCATCCTCCAATAGTTACATACTTTACACTATTACCACCCCTTCAAAAGTTACATACTTTACACTATTACCACCCTCCAAAAGTTACATACTTTACACTATTACCACCCTCCAATAGTTACATACTTTACACTATTACCACCCTCCAATAGTTACATACTTTACACTATTACCATCCTCCAATAGTTACATACTTTACACTATTACCACCCTCCAAAAGTTACATACTTAACACTATTACCACCCTCCAATAGTTGCATACTTTACACTATTACCACCCTCCAACAGTTACCTACTTTACACTATTACCACCCTCCAATAGTTACATACTTTACACTATTACCATCCTCCAATAGTTACATACTTTACACTATTACCACCCTCCAAAAGTTACATACTTAACACTATTACCACCCTCCAATAGTTGCATACTTTACACTATTACCACCCTCCAACAGTTACCTACTTTACACTATTACCACCCTCCAAAAGTTACATACTTTACACTATTACCACCCTCAAAAGGTTACATACTTTACACTATTACCACCCTCCAACAGTTACATACTTTACACTATTACCACCCTCCAATAGTTACATACTTTACACTATTACCACCTTCCAATAGTTAACTACTTTACACTATTACCAACCACCAATAGTTACATACTTTACACTATCACCACCCTCCAAACGTTACATACTTTACACTTTTACCACCTTCCAATAGTTAACTACTTTACACTATCACCACCCTCCAAAAGTTACATACTTTACACTATTACACCCTCCAATTATACTACTTACACTATTACCACCCTCCAATAGTTACATACTTTACACTATTACCAACCACCAATAGTTACATACATTACACTATTACCACCCTCCAATAGTTACATACTTTACACTATTGCCATCCTCCAATAGTTACATACTTTACACTATACCACCCCTTCAAAAGTTACATACTTTACACTATTACCACCCTCCAAAAGTTACCTACTTTACACTATTACCACCCTCCAAAAGTTACATACTTTACACTATTACCACCCTCCAATAGTTACATACTTTACACTATTACCACCCTCCATTAGTTACATACTTTACACTATTACCATCCTCCAATAGTTACATACTTTACACTATTACCACCCCTTCAAAAGTTACATACTTTGCACTATTACCACCCTCCAATAGTTACATACTTTACATTATTACCACCCTCAAAACGTTACATACATTACACTATTACCACCCTCCAATAGTTACATACTTTACACTATTACCACCCTCCGATAGTTACATACTTTACACTATTACCACCCTCAAAACGTTACATACATTACACTATTACCACCCTCCAATAGTTACATACTTTACACTATTGCCATCCTCCAATAGTTACATACTTTACACTATTACCACCCCTTCAAAAGTTACATACTTTACACTATTACCACCCTCCAAAAGTTACATACTTTACACTATTACCACCCTCCAATAGTTACATACTTTACACTATTACCACCCTCCAATAGTTACATACTTTACACTATTACCATCCTCCAATAGTTACATACTTTACACTATTACCACCCTCCAAAAGTTACATACTTAACACTATTACCACCCTCCAATAGTTGCATACTTTACACTATTACCACCCTCCAACAGTTACCTACTTTACACTATTACCACCCTCCAAAAGTTACATACTTTACACTATTACCACCCTCCAATAGTTACATACTTTACACTATTACCACCCTCCAACAGTTACCTACTTTACACTATTACCAACCACCAAAAGTTACATACTTTACACTATTACCACCCTCCAAAAGTTACATACTTTACACTATTACAATCCTCCGTAAGTTACAAATATACTTTATACTATTACCGCCCTCCAAAAGTTACTTATTTTACACTATTACCACCCTCCAAAAGTTACATACTTTACACTATTACCACCCTCAAAAGGTTACATACTTTACACTATTACCACCCTCCAAAAGTTACATACTTTATACAATTACCATCCTCCGAAAGTTTAAATAAAAAAATAATTAATTGCATCTCAGAGAAGTTCTATAACATTAACTTCTTCTCTATTTTAATGTAACTTTAAGTCATTAAATGACCATTTTTAGGAATCTGTTATTATTTTCTTTCTCATTTGTTGGTATTAATAAGTTAAATGCATATTTTGTGAGAAGCTGTTATGAATGTTCAACATTCCGTTCACAAAACAGTATGACAAGGGAGAGAACTCCTACAGAGCCCCTCAGGTAAGTTTCCAAGCTGCAGCTTTCGACGACCGTACAGTATTTGACCTTTAACCACGCCTTTATGCATATCTCAAACCTTTTTTCTGGGAAGAAGGGCGATATATTTAACTAAAGCCTCTAAAAACTGTTGCTTATCTCACGGACCTACTGATGAAGTCTGATCTTCCATAATCAAAGATTCTGCTCCAGAAAATTTTAAAAGTCGTTCCATTTCTAAAAAAATAAATCTTTCATTCCTCTAGTGTTTTGGGTTTTTTTTCAACAAAAGTTTCCTCGTAAACAGGCAATATTTCTTCACGTGAATTTCTCGTGAAATTTTTCATGTGAAATTCATGCAGCTTTCGACGACCGTACAGTATTTGACCTTTAACCACGCCTTTATGCATATCTCAAACCTTTTTTCTGGGAAGAAGGGCGATATATTTAACTAAAGCCTCTAAAAACTGTTGCTTATCTCACGGACCTACTGATGAAGTCTGATCTTCCATAATCAAAGATTCTGCTCCAGAAAATTTTAAAAGTCGTTCCATTTCTAAAAAAATAAATCTTTCATTCCTCTAGTGTTTTGGGTTTTTTTTCAACAAAAGTTTCCTCGTAAACAGGCAATATTTCTTCACGTGAATTTCTCGTGAAATTTTTCATGTGAAATTCATGTGAATTTCACGTGAATTTCACTTTTGGCCCTTTTCACGTGAAAAATTTCACGTGAAATTCACGTTGAATTTCACGTGAAGGAATATTGCCTGTGTAGGGTCAAACATAGAATATTTGATATAGTAAATCATACCTATTTTGTCTTCAAATTTTACAATGGCACTTCCTGCTTGGAATACCATCACTTCCACCTCACCCGAACCACCTGTACGATTGACCAGAAAATCACCCAGTACATCCTCGTCAGTACTGGGACTGATATTTTCTATCAGGTAAGTGTTCTTCTCCAGGGTAACAACTTTCACAGACAATTTCTTTTCACCTACCACATGTTTGGACTTCTCCAAAACTCGGCTGATCACTGAAAACAATCAAAGTTCCATGTTTGGTCTCATTACATTATGGTTTAAAAAACAACTTTTTTTCTAGATTAAAAAGGAAAAAAAAAAAGATTATATACATGCATGTTATTGTAATTCATCTTCAATGAAATGAACAGAAAAGATTTACATCTAAAGATCCTTAAAAGTACAAGGAGACAAGGCAGTTCAGAAGGATATGTGTCTTCATTGACAACACCTTCCATGTCAATCTACCACTAATCCAAGTAGTAATGTTCTAAACAACACCTACCATGTCAATTTACCACTAATCCAAGTAGTAATGTTCTAAACAACACCTTCCATGTCAATCTACCACTAATCCAAGTAGTAGTGTTCTAAACACCTTCCATGTCAATCTACCACTAATCCAAGTATCACCTTCCATGTCAATCTACCACTAATCCAAGTAGTAATGTTCTAAACACCTTACATGCCAATCTACCACTAATCCAAGTAGTAATGTTCTAAACACCTTCCATGTCAATCTACCACTAATCCAAGTAGTAATGTTCTAAACAACACCTTCCATGTCAATCTACCACTAATCCAAGTAACAATGTTCTAAACACCTTCCATGTCAATCTACCACTAATCCAAGTAGTAATGTTCTAAACAACACCTTCCATGTCAATCTACCACTAATCCAAGTAACAATGTTCTAAACAACACCTTCCATGTCAATCTACCACTAATCCAAGTAGTAATGTTCTAAACAACACCTTCCATGTCAATCTACCACTAATCCAAGTAGTAATGTTCTAAACACCTTCCATGTCAATCTACCACTAATCCAAGTAGTAATGTTCTAAACAACACCTTCCATGTCAATCTACCACTAATCCAAGTAGTAATGTTCTAAACAACACCTTCCATGTCAATCTACCACTAATCCAAGTAGTAATGTTCTAAACAACACCTACCAAGTCAATCTACCACTAATCCAAGTAGTAATGTTCTAAACACCTTCCATGTCAATCTACCACTAATCCAAGTAGTAATGTTCTAAACAACACCTTCCATGTCAATCTACCACTAATCCAAGTAGTAATGTTCTAAACAACACCTTCCATGTCAATCTACATTTTGTACCACTAATCCAAGTAGTAATGTTCTAAACAACACCTTCCATGTCAATCTACCACTAATCCAAGTAACAATGTTCTAAACAACACCTTCCATGTCAATCTACCACTAATCCAAGTAACAATGTTCTAAACAACACCTTCCATGTCAATCTACCACTAATCCAAGTAGTAATGTTCTAAACAACACCTTCCATGTCAATCTACCACTAATCCAAGTAGTAGTGTTCTAAACACCTTCCATGTCAATCTACCACTAATCCAAGTATCACCTTCCATGTCAATCTATCACTAATCCAAGTAGTAATGTTCTAAACATCTTCCATGCCAATCTACCACTAATCCAAGTAGTAGTGTTCTAAACACCTTCCATGTCAATCTACCACTAATCCAAGTAGTAATGTTCTAAACACCTTCCATGTCAATCTACCACTAATCCAAGTAGTAATGTTCTAAACAACACCTTCCATGGCAATCTACCACTAATCCAAGTAGTAATGTTCTAAACACCTTCCATGTCAATCTACCACTAATCCAAGTAGTAATGTTCTAAACAACACCTACCATGTCAATCTACCACTAATCCAAGTAGTAATGTTCTAAACAACACCTTCCATGTCAATCTACCACTAATCCAAGTAGTAATGTTCTAAACAACACCTTCCATGTCAATCTACCACTAATCCAAGTAGTAATGTTCTAAACAACACCTTCCATGTCAATCTACATTTTGTACCACTAATCCAAGTAGTAATGTTCTAAACAACACCTACCATGTCAATCTACCACTAATCCAAGTAGTAATGTTCTAAACAACACCTTCCATGTCAATCTACCACTAATCCAAGTAGTAATGTTCTAAACAACACCTACCATGTCAATCTACCACTAATCCAAGTAGTAATGTTCTAAACAACACCTTCCATGTCAATCTACCACTAATCCAAGTAGTAATGTTCTAAATCATTTCCCACTGAAATCCTGATTAAACTTTCCCAATCACTGTAAGGTCTAAAAATTAAAAAAGGAAAAAAAAAGGGAAAAAAAAATATGTTTTTCCGCAAATCCTACTTACTCTAAATTTTTCTGCCTACCCTGAAGTTGTTTTGGTCATTTTCAAGGAAGAATTATTAAAGTCAAGAATCTTTTGTCTATATAACCATACTAAAATCTTTTTTTCTAATTTAGCAATGGTAACATTGTTCCCAGTTTCCAGATTATTTAAACTTGACCTTTGGATGTGACCTTGACCTTACTTTTACTGTCCTCAAAGGTGATGATGGCCTCTAGTCTTTCCTCACTGTAGTCCATCTGGTCAATAACACCCCCTCCAGACCGTTTCTCATTCTCAAAGTAATTCTCCACGGTATCTTCGCTGATAATAGTCGTGAAGGTCACATGGATGGCCTGTTGTTTCTCTGAAAGAGATAATTTCTAATTACTGTGAAAGCTATATAAACAAATATCACATTTAGTCATTAATTTTGGGGTTTTCTTCTCTCAAATATTTTTTTTCATATTTTTTTTTTTCAATTTTTATTTCGTTTTTTTTTTTTTTTTGCATTTTTTGTTATATCTAAAAATCTAAAACTATGAGGAAACGTGTTAAGCAGGAATAGAATTAAATAGGAGGCACTAGCTGACTGTAATTATTGGCTTGGAAAGAATAGATAAAAAAAACCACTACAAACCATTGTCTTCAGCCTGTTCAGTGGAACTCTCCTGCTGTACTTCCTCTACGGGTGCTTGCCGCTGGGTATGTACAGGTCCACTCCCTGCCCCATGAGGTGGGTTACTAGCTTGGGGTTTTACTGGTCTCCTTGGGTTGTCATACTGCTGAGGGACTGATCTCATGGCTCCCTCTGGTGGGACATTCTGAGAACTAGCTGTTTCAGTCTTTAGACGATGTTCATAGTCATAATTTTGTGGCTGGTTTGGTCCCCAGGCCTGTGGAACAGTCTGCCATCGATATGGCCACATTTGACCTTGATGACCTTCATAACCTTGACCTTGGTAGTCCTGAGTTCGGTAATCTTGGCCTTCATAACCCTGACCATGATAACCTTGACCTTTATAACTTTGACCTTGACTGTGAGAGCCATGGCTTTGATAATCATGGTCTTGGTAACTTTGACCTTGAAATGTTTGACCTTCATCACTATGAGAAGGACTAGCCCTGTACTGTTCAGTTGGATAAAAATATCGTTGATCAAACAGAAACCTGGCAGGAGCTGACATCCTAGGAAACTGGTTGTAGCCAAGATATGTTGTTGGACCATGTTGTGTGGGTGGGCCATGTTGTGTGGGTGGACCGTGTTGTGAGGGTGGACCCTGTTGTGAGGGTGGACCGTGTTGTGAGGGTGGACCATGATGGGAGGGTGGACCATGTTGTGAGGGTGGACCGTGTTGTGATGTTGGGCCATGTTGTGTGGGTGGGCCGTGTTGTGAGGGTGGGCCGTGTTGTGTGGGTGGGCCATGTTGTAAGGGTGGATCCTGTTGTGAGGGTGGACCATGTTGTGAGGGTGGGCCGTGTTGTGTGGGTGGGCCATGTTGTAAGGGTGGATCCTGTTGTGAGGGTGGACCATGTTGTGAGGGTGGGCCGTGTTGTGTGGTTGGGCCATGTTGTAAGGGTGGATCCTGTTGTGAGGGTGGACCATGTTGTGAGGGTGGACCCTCTTGTAAGGGTTGACCATGTTGTGAGGGTGGACCCTCTTGTAAGGGTTGACTGTGTGGTATGGAAAGACACTGTTGTGACAATGGGCCCTGTTGTGAGGGTGGGCCATGTTGTGAGGGTGGACCATGTTGTGTGGGTGGACCATGTTGTGTGGGTGGGCCGTGTTGTGATGTTGGGCCGTGTTGTGAGGGTGGACCCTGTTGTGAGGGTGGACCCTGTTGTGAGGGTGGGCCATGTTGTGAGGGTTGACCCTGTTGTGAGGGTGGGCCATATTGTGAGGGTTGACCCTGTTGTAAGGGTGGGCCATATTGTGAGGGTGGGTCGTGTTGTGAGGGTGGACCGTGTTGTGAGGGTGGACCCTGTTGTGAGGGTGGGCCATGTTGTGAGGGTTGGACCCTGTTGTGAGGGTGGGCCATATTGTGAGGGTGGACCCTGTTGTGAGGGTGGGCCATATTGTGAGGGTTGACCATGTTGTGAGGGTGGGCCGTGTTGTGAGGGTTGACCCTGT
Organism: Pecten maximus; assembly: GCF_902652985.1. Classification (NCBI taxonomy): domain Eukaryota; kingdom Metazoa; phylum Mollusca; class Bivalvia; order Pectinida; family Pectinidae; genus Pecten; species Pecten maximus. The sequence goes on from NC_047026.1 coordinate 8,573,949, forward strand.
TGTGAGGGTGGGCCGTGTTGTGAAGGTTGACCCTGTTGTGAGGGTGGACCGTGTTGTGAGGGTGGACCCTGTTGTGAGGGTGGGCCATATTGTGAGGATATAACAGGTTGTGAGGCTCGACCATGTTGTGTGGGAAAACTTTGTGTTGGTGGATCTGGATGTGAATGCTGTGGTAATGGTGCTTCCTGGTAGGGATACCATTGATGTCCCTCTTGTATTATCTGATAAACACCTTCTCTTCCTTTCATGGGTGGAGGCTTCCAACTGTCTGTCTGTGACACTGGTATTGAACTTTGGGTAAGTTGAACCTCGGGAGAAGCCTGCTGGATAGGTCCATGGTGACCATGAAGCTGACCTATATTCTGACCCTGGAACTGACCTTGAAAGTGACCTTGTGGATAATTCACAGCCTCTGCCTGTGGATTGTTCTGATGCCACTGACCCAGTCTACCTTGTGGTTTAAAGTATTGGTGTTCCACTGACTGACCTTGTAGATGACCTTGACCTTGGTGGTGAGAGTATGGGTAACCTTGGCCCTGGTAAGCTGATGTGTAGGCTAAAGAAGATGATGGATGTCCAGACTGGAATGAAGGATTAGGGGATGCAGTATCTCTATGGAAACTACTTATAGGAGGAGTTCCTGTACTCTCTGGCCTCTGATCACCATGGAAACCACTCACAGGAGGAGTTCCTGTATTCTCCGGCCTCTGATCCATCCTTTAAAATAAGTCCATTCAATATCCTATAATAAATGAAAAAAAAAATCATTAATAATACCAAGACATTTCTTCCCTCCCTCGGGGCCTTTCAAAGACCAAAATCATCTCCTCCCCTACCACAGGGCCCGTCAAAGACTACAGACATTTCCTTCCCTCCCTCATGACCCATCAAAGACTACAGACATTTCCTTCCCCTCCCTCATGACCCATCAAAGACTACAGACAAATCAAATCAAAATAGTGTTTAAATACAGCAAAACATGTCAAAATATATAAACATGACAATTAGAAGTAAATTATTTAATTATGAACTGAATGTCGCTACTGCATACATATGTTTGTCAAAACGGAAGTAAACATGTCGCGAGTTATTTTTAGATCCACGTCATCTATTGTTCGTTGTATGACATATAAATTTCTCAGTACATTTCTAAAATTTCAAAAGAAACTGTATAAATATACTTCCTGTATTTTAATGTACAGTTATGGCTTTGTTCTGAAGACCTATAGCAGTGCAGGGTACTTGTATACATGTTTCAGGGGCGTAACATCTCACTTATAAATAGCGATTTATTTCCTGTTGTAACGAATGTAATTACTATCACGATCCACACGATTACATACGTACATGTATATATGTCATTATCCCTGTATTGTTATTGAATTACCCTAAAGAATTAACACAATAGAATGTACCGCATGCCTGTACCTAGATCATCTGTAGCTCTAGCCCGAGTTTGCCCTGACACCACTTACCTGCCACTACGCCTTGACGGAGAGAAAACTCGCTGTAGATCTGCGAATATAGCTTATCCCGTTACGTCTAGCGTTGACATAACATTGTCAGGTTTCTTCTTGAGGTATTATTGTGGCCAAAGTCCTGTCCTTAAATGATAAACCGCTTCACCGCTTCATCAAATGAAAACGGATTTTCCTACTTTCGTTTTGTTTAAACTATGGACATTGCGAATGAATTTGTCAGGATTGTTTTCATTCGGAAACTCTCTGATTTTACCCATTGTAATGTACATGTAATGAACGATAACGATGTTTTTGTCCTCACATTTTTTTTTTTAATTATTATTCATTTATTTTAATTTTTCTCCTCACAGAATTCTGGAATAAACAACATTTCAGGAATTGATCAATATTTTGTCAATTTTATCTAAGAGCTTTCTTTCTATACAAGGTACCGTAAGATATGTGTCCGAGTCAGTGGTGAATGTGTGTATTTGGATGCATAGTTAAAACACTTAACACAAAGTCGTAATTAACGCACTTTTTGCCTTGAGCCCAAAATGTAATAAATAAATCATGTTAATATAAAAAATTAAAGCTATGCTTTTTACCCGTCAAAGACATCTAGATCTTGGAAGGATTTTTTTTTAATACTACTGTTACAAGTCGTCTGCTACACGTGCTATAGAATTATTGAATACTCATAATTCTACAGAGTTGACTTTGGTGGGTAAATACATTACTGAAGCAAACAAACGTAGAAGCATATGATTCGGATCATATGAAATGTTTATTTTGACCTTTTACTAGTTATCAAGTACATTTTATGAAGAATGAGGTGTGAATTGGCACGGTTTACGGAAATGTGGACATATTTTAAAAGTTTTCAGCTCAAAAATCTTTAATTGATTCTAGAACAGACATGCTATTTTTAATAGTTTACTTCTTCTTTAGTACATGAATCAGCAAATTAAAATCCAATGAAATTTATATGAGAGTACAATTTATGTCCGTTTAGGCTAATTGTTATGCACTCATCATTTTCCCTTTGAAGTAAGCTCAAATGTATGGGGCGCGGTTTTACTATTTATTCCCATTTGGTGATATCACCTATTCAGATAAGTGATATCACCTAGTATCACCCATTCGAATAGGTGATATCACTCATTCGAATAGGTGATATCACTTATAGAAACGAATAGGTGATATCACCAATTCGAATAGGTGATATCACTTAATGGAACGAATAGGTGATATCACTTACAAAATTTCATATCTGATATCACCTATTCGAATAAGTGATATCACTTTAGAATCAATACAAACGACTGCTCCCAAATAACAGTAGATGTTGGATTTTTTTTTTTTAAATAAAACGTTTCAATTAATATGCATATATCTACAAAAAAAAACAGTCTCTCGATGGAGCAAATGAATGTTCACCATTCCTCATTCCCACTTTCATGTTTATCTGGTCTACAAGTGCTGTCAACGTTGATTCCACATCATTGTAGTTGTTTGCGCTCAAATGACCTCTTATTAAACGAAGCGACCGCAATGAGTGCTGCAAGTCGCACAAAATCTTGGTGGTGTCAACATCGTTAGTATGACAACAAAGTTGTGCAAGGATAATAACGTCTTGCACATTCTTCAGAATGTCGTCCTTGGCTCGATTTTCCATTTTGAATGCCTATAGTTATCCCTAACATTCACTGCGACGTGTTACACATGATGGAATTGGGGAGCATACATTTTTCAAAGAGGTATGGCGCATATTGGCCTGTTTCGACCTAATGGTGACCGTTTTCAAAATCAAAAAATTATTGTTAAAAACTTAGTTTTTGAATACAAACTTTAAATTTATAACATATAAAATTTCTTATTTGCGAAAACATTGCAATTGATATTTCAAACAACTAAAATCCTATTCTTAAAAAGTGCATGGTCCTCCGATGCGCTGGTATCGAAAAATTGAAAAAACGTAGTTGATAGAATATTTTATTTTCGCAATTACCAGACTGACTATAATTCATAACATGAGCATCGTATTCTTATAAGGCAGTATAGCTCATATGGTAGAGCCATCGCTTAGCAACCAGAAGGTTCTGAATCACCAAGATGTATCTTATTCATATTTTGTTATGTTTAAAAACTATACCATTTAATTTTTCTTGGTCATATTTGAAAGATTTTTTTTTTTAAAGATTAAATGCATATTCAATATAAAATATTTAGTTTTAAGTTAGTTAATTTTCACTTGGATAAAAAAAGTGAAATCATAACCGATTTGCTCCTTACCATTCAAAGTAAAATGTAAATGAACTGCAGCGTTAACCACAGGCATACATGAATGAGTAGTGTAAACGTTCTGTTTAATTTAGCATGTCAATTTAACTTGATTTCCTATGGTATTGATTGACTACATACATGTAATCCGTTCACAACACACAGTGCGCCAATGGACCATGACGATCTATTTTGGTAGTGTGGGAATCACTGGGGTCACATAATATTTTACCTGTATTTTTAGCCCAGACTATCGCTGTCGGTGGCCTAGGTCAGGATAAGTGGAAAACGACCATACCTCTTTTATAAGTAATATCACCTATTCGAATAGGTGATATCACTTAATGAAACGAATAGGTGATATCACTTAATGAAACGAATAGGTGAAATCACTTAATGAAACGAATAGGTGATATCACCAATTCGAATAGGTGATATCACTAATAAAATTTCATAAGTGATATCGCCTATTCGTATAGGTGATATCACCTATTCGAATAGGTGATATCACTTAAGAATATTTTTTAGTGATATCACCTATTCCAATTGGTGATATCACCTATTCGAATGAGTGATATCACCTACTAGTATTCGAATAAAAATGAATTGGTGACATCACCTATTCGAATAGGTGATATCACTGATTGAATAGGTGAAAACGGCGCCCCATACAAATGCAGCTATTTTTACGGGATATCATTGGTTACGTCCCCTTATAGCGTATATCGAGCCGAATGCGAGACTTATCGATTTATAGATACGTACACAGGGACCCGATAATTTGTTACAGTCTATGCGTATTTGGACCTTCCCTAGTGTACGCTTTATGACCGCCGGTGATGTTATTTACCGAATATTGATCATTGATTATTAAACACACACATAGTACTATAATTATTGGATTTTTCTATAAAAAAAAAAGAAAGAAAGAAAGAAAAAGAAAAAAAGAATTGTAGGCTTTTCCACATTTTGACGCTTAAATGAAATCTTGATCATTGTTACTCCACACAATATGCCAAATAATTCCAAAACAATTTTGGAGTACTGGAACTAAAAGGAGACGTGTCACTTCCGTAAAATATTGACATAGATAAAAATGTGTCTGAATATTTGATAATTTTTGCCTTAAATATTATGTTACAAATTCATTGTGCAATATTTACCTACATAATTGAGCTCATAATTTGCAGCAAATTGTACCTTTGAGAATATAAGATCACTTGGCAGGATACGACAAACGTTATTAATATAAGTTGATATAATGTTGTTATTTAAATAAAGTTTACATTTTACAATCTTGTATGCAGACAAATGATTTCATATTCTTAGGTGTACGGTTTACTGCAAATTATCACAGGAACTTCGAGCTACAAAACTATAGTCTATTTTTGAAAGGGTTATTTGTAGATCATTATAAACATTTGCTCCAACTCATGTATAAGCATGTATGTGTTAATATCTCCATTAATCTGGCATAGTTAACGGACGTACTAACGACAGGAACTGTTTTAATCTAATAACCAAATGGACAGGATTGTGAATAGCCTAACCCCATCAAAACAACAGAAGTGTACGAGGTCATTACCACAAGTTTTCTTTATGGTTCCGAGTTTTTGCATAAAAATACTGAAATGACCAGCAGGGCTTAAACGTTCTACAACACTCAAATGTAAAAAGAATTCAATAATTCCGAAAATTCACCAGATCCTATATGTGTGAATCCATGCTTGGTCTTCCTTGTCTGCCGTCTGAAATTGAAAAAAGGAAGCGGAACTTCCTTTCTACGCTCATTCACCTGGGATCAGATACTCTTTCCAAACAGCTTTCTGCGAAGATTATATCAGTACATTCAAGAGCCACACAATAACCAGCTTGGATTTATATCCGATATTTGGTCTATCTCATGTAAGTGTACATAACACATATGTACTTCCGGTCAAAAGTGGTATGGAAACGGACTGTACATTACACGATTAATTCAATGGAGGGCGCTCTCTTGAATGAAAGACTTGATGACGATCTTGACTTTATGGACTCGATGACGATCTTGACTTGATGGACTTGATGACGATCTTGACTTTATGGACTCGATGACGATCTTGACTTGATGGACTTGATGACGATCTTGACTTTATGGACTCGATGACGATCTTGACTTGATGGACTCGATGACGATCTTGACTTGATGGACTTGATGACGATCTTGACTTTATGCGATGTAAAGACATTCATAGTACATACACGTGTCCATACATTCTGTGGAAAATACTGAAAACTGTGAAAGACCTCAAAATTGTCAAGTTTATATGTAAACTGGTGGCATGTTCCCCTCAGCGGATAGAGAAACAGTAGAAATGATGTAAAGTATTGTATATAAATACTATTTTACACTATGTCACTGTTTTTTTCCCCCTGGGTACTCCGGCTTTCCTCCACCTCCAAACCAGGCACGTCCTTAAATAACCATGGCTGTTAAATATGACGTTAAGCAAAATAAAACGAACCAAACTGTTTGTCGAGCTACACCTGACTTTCGTGTTGTGTATATGACACTGATGGTATACCATTAATTGTCTATCTTGACAATCTGTAACACGAGGACTATTGAAGGACTCTTCTCGACAAAATTCTTCCAGAAGGAATATTACAAAGTATAGATGAATACCAGGAATTTCTTTTTGACAGTGCCAAATACATAAGAAGTGCTGTTTTCGTGGTCTTATAAAATGATTAATCTATCATGACTTTGACATTTTATACCGCACCGCTGTCCCAACAAAAGTAAAATTAATTCAACTCGTATGTATTATTCGGGGAAGATCTGCATGAAAGAAATATTAATGTTAATAATTTGATTTGATGTAAATACATAATAAAATGTAGCTACATTGTGTTTCTTTTAGTACATCATTGTACTCAAGCATTTCCCTTCTATAAAGCTCTTAACAGAGGAATATATGATTTGTTTGTTTGATTGATTGATTGATTGATTGATTGATTGATTTTATTGATTGTGAGTGTGTATTTACCATCTATCACACAGATTGCGATCATAACCTAGTGTTTTTATGCTTGTTTATTGAAAGAATTGCATTAAAATCATAATCGTCAATATCAGATGGATGCTAATCTGTAATACATTTACGCATATATAATCTGCGACTTAGTGCAACGCCTTGTCCTAACGTAGATTTGCATGACGTAGATAAGTCACCTTTAAAGAGGCATTCCTTCGTTTGAATTAAGTTTAGGTCGTCAAAATTAAACTTACTGGAACATATGCATTTTTCTCCAAGTAGTAAAACTTATAATCATTACACCGATTTAACAGTGTCATTATTTAATGACATTTGGGTATTTTTTTTAGATTTATCTATTTTTGTACTACTGTGTATGTACAGGCTCTGTATTTATCATATGTATATGTGTATGCAGTTGTACTGTATGCTATATTTATACATGTATATATATATTTACATTCTGTGTTGCATTTGCCTATATGTCGTTAGTTAACCAAATTGTATTCAATGAGACTGTATACTACAATTTACAGTGATTCGGTCAGATGTAGGGAATACAGCCTCAGGTGTTGCTAGGTTCAAAACAATGGTCCCGAGTTACATTCGGCCTAGAGAGCTTTCTAATGCTAGCATTTATCTACATAAACCACCACAAAGAAATAAAGCAACGCAAGTTATGAGAGTAAAATTTAATAGTAGAAAAAATGGAGTCGACCGACTCGACACAAAATTACTAGGCCTATAACCTCTATTCCTGATCTATAGGAAGTAATCAAATTGTCACTGTCGTCACACAGGGGCTCGTTGTCGAATTGTCAGAAATGCTAGACACGACAACATTGAAAGTCCAGCATTTATAAAAAAAAATCTTGCGAAAAATCGGCAGTATCGACATGGTTTCTGGTTGTGTATGCATACTGAATTATAGTTATGTGGTTATTCACTGATGTCAAGGCCTACCTTACTCCAAAATCGAGCCCCTGTGAAGTTGAACATCGTCTGCTAAGTTAGCGACACTGATGCGACCGGTTAGACTGGATTCTGTTTCGAACGAAATATCCTTGGAATCGTTTTCACCTACTGTCAAGACTACTTTCATTTAGAATTTAAGAGATGATATTCCTCTGAAAATAACGTAAATCCAGTCGATAGAAATATAAGTGTTTCCGAGGAATCGAGTCTGTCCCTGTGCAATACCCGTCCAACGCCGCATCACTTCTAAATGGTAACAGTTCATCATTGCGCCGAAAAACGGCTTTATTTTTAAACAATCAGAAATTATGCAATTGTGAACAATTTGAAGATATCTACAAACGTTTATAAAATATAATATAAAGCCAAATTTGTGCAAAAAAGATTTCATGTGATTGTTATTAATAACGACATGAGGGACTATATTATTCCGTCTGGAAATTTCGGCTGTTCCGGTATTTGAACTTGATGACGTCAGTGATAGGGGAAGCGGCAAATTTAAACGCGTCTTAAGCTACAGTAAATAAGATATAATTATGAATGTAAATATCGCATTGAACTGTTACCAAATGGTAGTATACAGTCGATATGAATACAATTTGGGATGACAGATAAATATTTCATGTCGCCCTAACGGGCGACATTATATTTATCTGTCACCCAAATTGTATTCATATCGACTTTATACTACCATTTGTTAACAGTTCAATGCTTAAGTAAACCTGTTTGACAGGTCAGAGTTATTTTTTATAGTACAGTGACCATGGGATCAATGCGCACCCGCGCTTTTTAGGGTAGCGTCACTCCCGTACTAGGTACCGTTGTGAGTGGACGTGTATATGTTGCGTCTATATATTTAGCGTATCCGTGTTGTACCAATCTACATCACTGTGAGTACTTCATAATTTCTAAGTTTAATGTATATTGTGTTGTATGTAGTAATATTTGGATATGTTGAGTGTCAATTATTTCCTTTATAAATTAATTGAAATTATTTAATTATTGGTAAAGATTGTCCAGAATTTGAATTTCCCGCCATTTTGTTATTATTTATTCTGTGTGGATAAACGTTTTGATTAAACTGATAGGCGTTATGCATTTAGCCTTTTATATTAAACATTGTAGTTAGTATACGGTTCCAGTACATGTTAGTAATTATTGTTTATTTTATTATTATAGCATTTATATGCGCTGTAATATCGTACAGGTTGTCTCCCCGGGAGTCGAGCCCTCTTCGTCAAATGAAGAGGTACGTTTTTTGTATAGGGCTCCATTTATATTGTGTTGGTAGCATCATTTTTAAGAATATCCATGTACATGAGAAATTGTCATTGTTTGTATAAGCGTTACGCACTTGCTACTTTGTCAGATCTGTAATGTGCATAGTTCAGTAGTAGTTGTAACGTCATTATGATTACGCCTGGGTTAGTAGGTGTTCTTGAATCTCATTATGCTCTAAGCGTATGCTTCCGGTTGCGTCAGGTGCGTACACCTGTCGTGTTGTTGTGGGTGGATTATTCCACTATGAGATTGTAACTATTTTACTTCTTGTTGTTATTTGTTATTTTAGGGTGTTTTATGGACTAATAAACTATGAATTGGAACTCAAGCGTTGGAGTCATGGTGTAGATAACTTGACTAACAGACCCGGCTCAAAACGACCGGCTACACTAAACCAAAGTTCCCCGGGTACCCTATTATAAGACCTGAAAAATCCTAATTCGACCCGAAGTATCACTAATTACCCCAAAGAAATATAGTATTTGTACATTATACGCCTTTTTCTTGTGCATTTCGGCGTTAATTTCATTACATGTGGACACAAACACTCATATAATCATTGTTCGAACATAGATTTTATCAATAGAAATCGTGCATGTTTCTGATGTCCGAGCGAAGGAATGTCCCTGTAAGTAAAACAAGGAAAAGTTGTCAGACTTTTAGATTTTAATTAAACGTAATGGACAAAACATTGAGACCAATTAAATCCGGAACATGAAACGCGTATTCTGGAAGTTTAGTAACAGTCATCAATTTCGTAACCGTACATCCGGGCCCAAAGCCAGCCTCGAGTTCATCTGCAGTAACGTAATATGGCGGCCCCTTACCCAGATCACGTTCAACAATCTCTGCCAAATAACCCGTCTCCGAACTAATAAGAGTTCTCATTAATTCAATGTATCTTTTCCTGTCCTCGAATTCGAGAGCCTCTATTGAACCACGATCCCATACCCCGCTGAATCCACATTCAACACTAGCGGAGAAATCGAAAATATCACAACAGTAAAGTCGGATTTTATTGTCACGTGACCGGAAGAGTTTTCCTTTCACAGATGCTGCAGCTTCAACGGAATATTCAATATTTTGTTCAGCGAAGAATTCCACCAAACCCATTTCTGCGGCTTCCACCCCTACGACCTCATTACCGCGGTCAGCTAACCACTTGATATCCACAGATTTTCCACACAATGGAAGAAATATTTTATTCTGGACTGAAGGCTTGTTTACCAACACTTTGTAGTACCTAGCCAGACCCTCGTGGACATCCGACATGTGCCATGGCGTGCAGTCGCCCTCCCAGTTGTTGAGCCATCCCTGGATCTGGTCGGACGCCATTCAACAACACCTAACTGAAAACAAATTATGATAACCTATTGTAGATTAGAGCTGTGTAGAGTACATTTATATCATCTACCAAGTGTATTGTTCGGTAGCTATACTTAATCAGATTCCAAAATTGGAGGGAACCTCTCGACATTGGACCCTTAATAAAGACAAAATTATCAATATGTTCAAAATACAGCGAGATTAAAATTTTTAAGACATTGGTTAACAGAATGTCTATACACTTTTATTTCTGATCACGTGCGTCTCCAACGTGAAAATTCCAAGAAGTCGCACGGTGTACGCACGGTTATACATGGTGACTACAATGCACGTGATCTATAGATATGCTAATTTATTTGAAGTTAGCCTTAAACGCTTTGGGTTACGATTCTTAATTCAAATCTATAAGTATTATTTTGACGCCGACGACGGAAAAGTCACGCCATAGTCTTACTTTCGTGACATTTCGACTTCGTTGCAGGCAAGACAGCAAATGACAAATATACAATTTAAATGAAAACACAATGAACGTAAACATCAGGTTATTCATTTATGCAACATTTGACATGCCATGGTTCTACAAAAAAAACACTGAGATTTCATGTTATTAGAAACGTATTTATTTTCTTCAAATACACATACAAATGTATGTACATGTAGTTGATACGATAAACACTGAGGTCAAATGGAGGTCAATCTAATTTTCCTGGTAACATTTAGTTATTTTTGATACTCTAACAATATCAACGCATAATCGATTAATCAGGTCCCTATGTTTATATACATATAATGCCATCAGAATTTTTATTCTAATTGTTAAATAATTATATTTCTTAAGACACTATTCAGTTAAAATTCAATATTCTTTATTCACATGAGTAGGGCATTTTTGGCTCTAATCTTTAAGCCCTTCAGTATTGAAAAATCATTGAGGCAATGTAGTTGTCTAGTTGATACTCATAGCCCAGTGAACCATGATATTACTGAAACATATTTATCCAAATGTATATACACGCAGTATGTTACATCAAAACAAAACAAAACATTGAATGATAATAAGTGTTAACTTACAAGCTGCAATCATGTGCGATTTTCTTGTCATAATAAACTTGTCAAGTTTTATAATCACTAGTTTGTTAATATTTAATTTCAATAGGATGTTTTAACGGCATTATACATTCTTTGTCCCATAGATATAAATAGCAAATGAATAAGTAAGTGCCAGTTGCCTTCTCTGGCTCAATTTTGTTTGCATTTTTAATTTCAAACAGACTAATCAATAACAACCGATTATAATCGTATAATCGGTTACCGAGATCATCCGATTACAACCGATCATCAGTTGCCGTGTTCAACCGATTACCCAACACTAATTCAAGGTCACAGGGACCAAATGTGCTAAAATATATTCAGCACTCAGGTGACCATTAAGGCCCATAGGCCTCTTGTTATGTTTTATGATAATATCTGAAAGTATAAGGTTTTTTCTCCAAACTATTTATTTGATGTTTAAAAATGTAATTACAATCAACATGATGCGGTCTTACAAACTATATGGAAATCAGCAGCATGCTTAAATTTCAGAAATTTGATAACCCTGCAGAGTATATAATAAACATGACAAACATAAAAAAAAAAAAAAAAAAAAAAAAAAAAAAAAAAAATCAACGCAAATTCATAGAGTTGTCGATCCTATACACTCACCGACACCTCTGAAGATAATCGGAAAACGCCGTCAGTCTCCACACTTTCGGAAAACGATACAATACAATCGGAAATAGTCGGCATTTCCCGTAAACGAGAAAATACTCAATCGGGAAAGGTCGGCATTTTCCGTAAACGAGTTAATTTTTCTCGTTTACGTAAAATGTTGACTTTTACACGGTCACCATGTTTGGGATCTTTCCCCACTGGATAGACCTTTCGGTCAAATTTGACATTATTTCTCCGATTTGTTTGATTGGATTTAAACATATTGTATTGCATTTTCATAGCAAGAGGATTTGGACTTGTTCTTCGGGATGTGGAGAGTGTCCGGTATCCGATTGTCCGATTGATCTTGGTCTGGGTGTTGCTGAGCGTTATGATCGACAACTCTGAGAATAAAATGTTGCTATATGCTATGCCCAGTTTTCCACTGCAGCAAAATGGACGATTTGATGGTATAACGTTCTGTTCGTAAGTGATTTTTGTTTTGTTGTTATTATTGAAAGTTTAGGTGATAAACATTGACTCCTTTTACGTCAGGCTCGGAAAGAATTCCTTGTGGATTGTTTACCACTTCTAACAGCTTCACAACACTACAGCCTGGCCCGAATGCTGTCTCCAGGACATCAACGGGTACACAATATGGCGGACCTTTGCTCGGATCGCGATCTGGCATCTCGAGCAAGTAACCGACCCCCGGATATATCAGAGTTTTCATTAACTCGATATATCTTGTCCGGTCTGTTGATAACATAGCCTCAAAGGAGCCTCGATCCCAGATCCCACTAAATCCAGATTCTATTTCAGCGGAAAATAGAAACAAGTCACAGCAGTAATGTTTGATCTTGTTATCAGTCGACCGGTATAGTTTGTCTTTCACAGTGGGGGCGTCCTCCGAAGTGTATTCAATGTTTTGTTCAGTAAAAAAGTCTTTCACCGCTTTTTCTGATGCTTCCAAACCAACAACCTCGTTCCCGCGGTCTGCCAGCCATTTATGTCGACAGTCTTCCCACAAAGAGGTACGAAGATTTTGTTCTTTGCTATCGGTGACGTCATCAGTATTTCGGGATGTTTCTCTATGGCTTCGTGCACGTGCTGGATGTGCCATGGTATGGTATTCACCTCCCACATACCTATCCAACCTTTTATCTCATCGGCGTCCATTATACCCCGGTACGTGTTTCTGAAACCTTAAAAAAAATTATACATGCATATGATAAATAGTGTTTTAATACGATGCTACGGTTTAACGATAGCATATGATTCTCTAAACAGAGTTGTCGTTCCTTGAAATTGTAAAAGTAGATAGTATAAGGTCATCTTACTATCTCAGACTAGGGGAATTTCCCTTTAGCCTATAGTGATAGATGTTTGCTTAGAGAGCGAAAGGTCGCTAGGTCCAGCCTCAGCGCGGTCAAGGTATTTTTCATTACTCCTTCCTATTACAGATTTGATGTCGACCACTCAAAGTGTAAGCTAGAGCAAATTGGGAGGCTTTCTTAGAGTTAAAGATCCTGTGTTGTGGTTGCCTTTGGGGGAGAAGACTTTGTGAAGGAGGGAGTAGTGTAAATGTAGAGAGTATAAGGTCACCTTACTAGCTCAGACTAGTGGTAATTTCCATTTCGCCTAGTGTTAGGATGTTTGCATTGAGAGCGAAAGGTCGCTAGGTTGAACCGCAGTGCGGGCAGGGTATTTCTACTCCTTCCTCTTACACAAATAATACACTTCCTGTCGAACTTGGTACTCGCGTGTACAGGCTTAGAGTGTCGCAATCGGCTAACCTCGGCCGATTTCGGTACCCTACATCATACATCGGCTGTGTAAGATTTTTGATACGCGCTTACGCCAGACATTTGTGATGCGGCTGCCTATTCACTCAGATGTAAACATACAGGAAAAACGGAGTACAACAAAATGGCAGCCTTCAAGGATTGTTTAGTTTGCTACGAAAAATTGCCCTCTGTTTTTAGAAGATGGAATTGTGCTGAAAGAAAAACATGCTGAAACCTAGAGAGCGTCTCGGCAAAGGCAAAAGTTAGATGACTGTAGAGAGTCGGCAGAGGTGTGCCGAATGAGAGTGTCGGTGCGTAGCGAGTCGGCCGAGGTGTGCCGAGTGAGAGTCTCGGTGCACGCGAACGACAACATGCGGAACGACAACTCTAGTTAGAGGTAAAAGGTCTCGCACAAATAATTCAGCCAATCAGCTGCTGTTTCGCAAGTCCCTGAAGAAAATGTGTTTCCTGGATTTGTTGCTGTTTTCCTGAGTAAATAACATATGGAACGTGTACATTCTATATACGAGAATAAATAGTGTCTTGAGATTCGGAAAATCATAAACATACACTCCTACTAAAAATAAAACGACGAAGGATTCCAGGTTAAAAAGGCGGGAAATCTCCAGATGGGGTTTCCCAGCCTCTGTATATATCCGAGTTACTCTCTACCATTTAACCTATCCAGTAACATAATTATCCATGTATCAAAAAATATGGTGTTCCTTTGGGGTCAATATTCCAATATCGCTCCTTCGCGTTTAGGACAAAGAAGCGAAGGAGCGAAATTATGATGGCGAGGGTCCATCGGCCTTTCGCTATATCGTGTTTTCGCTCCTTCGCTTTCGTGTATTGTCACAATGAATAGGCCATATCGCCACAATTAATGAATATGTGATATCGCCACAATGAATAGGTCATATCGCCACAAAAAAATAGGTCATATCGCCACAATGAATAGGTCATATCGCCACAAAGAATATGTCATATCGCCACAAAAAAATAGGTAATATCGCCACAATTTATAGGTCATATCGCCACAAAGACTAGGTCAAATCGCCACAAAAAATAGGTCATATCGCCACAAAGAATAGGTCATATCGCCACAAAGAATACATGTCATATCGCCATGCACAATGTATAGGTCATATCGCCACAATTAATAGGTCATATCGCCACAAAGAATATGACAATAGGTCATATCGTCACAATGATGAGGTCATATCGCCACAATCAAAAGATCATATCGCCACATTGAATATGCCATATCGTCACAAACAATAGGTCATATCGCATAAAAGAATAGGTCAATAGGTCATATCACCACAATGAATAGGTCATATCGCCACTGAAATTAGTTGTTTCATCCATTCGTTATGGTGAACTCACTTTAAATGGAATCAAAACATCGTCCGCGTTACGTGGTAAAACACCGACAGCCTTTATCCGGTGTTCGATCGTAGTAATGAAGCCTTATGATTGGTCAGATAATCCATGTCTGGATCCAATCAGAACCAGGCTAGCCATGAACATTCGATTTCAATGGTGGGAACTGGATATCAATGGAATGATATGAAGTTCTCCCGGAAGTATGGATAGGATACTACATAGCCAAATACGTGTGTGTCCCGGATATCGCTTTAGGTTGAGTGTGCCAAGTATTCCACACGACACATACTGGTCGACGTCGCAGTGTTACCGCCGGTCTCATCAGCAGTATTACAATATATGGGTCTAACAACTCACCTTGTGATGATGATGATGATTTACTCAGAAGGGGCACTGACTTCCTTGGCTAGAGTATCGTATTAGGTCGATAGGTGGGTCACTGAAGCTAACCGACCGTACAGCATCATAAATAACGTACTGACAAAATATACCGACAACCACCAACAACAATATCGACACTTCAGCCAAGCATATTCTCATATACTGTTTTACATGGCCGACAGAAGACTACACTACGTATAAAAATAAATAAAATGACTTCCACGGCATAGAAATATATCAAATACAAACAAATGAAATAAGAAATAATACAAATAATAATATCGGTTAAAGTTACATAGAAAATATCCACATGAAAATAAAAGGGAGTGTGGCAGGTTATAAGTGTAACTATTGTACATATAAGTTACACGATCGCCTTCCAGCTTCGCGCCAGAGGAAATTCACCTTTAGTTCTGTCGGTAGAGCGGCGGCCCAGTAAGATAGGGGTCGCGGGTTCGATTCCCAGTGGAGGCACACTGCTCGCTCTGTGTTTCAGGAAATAACACTGGTCCTTGGGACAATCACATCTGTCCTAAATATCAGATATCTCCAATACTATTTTCTAATGAAAACTTTCCATATGATTAATTCAGTTTTCTCCAATTTACATTGTATCAAAAGTGATGTATTAACATAATCTTCCATTCAAGAGAAATCGCGATAAAAGATTTTTAATATGGCAGCCATCTTGAATTCTATATTTTTTCGCGATTTTTTTTCAGCTGGTACCATCTGTAGATCGAACAGAACTCAAATTGAAAGTCCAGTCTTTATTCAAATTTCAATTTATAAGTGTGTTAATAACTTTTTTTCCAAGATGGGATCCATGGCGGCCATTTTGAATGTCACATGAACCTGAATTTGACTGTGCATCATGACATGTTCGCCAGTGGAGATATTCTGTCTATCATGCATGTTCAGAATGAGTATGACATACAAAACTCGAATACGTACAGAACAAGTCCATACAAATTTTAACAGTATCACTTTAGCGATTCCGGGAAATAGCATATAGCAATCTTGTAATGTCAAAATTGAACATAGTGGTCAGTGGCCATCTTGAATATCTGATAATGCTCAAAATATGGCATGTACGACTAGGAAATTGACTGGCCATAATTGTAATGTCTCTGTGATGTGTTGAAAAACACAAAGAAATAAAAGAATCTGAATCTGAATGTAATTCAGGGTTGCTTTACGATACTTGATAAAGAGAATATTGACCGTGTTTGAAATACATGCCATTTCACCATCTATTACACTGTATTTAATCGGATCGAGAAAAATGTGTTTAACTAAATATTTTTATTCAATATCTCTTTGTTATTCTTCATTATAGTTCACTGTCATCGATCTTTTCCTTTTTGTTACGTTTTTACTAGTGTTATGTAATACATTATGGGCAGCATGGGTATATATATATATATATCAATATATACGTCCTTGGTCACAGTTCCAAAACCAACGATGATATATTTATGGAATATTTATGGAAATATTATATATTTAATTATAACTAAACATTTAATAAAACTGTGAGTATTTCCCAAGTGGGAGACGAGCTCCATGATTTATTTAATTGTAACGATCAACAAATACCATTAAGCAGGAAAATGTATATATATCATACTATTATGATAGACCCTGTACATTCAAGTTTAATACCCTTTTTAATTTTGTAGTAGATGATGAATTGAAATCACTTGTGAAATTAATTAAACAAATAAGTATACGACTCAACAATATTTAAGATAATCTCTTGCTTAACAAATATATCCATGTATTATATCATATGTCCTGTACAAATTTTGTATGGATGTCATTCTCTACACTTTATATGTTTATGAGGATAAAATCCTGTCATTGTATCACAGAATGAATAAAGAGTGGATGAATGAATACACTGAAATTAAGGAATTATAACGAATAAAGTGTCATGAATGAGAGCCCTCTTACAAGAGGGCACATATTTGTACGGATACTGAATCCAGGGTCCCAACCTTGGCAGTAGTCTACATGTACAATAATTTATATCTGATAAAAATGTCCCACACGTTTCAGGAGTAATTAAAATGATTTTATTTATGAAAACTCCTACGTTTACATATGTAGTTGTAATATGTTAATATTAATTCTGATTCTCCTGTTTTGATATCTTCTAACATACATGGTCATATAAAAAATAGCCCGAGTTTCCTCTTGCCCGATACCAGATTTAGACATTCTGACAGTAGTGTCTGGTTAGAATTACCAAGTCTGGTGCCAGAGCCAGGGAAAACTTGGTTTAATAAAAACACAATGTAGTAAAAAGGATGCACGCCCTATGGAAGGTTTTCTTGTGATTCTATTATCATGAGAATGAAATTTAGAAAAAAAAATGACAAAATACCTAATTACTACTTACTAAATCAAGGATTACTTGAATTACATCACGATGTTCATTGTTTAAAATTATTGGTATTTATGTATCCAAAATAATAAAAAGTTAAAGTAATCAAGTTGAATTTGTATTATCAATTATTAAAACTTTGATTATTAAAATGTATGCAATTTATATGAGAATACAGACAGTAACATTTTCCTACTACAATATACATACTAATTTTGTAATACTGAGCCTGTTGTCCAATCCTTTGCCAACACCAAATCTTGATAATATTCTATGTAAAAATATCTTGTTTTTTTACTATTTGTGTTGACAATGAAATACTTTGATATAGAAAAAACAGACATTAAAACATACGTCAACTGTACCTACTGTCTTTGTCAGGGAGGGTTTTCCTAGGCTGTGTCTATTGTCAAATTACAATGCATTCTCGTTTAGTTTAAACAGAGACCTATATACTATAGGTCTCTGGTTTAAACAGTATTTTATTTGATAATTTCCATTTAACGAAATACAACATTATTTTTAAGTACACAAAAGGAATCAGAAACAAGTGTCAAGACACCTATATTAATCTGACACCAGAGGA
This sequence comes from Pecten maximus, assembly GCF_902652985.1. NCBI lineage: Eukaryota > Metazoa > Mollusca > Bivalvia > Pectinida > Pectinidae > Pecten > Pecten maximus. Next base: position 8,592,515 of record NC_047026.1, read on the forward strand.
CCATTGACTAAACACGGTTTTTATCGTCGATAAAGTTTACTATTTCTAATTGTATATAATATATAACACAATAAACATATTCTGTCACGAAAACACATTTTTGTAAAAGATATTGGATTCTCACAAATTAAAGTTATTTTGAAGATCTCTTTTTACTTATACAGCATATGAAACAAGTCGCACTCCCATTTTTCTCTCTCTCAATTGAAGTTAATACATATATTTTTTGTATCGTAGATGTGTACGCGTTAATTAGCTATGTAAGTTTGTAATTTACTTTGATGTGACTATTGTTATGTGATTCCATCTCTAACCACCTTATATATGTGATTACCAAAACAATTCCATTATAAAGTTATTTATTCAAATTTATTCAAGGTGCCCGAGCATCATAGAATATTTTCTTTCCTTCTTTGATTTAGTTTTTGTTTGTTTTTTCGTCGAAGGGGGATTCTAATGATTTTTTTTTTTTATTTCCAAACTATTTTTGCCAAAATTCAGTCATTATTTTTTAAACATTAATTATTATCACTTTTTAGTTGTAAAAAAAAGTATTCAATTTAAGTGTAGACTGTATCATAAGTTGATATTTTTTTATGTTACCGGAATCGGTTTGTGTTTTAATCCACTTGAACAATGAATCTTTGATTATAAAAACACTATTAGAACGGCATTGACACTCAGCACTGTTTGTGTAAACAGACCAGAAGCCATCTTCGGCACATTCCCTCAACGTGGTATGATTCTAGTCGAGATCTACTCACGATCAGAGATCAAAGACACAATAAAACAATAGGAGATTATCGATCTGCTGAGAAAACAATCGATCACGTCTCAATAAGCCATAAATCTACTCACCTCGACTCACGGACGATGACTCCGCCCTCCCCGGCCAATCACATGGCTTCAAATCACATCCGGAACTCTGCCGGCGCTTGGAGTTATTAAAACTACGAAGTTGTCCGAATGGTTCAGCTTGGATGTGGGCGGGATATGTGTCAACTCATTGACCAATCAAAGGACGGGAATTTTAAAACTTTGCAAAGAAATGTTTTAAAAAATGAACTTATTCCGAACTGAAGTCATAAACCAACTGATCTCCAAAAGGCAACCATAGAATCCAACTGAAGAATCCAAGACTCGTTTACAAAAATAGAAACTTCGTCACACATTGAAAGGTATGAATTTTACTTATGATAAAATTATGATATCGCGAATACAATGATGTATTTAAAAAAAAAATTAGACAAGACGATTGCTGGTGTATAATATTTTGTGTAATTTTATTCAAAACAATTCTTTAATTACGTTGCGATGTTGTACTTAAAATTCATTATATAAGTGTCTTGACACTTGTTTCTGATTCCTTTTTGTATACATATTGTCAAATAAAATACTGTTAACAAACACCGATACAGATACAACGATATCTATATATATAATGGTCCCAGACTTATAGGAATTTGAAGAAAAAAACTTGATAATTCAAACTCATATATAAACTCCCTGATTCGCGTAAATTCAACTCCCCGCATATCAACTTTATCTCTTTATCTTTAATGTCATATCTATCATTAATTATATTTTAGACTATATCAATTGATTTTATTATAACATTGTGTTTTTGTTTTATCCAGATGGCTACCTCCATGTTGAGCGGCACCACTCCCCCGATCGGACACCCTTTGGCCCCGTCACACGCGCCGTACCCCGGAACACAGACGTCCGTCACCAGGTAGGGAAATATTAGTTATAGGATAAACTATCGTTCATCCTGTGTTACCGAAATATAACAGGAGCAATGATAATTTGTCATTATTTATCAGTATGTTGTTCAAAATCTGGTTACTGATCATTTCCACTTTCCTATAATTCATATTTTATTTCATTTAATGAACTTTTTCTTAAAATCATTTACGAAACGATAACACAGAATATGATATAGCGGCGGAATTATTAAAAACAAAAACAAAAACAAACAAAATCTCGCCAATCCATCCTAATTATTAGTTTCTGCAGTTTATACAAGTCTCTGTTTCTGTAAAATTAGCAGTAAAAATAATTTATAATATTATGTTTCGAGCTTATGTATACTGCCGTTTTGAAGCTCATACTTCTATTTCAAAATTGAAAATTGAAATATGCATCTAATGATCAGATTTTGAACAACTCGACTTGTATTTTACATCTGAGTACTGGGAATGTTTTATAATTAACGTCTCAAAGAAACATTTGGTTGAGATTGATTGACAAAAAGTAATTAGATAATGTACTGAAGTATATAAACGTGATTTAATAGCATGGCATATCAGTCTGATATTTAATACAAACATTCCCAGTTTCTCTCAGATATAATCTACAGTGCCATGTATAAACACAAACAAATTAATTAGCTCGCTAGATCTATAGTGAATAGTGATATAGTGTCGTATAATACAGGTATATGTCCGATTTAGTTAGTTACTGGATTACCGCCTACATGGCTCCATCTGGTTCTAGGGGTTCTTGCTATCACATATCACGGTATATATTGAATATAATTCGTTTTTTTCTCTCCATAATTTTAGATTACTACACACAAGTATTGGAAATGTCATTAAATCTTAATGACGACATGTATATTATAAGAACTTTATATCATAAGATAGAATTTTATATAGCCAGATTAAGCGAGAACTTTGTATCGTCAGATTTAATGAGATTTGTTCTATTGTCAGATTTAGTGGGAACTTTTTTACGTTAGATTTTTTTTTTATTTTCAGATTTTTTTATTGTCAGATTTAGTGAGAAGTTGATATTGTTAGATTTAGTGAGAAGTTGACATCGTCAGATTCAGATATAATTTTTTATCGTCAAATCTAGTGAGAACCTTATATCGTCAAATCTAGTGAGAACCTTATATCGTCAGATTTAGTGAGAACCTTATATCGTCAGATTTAGTGAGAACCTGATATCGTCAGATTTAGTGAGAATTTTATATGGTCAGATTTGGTTAAAATTTTATATCGTCAGATTTAGTGAGAACCTGATATCGTCAGATTTAGTGATAATTTTATATCGTCAGATTTGGTTAAAATTTTATATCGTCAGATTTAGTGAGAATATGATATCGTCAGATTTAGTGTGAATTTTTATCGTCAGATTTAGCGTGAATTTTTATCGTCAGATTTAGTGTGAATTTTTATCGTCAGATTTAGTGTGAATTTCATATGGTCAGATTTAGTGAGAATTTGATATGGTCAGATTTAGTGAGAATTTGATATGGTCAGATTTAGTGAGAATTTCATATCGTGAGATTTAGTTGATATTTTGTCATTCCTACCGCAATACGGGTGCCTGTCTACATATCATAATTGTATGTAATTAATATTTTGACACTCCAACCGCAAGACGGGGGTCTGTCTGTTATATGTATGTAATTAACGTTTTGACATTCCAACCGCAAGACGGGGGTCTGTCTGTTACATATCATAATTGTATGTAATTAACGTTTTGACGGGGGTCTGTCAGTTACACATCGTAATTGTATGTAATTAACGTTTTGACATTCCAACCGCAAGACGGGGGTCTGTCTGTTACGTATCATAATTGTATGTAATTAATGTTTTGACGGGGGTCTGTCAGTTACATATCATAATTGTATGTAATTAACGTTTTGACATTCCAACCGCAAGACGAGGGTCTATCTGTTACATATCATAATTGTATGTAATTAACGTTTTGACATTTCAACCGCAAGACGGGGGTCTGTCAGTTACATATCATAATTGTATGTAATTAACGTTTTGACATTCCAACCGCAAGACGGGGGTCTGGTTGTTACGTATGATAATTGTATGTAATTAACGTTTTGACATTCCAACCGCAAGACGGGGGTCTGGTTGTTACGTATGATAATTGTATGTAATTAACGTTTTGACATTCCAACCGCAAGACGGGGGTCTGTCTGTTACATATCATAATTGTATGTAATTAACGTTTTGACATTCCAACCGCAAGACGGGGGTCTGGTTGTTACGTATGATAATTGTATGTAATTAACGTTTTGACATTCCAACCACAAGACGGGGGTCTGTCTGTTACATATCATAATTGTATGTAATTAACATTTTGACATTCCAACCGCAAGACGGGGGTCTGTCTGTTACATATCGTAATTGTATGTAATTAACGTTTTGACATTCCAACCGCAAGACGGGGTCTGTCTGTTACATGTATGTAATTAACGTTTTGATATTCCAACCGCAAGACGGGGGTCTGTCTGTTATATATCATAATTGTATGTAATTAACGTTTTGACATTCCAACCGCAAGACTGGGTTCTGTCTGTTACATGTATGTAATTAACGTTTTGATATTCCAACCGCAAGACGGGAGTCTGTCTGTTACATATCATAATTGTATGTAATTAACGTTTTGACATTCCAACCGCAAGACGGGGGTCTGTCTGTTACATGTATGTAATTAACGTTTTGACATTCCAACCGCAAGACGGGGGTCTAGTTGTTACGTATGATAATTGTATGTAATTAACGTTTTGACATTCCGACCACAAGACGGGGGTCTGTCTGTTACATATCATAATTGTATGTAATTAACGTTTTGACATTCCAACCGCAAGACGGGGGTCTGGTTGTTACGTATGATAATTGTATGTAATTAACGTTTTGACATTCCAACCGCAAGACGGGGGTCTGGTTGTTACATATCGTAATTGTATGTAATTAACGTTTTGACATTCCAACCGCAAGACGGGGGTCTGTCTGTTACATATCACCATTGTATGTAATTAACGTTTTGACATTCCAACCGCAAGACGGGGGTCTGTCTGTTACATACGATAATTGTATGTAATTAACGTTTTGACATTCCAACCGCAAGATGGGGGTCTGTCTGTTACATGTATGTAATTAACGTTTTGACATTCCAACCGCAAGACGGGAGTCTGTCCGTTATATATCATAATTGTATGTAATTAACGTTTTGACATTCCAACCGCAAGACGGGAGTCTGTCTGTTACATATAATGTGTAATTAACGTTTGACATTCCAACCGCAAGACGGGGGTCTGTCTGTTACATATCGTAATTGTATGTAATTAACGTTTTGACATTCCAACCGCACGACGGGGGTCTGTCTGTTACATGTATGTAATTAACGTTTTGACATTCCAACCGCAAGACGGGAGTCTGTCCGTTATATATCATAATAATATGTAATTAATGTTTTGACATCCCAACCGCAAGACGGGAGTCTGTCTGTTACATATCATCATTGTATGTAATTAATGTATTGACATCCCAACCGCAAGACGGGGGTCTGTCTGTTACATGTATGTAATTAACGTTTTGACATTTCAACCGCAAGACGGGAGTCTGTCCGTTATATATCATAATAATATGTAATTAATGTTTTGACATCCCAACCGCAAGACGGGAGTCTGTCTGTTACATATCATAATTGTATGTAATTAACGTTTTGACATTCCAACCGCAAGACGGGGGTCTGTCTGTTACATATCATAATTGTATGTAATTAACGTTTTGACATCCCAACCGCAAGACGGGAGTCTGTCTGTTACATATCATAATTGTATGTAATTAACGTTTTGACAGTCCAACCGCAAGACGGGGGTCTGTCTGTTACATATCATAATTGTATGTAATTAACGTTTTGACATTCCAACCGCAAGACGGGGGTCTGTCTGTTAAATATCATAATTGTATGTAATTAACGTTTTGACATTCCAACCGCAAGACGGGGGTCTGTCTGTTACATATCATAATTGTATGTAATTAACGTTTTGACATTCCAACCGCAAGACGGGGGTCTGTCTGTTACATATCATCATTGTATGTAATTAACGTTTTGACATTCCAACCGCAAGACGGGGTCTGTCTGTTACATATCATAATTGTATATAATTAACGTTTTGACATTCCAACCTAAAGACGGGGGTCTGTCTGTTACATATCATAATTGTATGTAATTAACGTTTTGACATTCCAACAGGAAGACGGGGGTCTGTCTGTTACATATCATAATTGTATGTCATTAACGTTTTGACATTCCAACCGCAAGATGGGGGTCTGTCTGTTACATGTATGTAATTAACGTTTTGACATTCCAACCGCAAGACGGGGGTCTGTCTGTTACATATCATAATTGTATGTAATTAACGTTTTGACATTCCAACCGCAAGACGGGGGTCTGTCTACATATCGTAATTGTATGTCATTAACGTTTTGACATTCCAACCGCAAGACGGGGGTCTGTCTGTTACGTATCATAATTGTATGTAATTAACTTTTCGACCTTCCAACCGCGAGACGGGGGTCTGTCCGTTACACATAATGTGTAATTAACGTTTTGACATTCCAACCGCAAGACGGGGGTCTCTCTGTTACATATCATAATTGTATGTAATTAACGTTTTGACATTCCAACCGCAAGACGGGAGTCTGTCTGTTACATATAATGTGTTATTAACGTTTGACATTCCAACCGCAAGATGGGGGTCTGTCTGTTACATATCATAATTGTATGTAATTAACGTTTTGACATTCCAACCGCGAGACGGGGGTCTGTCCGTTACACATAATATGTAATTAACGTTTGACATTCCAACCGCAAGACGGGGGTCTGTCTGTTACATATCATAATTGTATGTAATTAACGTTTTGACATTCCAACTGCAAGACGGGATCTGTGTGTTACATTTCATAATTGTATGTAATTAACGTTTTGACATTTCAACCGCAAGACGGGAGTCTGTCTGTTACGTATCATAATTGTATGTAATTAACGTTTTGGCATTCCAACCGCAATACGGGGGTCTGTCTGTTATATATAATATGTAATTAACGTTTTGACATTCCAACCGCAAGACGGGGGTCTCCCCGTTAGATATAATATGTAATTAACGTTTTGACATTCCAACCGCAAGACGGGAGTCTGTCTGTTACATATCATAATTGTATGTCATTAACGTTTTGACATTCCAACCGCAAGACGGGGGTCTGTCTGTTACGTATCATAATTGTATGTAATTAACGTTTTGACATTCCAACCGCAAGACGGGATTCTGTCTTTTACACATAATGTGTAATTAACGTTTTGACATTCCAACCGCAAGACGGGGGTCTGTCTGTTACATGTATGTAATTAACGTTTTGACATTCCAACCGCAAGACGGGGGTCCGTCTGTTACATATCATAATTGTATGTAATTAACGTTTGACATTCCAACCGCAAGATGGGGGTCTGTCTGTTACATATCATAATTGTATGTAATTAACGTTTTGACATTTCAACCGCGAGACGGGGGTCTGTCCGTTAGATTTAATATGTAATTAACGTTTTGACATTCCAACCGCAAGACGGGGGTCTGTCTGTTACATACGATGATTGTATGTAATTAACGTTTTGACATTCCAACCGCAAGACGGGGGTCTGTCCGTTTGATATAATATGTAATTAACGTTTTGACATTCCAACCGCAAGACGGGGGTCTGTCCGTTAGATATAATATGTAATTAACGTTTTGACATTCCAACCGCAAGACGGGGGTCTGTCCGTTACATATAATATGTAATTAACGTTTTGACATTCCAACCGCAAGACGGGGGTCTGTCCGTTAGATATAATATGTAATTAACGTTTTGACATACCAACCGCAAGACGGGGGTCTGTCTGTTACATGCGATGATTTTATGTAATTAACGTTTTGACATTCCAACCGCAAGACGGGGGTCTGTCCGTTACATATGATAATTGTATGTAATTAACGTTTCGACATTCCAACCGCAAGACGGGGGTCTGTCTGTTACATATAATATGTAATTAACGTTTTGACATTCCAACCGCAAGACGGGGGTCTGTCCGTTAGATATAATATGTAATTAACGTTTTGACATTCCAACCGCAAGACGGGGGTCTGTCTGTTACATATGATAATTGTATGTAATTAACGTTTCGACATTCAAACCGCAAGACGGGGTCTGTCTGTAAAAAATAAACTTTTAGAGGAAGGAATGTGATGGTAGCAGTTAAAAAGAATTGGTCTATCTTTCTTTAAGAACTCTTTTTTCCCAAAAGTGAACATAAAAAAAGAAGAAATCGTTTTGTTTTGGCTAAACACGATCAGTTTTTTTGTGTGTATATTGTCAAATTTATTTATTTATTTATTTATTTAGTTTATTTAGTTATTTAGTTATTTATTTATTCTTTCAGGTCTAAGGTCCAGGACAGTTCGCCACCAATTCCAAGGATGGCTCACCAAGCCTACCCATCCTACCCTGGACCCGACCCTCGTGTGTATGGTCAGTTCCCTCCTCAGATGCCTGGCTTTCCGACCAATCCTTGGTTCCCCTCATACCAGCACTCTGCCATGTTGACGACACAGCTCCCCGACCAGAGGATCCCACCGATGATGTACATGCCTCCGATGATGCCAGGGCAGGGTTTCCCATTCATGAGCAAGGACAACTTCTTCCATCGCAACACCAAGAACGAACTGAGAGCAGCTATCTTTGAAAGAGTCCTTGGTACATTTCCCAAGCTTCAGAAGATGTTGACCCAGAGCAGCAAACCCAATCTCTCAGCTCCGGAGAATTTCCCAGATTGCCGATTTGCCCACCAGCCTCGTCAAGAGACCGTGTCGCCCCCTGGTGTGTTCCTGCCAAGCCTGTCCATTGATGATGAAGATCTTGGGTATAGATTGAGCCCTATCCTGTCCCGACCGAACAATTCTCCCGCCATGGAGCTGTCTCCGTACCTCACACAACTCATTGACCAGGTGATGGACAACTCTCCGGACCTCGCTGACATCATCATGGATTCTTCCTCCTCCAGCATCGACACGCCCAACAAGTCAGACTCTTCAGACCTCAGCGGCTTCGTCCCCATCAAAGCCGAGCCCATCACTCCACCAAAGCCTTCAGAGATTTCACCACCCACCATCACCAAGACTGTCAACAGGGAATTCGTCCCCGACCAAGATCGTCTGTGAAATCTGCCAGAAAGTCTTCTCATCCAAAGCCAACCTTAGAGTGCACATGCGACGACACAGCGGAGAGAGGCCCTTTAAGTGTGAGTGGTGCAGCAAGACCTTCAACCAGCGCTCCACCCTGAGGACACACGTGAGGATACACACTGGCGAGCGACCCTACACCTGTAACATGTGCTCCAAGTCCTTCGCTGATTATTCTACATTCACCAAGCACCAGCGTACTCACACCGGAGAGAAACCATACAGCTGTAACATCTGTGGAAAGAGCTTCGCCCAGTCCGGAAACATGATTCGCCATCGACAGACCCACGACAGAATGTCTAGTGACGGTGAGGTGTCCCCCATGTAGAAAGACAATCAAATTGTGATAGTATGGCCAAAGTGTTGAATGACTCATCAAAGAGACATACTTAACTATGTAAGTCAGAACTATACAATGGAGCCGACTTCAGTATTATCTTCAATGATAACAATGCATTTCTAGTGTGTAAATATTATTTATTTATTACAAATTAGTCATATATTACATGAAATGGTGCCCAAAGGATGTTATGATATAGTGCAGCTAATATATGACTGAATCTTGTTGCTATTTATAGTTGTGTGGCATTACATTACATGCTAACACTAAAAAGAATTACCTGTTTTGGTTGTATATATACATTATTACCTGCCTTGTTTGTATGAGTTGTCTCCCTTGTTTGTATGAGTTGTCTCCCTTGTTTGTATGCGTTATCTCCCTTGTGTGTACGAAGTTATCTCACTTGTTTGCATGAGTTATCTCCCTTGTTTGTATGAGTTGTCTCCCTTGTTTGTATGAGTTATCTCCCTTCTGTGTATGTGTTGTACGAAGTTTGAATTATCTTGCTATTTGGTTTAATCAGTGCTCTCTGTACATTACTATGCAATAATACAGTCATGCTGGACATTGTGCCTCACACTGTACTAATTAAATATAGAAAATCTGACTGCCTTTGTTTTGTTTTTGTATGATACACCTTTCTATAATGTTACAACACAAGTCAGAGTGATTCCAATACATCATTTCTCAACAGAGCAAAAGTATGACATATATTATTGTATTATAATTTCTTTTTCAAAAAAGTTTTTAAAAAAAAGGTAGATTTGGAAAAAAAAGTTTCAATGTCATGAAATAAACCTGTTGACAGATGCTATTGGGATCATTATGTACTTGTAAACATGTTAGATAAATTTCACAATAACTTTTGGAAATTGACTTCAGTGACATAAGTGCACATGGGGCCTCAAATCCAGGACATCATCATCATGTCCTCACTGGCTGACCAAATTGACTGAGGAGGGGGGCAGTGGTTATTCCTTTATGACTGACAAAAGTGACCAAGGGGAGGTAATCCTGAAATGACTGACAATATTGACCCTGTTAACCCATACAGAGGATGTTGTTCAACTTTGACCTTTGACCTTTATGTATCTAAACCGTACTGATTTCCCAATCTTGTCTACTTCTTAGGAATCCATTCCCTTGGTACAATGATTGTTTCTACTATAAAACATTTAATAATCATCACTATTGTTTTCTTATTAATTCTTCACACATTGTGGCAGTATAACAAGGTTTTACTGAATATTGTAATTCTCCACACACAGTGGCAATATAACAAGGTTTTACTGAATATTGTAATTCTCCACACAAAGTGGCAATATAACAAGGTTTTAATGAATATTGTAATTCTCCACACAAAGTGGCAATATAACAAGGTTTTACTGAATATTGTAATTCTCCACACAAAGTGGCAATATAACAAGGTTTTACTGAATATTGTAATTCTCCACACAAAGTGGCAATATAACAAGGTTTTAATGAATATTGTAATTCTCCACACAAAGTGGCAATATAACAAGGTTTTACTGAATATTGTAATTCTCCACACAAAGTGGCAATATAACAAGGTTTTACTGAATATTGTAATTCTCCACACAAAGTGGCAATATAACAAGGTTTTACTGAATATTGTAATTCTCCACACAAAGTGGCAATATAACAAGGTTTTAATGAATATTGTAATTCTCCACACAAAGTGGCAATATAACAAGGTTTTACTGAATATTGTTATACTCCACACAAAGTGGCAGTATAACAAGGTTTTACTGAATATTGTAATTCTCCACACAAAGTGGCAATATAACAAGGTTTTACTGAATATTGTAATTCTCCACACAAAGTGGTAATATAACAAGGTTTTACTGAATATTGTAATTCTCCACACAAAGTGGCAATATAACAAGGTTTTAATGAATATTGTTATACTCCACACAGAGTGGCAATATAACAAGGTTTTACTGAATATTGTAATTCTCCACACAAAGTGGCAATATAACAAGGTTTTACTGAATATTGTTATACTCCACACAAAGTGGCAGTATAACAAGGTTTTACTGAATATTGTAATTCTCCACACAAAGTGGCAATATAACAAGGTTTTACTGAATATTGTAATTCTCCACACAAACTCATGATAAAATAAGGTTTTACTAAATATTCTTGATAAACGAGTGTTTCAATTTACGTGTGATGATCTAGTTGTTTTATATAAATTTAAGGGTGGAAAGGTGGCACTGTAGTAACTTCACATAAATAGACAGGGTAAAACTCCTTGATCAGACATTAAAAGGTACAGGTTCATCAGTCCAACCACGTTAGTTTTCTCTACATACTCCGGTTTCCTCTGACACGGAGACCCTCACACTCTTCAATCCAGACCAACAAGTTTGAATGTTATCTCAATTTTTTCTCAATTGTTGTAAAAGAAATACAGTTTACAACTGTTAGCATGTCCTGTATGAGGTTAAATCTGAAAAGTGATAATTGTCGATCATCATTCTGGACTAACTGATAAAGCCACTCACTATCAGTCTAGAGAGTTCCCATCATGATGACAATGCCATCCGTCGTTCATACAAAGTTGACAGAGATCAGGATACAAATCTGTCAGTAGCTACAGATTTAACTGCTGTTCCACAGAATAAAGAGTATCTACCACAAGTGCTCCTATAATATTTCTTTATTAAATCAGACTATTGACTTCAAATTAAAGATTCTTTGGTGAGTATAACTGATCATTCAGTCTGATGACAAATTATAGTATACTTTTTATAGTTGTGTCCGATTCCATTTGAATTTTGCGAAAAAAAAAATGTAAGGTTGTAATTTGGTGACATTCATTACTACATGAACACAGCTGTTAAATATTCTTTCAAATTATCAACGCAACAAATGAAACATGTTTGACGAATGTATTTTCAATACATTTCTATATAGCAATGATTAAACACCTCAGAGGATACAGATATACTCTTGCAACATAGAACAAATATGTCCCCATATCTCTGTAATGACTAAATACAAGGTGTTTGTATCTGATAATTCTGACCTGTACCACCCCTCAACACCTAGGTACAACATATGCCATCACAGTGAGAATTCATTAATGAAAAGATATGCTAAGAAATTCTTATGGTATGTATATACTAATACAAGAAAATAATCATTTGATGTACAATTGATCTATACATGCAATTAATATATTTCAAAGAAGACAATTTGATTAATCTACTAATACAAGAAAAATTCATTTGATGTACAATTGATCAATACATGCAAATGTATTTCAAAGAAGACAATTTGATTAATCTAAGTTGATTTAAGGAGACAACATATGTTGAATTGTGGTCCAATCATGACTGAGAATAAAAACCTTAAAACATAAGTCAATGGAATGTTATCAGAAATATTAAAAAAGAAACTTTATTGACAAATATCAATAGTAAACAAACATCATTAACCACTTAAAATAAGCACCTTTTCTTCAAATGCCATTCTCTAATATATTCTCAATATCCTCTGTCAAATTTGATATTCTTACAAAACTATAATCAGCATTTTACCACCTGACTAAACAAGCTCGTCATGTTAACCGAGTACTACTTCCATTTTTTATTAAAAAAAGAAATATCAAACATGTATTCTAAGCAGCATAAAACATTTACATCATGGATTTCTGTAATTCATAGACAGCTTTTAATAAATCTACACCAGTACTGTAGCCATAAATTAGCACTTGTTTATGTCAGACATATATTAGCACATTATACATTCGAACACTGTTGACAGTATAGACAACCTAGTAAACAGCTCTGTAGAATAAATCTACAAAACTTCCTTAAGATCAATTTTCATTATTTTTAAGACTGAAATAAAAGAAACTTTTATACTAGTGTATTTCTTTTTCTATTTAATTAAAAAGTATCACAAATCTAAGATGAAGAAAAATGTTTTCCCACAAAGACCCTCATTGGTAAATCATGTTCCACAAGGGAACTTTCGTACATCACTGGGCCGAGTTGTTCAAAAGGTGATAAAAACATTTCTGGTAAAAAATTTTTTTTACGAAACTCTAGTGCTCTTCAGTCTCCTACAACCTGTCAATTTTTTAGGAATACACACGGACAGGTTTTTGAAGTGATGGAAAAATGAATTTTAACTAATCATGTGATTAAGCTTATCACTTTGAAAACAACCTGGGCCTTGATGTAACTAGATCAAACTATGGTAGGGCAGTTTAAATACATACAGTTGTTCCCTGTGTGGACCCTCTTATACAGGGCAGATAATACAGGATAAATTCATTACCATATTCATATGTAAGCGATATAACTGATAGGGGTTGAGCATTTATGGAAATAAGTGAGAAAAGTATGGACGCATGACCCACAAACAAATACTCAATAGATTACATCAGATTTCATCTCCAGTCTTTAAGACAAATGACATCTATTGCACAAGAACCTTACATAAGCCCTCACTTAAATTACATACACATATAGATATAACTTTATATACACATAATTTACACCAATCTACGTTATACAGTCTTTTTCCTATGGACCCTTTTAACATTGTTTCCCTCGTCACACTTTCCAAACGATATCACCGCAATGTAAGCCATACCTCACATTAGTCTATTTAAACCATTGTAATGCATACCCAGCAGATCCCAGACATCACAGTCAGATATCTTGTAACATAACATGTTGACTTATGAAATATAAGCAGGGATAAGCTCATGCTCAGAAAAAAGCCCACTCCTATTTTTTTCTTTATTTTTTTTAAGAAAACAATTTTTTTTTTGTAATGGAAAAGCCCACTCCTATTTTTTTTCTTTTTTTTTTTTACTTCAGAAAACAATTTTTTTTTTTGACGAAAAATCAGTGAATGCATTCATTTTTGAATTATTGATGTAAGTTGGGCTTTCCTCTTCCATATTATATTTCACGATGGCAGCTGAATTTTTTCCTCTTTTTTATCCGGGAAAAGTCCAAACGTCATGTCTGCCCATTTTCAGTAAACTAGCCCTCTGGGCCTATCCCCGGTAAAATACAGTTTTACTCAAGATAGTATAAGTCAAGATAATACAAACACAATGGTCTGGAGTCATCACATTATGTACCTGGTACTGTGAAAATCTACAATAAAATCTTAATATTGTTACTATACACTAAGGAATCAAGAAATAACCCATATCAAGGAAATACGACCCTCAGATACATAAATTAGTCTGGACATCCCTCCAAGTCTGATATAGTTTGGAAATTCACTAAGAAAAAATATCCCTCCAGAAGATAGACAGCATTATGCTTTCCTATTTACAACATTACTGTGTATGTCAATGCTGTCTCCACCTTCCACATGAGTTATGTCCCTTTGGTAATTACGCCACAGTGTTCTGATGATAAAAGATAACAAAATAATGAGTTATGCCCCTTCCATGGCAGCAGTTCTGACTAGCTTTGTGTCAGGAGAAGAAATAAGAACGATTCATTGATGAGTTATGTCCCTTTGGGAACAACCATACAGACTAACAGGATAATACCGTCTTCCTTTGTGAGTTATCTCCCTTTAGTTCATCTGATAACAATTTTGACTCAAGTAGGGTGAGAGAAGATAGTCACTTTCTACAGAGTAGCTTTCCCCGTAACTGGCTGTGATATTCTGTCAGGAGAAAAGAATGTCCACTTCTTTCATGAGTTGCTTCCCTTTGTCACCAGCCTGGTTGCAGTAGTGTTCTGCAGCTTTCCGGTGACCCAGATTGATCAGCTGTCGAGCATACTCCAGGAAAATGGCTTCCACCAATGACTCTGTAATCATGAGACAGTTTCGCATTTAAAGTACAGTGTAAAATTAACCGCATTCCTACAGGACCAACTGGTCAATTCCTCAGTTACCTCCCTTTGTGGTGTAGATACTGTAAGGTTGTGTATGGCTTAACCTGTGGTGATGAGAATCTAATACAATTTGGCAGGTTCAGTTGACAGCGTACATAAAGTCTGTACATGTGAAATATTTTCATGTATTAAACTTTCTCCTATCCTCTTTGAATTTATTCAAATGACATCCTATCACTGACTCACAATAATCTTGAATTCCTGTCTTACTCAAGGATAAAATAAAACAAGAAAATTACCTAGATGTATTTGACAATATATTTCTACCTTACGATACTGCTATCATCTGTTACTATTTTCTAAATACCAAAATAACAAGGACTTACAACAGCATCATACAAAACTACATTTTATCAGACGAAATTAAACATTTACAGTCATAGGACCTAAGATATTCACACAAAAAATATACGTTCAGTTTCCAGGGAAATACCTCTCAAGCTGAATAAATGATTTTAAAAATACCTTACATTGTTTTGCTTTCATTGTCATAATCGTAATTAAGAGATATTGATGGTAGTTTTCCGCCATCATATTTATATTGTTGCTAATTACCTATGTAATGTACAAGGTAAATGAGAGTTTCACACGTTTACATTACACATTATATACAGAAGGTATCTTTGTTTTATAACAATGCTTTTGTGAGGAAATATCTGAAATCCTATGCATTAAAAACAATGGGAAGATGAAGAAATATGTACATGAAAAGTGAATATCTACAGCATCCCAGTGAGTTAGATGACCAGTGAGTTAGATGACCAGAGAGTTAGATGACCAGTGTGTTAGATGACCAGTGAGTTAGATGACCAGTGAGTTAGATGACCAGTGTGTTAGATGACCAGTGTGTTAGATGACCAGTGTGTTAGATGACCAGTGAGTTAGATGACCAGTGAGTTAGATGACCAGTGAGTTAGATGACCAGTGAGTTAGATGACCAGTGTGTTAGATGACCAGTGAGTTAGATGACCAGAGAGTTAGATGACCAGAGAGTTAGATGACCAGTGTTAGGATTTACTTACTGTTGTCTGGTGTCATATCCAGTAGACCAAACTCCATACAAGCCTCGGCGAAACATGATGCCCTGTTGAACTGTCGCATACCATATAACATCTCCAGGACCTTAGGGAAGTGACCAAGGGACAGCATCACTAGTAGGGCCTTACTCTGTAGTGAGAGAATTAATCAGAGGATTACGATCTAACAGTTATTATAATAGGGGGCCGAGGGACATCACAAACAGGGCCGAGGGACATCACCAACGGGGCCTTACTCTGTAGAGAGATGATTAATCAGAGGATTAAAGTTATTACAATACGTGTGAGTGCCAATCGTGATCAAACCCTAAACAACATCTACTCCCTTACCCCAACACGCACCCCGACCCCCATCTTCATCCCCCAACCCTAGCCACACCCACATCCCTATCCTTATCTTTACCCTCATCCCACCTCACCCACATCATCACCCCTACTCTCACCCTTACACCCTACCCCAACCCTCATCCCATCCACACTCACACCCTCACCCAATACCCCTACCCCCACCCATAACCTCACCCACGCACAAACCCACAACCCCTAACCCTACCCACCTCACCTCTAGCTCCACCCCCTACCCCCACCTTCACCCACTAACCTACCCTCTAACCCTACCCCTACCCCCACCTCACCTTTACCTCCACCCCACCCACACCCCTCACCCCACCTCTCCTCTAGATCCACCTCCACCCCCCCACCCCTACCCCTAGTGATAAATACCTACCTTCTGATTGACTTGTGTACTACACAAATAATCCACCCATCGTTTCAGTACCTCACAGCAGTCCGTGTAACCAAGTGTCGCCTACAACAAACAACATTTCTGCTGAATTATACGCTCTCACAGCCTCTCTAATAGTCTCATAACAAACAATACTTTTATAATATTCTGATTAAGTAAGCCAAACAAATATACAATGGTTACCAAATTGATGGTTTATTTGAAAATTCCATGTCAAATTTTTTTTGTCAAAAAATTTGTCAAAAAAGTTTTTGCCAATTCTTCAAATTTCTAGCTTTACACCAAATTTGATTGCAGCTGTAAATAATCTTTCAGTGAAGCTGATCTAAACACAAATTCTTAACTTGGCCGAGGCACCTCTGGTTTATCAAAATGTCATCCTGCTTCAGGTCTTTAGTTGAGACAAGACAGAAATGTGTCTCAATTGTGATATGGAAACGCTAAACAAGAAGCTCTTGCTCAAAATGATTTTTGTTGGTCAATGATTCATCTAATACTGACGTGACTTCCTACCTTAGCGAGCCACACCGCCTGGTCCCATGCGCCGTAAGTTTGTAAGTAACGACAAGCATCCATGCCCTTGTCTATGAGACAGAGAAGTAGAACTCCCTCTGTGTAAAAGGAAGCAGAAAAAAAGAAAAATTAAAAGACAAAGAAATTGACTGCCTCAAGCCAAACAATGAAACTGCGTATCAGGTTATAAACATTCTTGTTCACCTGGATTAAACTAAGTGAGGTATCTCACTACTGTAAACGTGGAAATTTACGCGAGGGGCAAATTTACGCTAATTACGTGGATACGTTTTGATCGCGAAAATTTCCCCTCGCATGTATTACATGTATTTTGATATTAATTTGAGTAAACTCGAACTACAAACGAAGGTGGGTCAATCGCAAAGATTACCCCCGCTCGTATAGTCTACGTATCGAAATCACAAAATCAATACCCTGCGAAAATAACCACGTTTTCAGTACGAGAGGAAACCAAAGTGTCCAGGTGTTGAGTGTGCTTATGATACAATTTACCACCTAACCTCCAAAAAATCGGTAAAATATCTTATCACTATGAAGTCAAAAAGAGTACTGTGGAGTTTGTTTATCAAACTGGTATGGTTATTCAGATTCCTACAGTTTGATTGGTCAATAGTTACTTAAATAACATGTCTGACATCCACCTTCTTCCTCTGGTAAAAACATGTTTCCTGTCTTCGTCAGGTGTTTGAAAATGCCATCAGTATTGTGCAGCTAAGAAATCTGAATTGGCTATATCATTTAGAATCGGTGCCATTTTGTGATTATACATACCTGTTAGTTTACCATTAGCTATAAGGTTGGTAGCCACAAGTTTAATCGTGCTCTGTGATGCTCCAGATGACCGAATACTGGCCACAAGGCAGGCTCTGCAGAAAAATTTTCACCATTAGGAGATAAGAGCAGTCAAGTATCTATAATTGAGCTATGAATTTAATTGATTTATTGTAGTAAAATGCTCCATTGTTTTAAAAATATAAATAAAATGCTGACTGTCCATTTTGTTAGAGAATGAGACGTTTACCTGAGACAGTCCGTGTAATACTGGTCACTTTCCGGTTCCGTCTCCAATAGTAACTGGACAGCCCGGTCAGTCTGACCCTAACATAACATAGTTCTCCGCGCACTTTTTCGTGTGATCGTACGTCGCTCGCTTACTGTCATGGAGGGCTACTCGATCTAACTGGTATTTCTGTAACAGAAGTGAAGTTTAAATATCACAAGATATTCTCTGAGGGCTACGCGATTTAATCTGGTATTTCTGTAACAGAATTGAACTTCAAATATCACAAGATATTCTCTAATGGAGATAAACATTGAATTTATCAAATGATATTTCTGTGAATTTATCAATGTATTCCTAACACAATGCTATTTTATCTTGGCATGTAGCTTCATCTGACGATAATTGATTTTTCAGTGAACCAAATAATTTACCTTTGATAGAAAATACAACTAAAGAAAAGACTTCTGGGCTTATATACTGGCAATTAATTCTGAAGTCATTCATTTAATTTCATATTTATAGTGATGCAAACTTTAACATATCATATTAAGAGGTCTTTTCTAAAAGATTACCTTGAAGAGCTAAAATTGTACATTTGCAGTGAGGAAACCCTTCAGATTTATTTAGATTTCTTTACGAACAGATTACCTGGAAGGAGGTGTTACTACATATTGTGTCGAAGTATCTCTCCAGGGGCGGGTCCTGGAACAGCTGTTCCACCAACTGTCGCTTGGCAACCTCCTCTGGGTTGTCCAGGACGACCAGATCATTGGCCTCCTTTGTCGGGGGAATGTACCGGTCACGACCCTGCTCTCGACTCCCGCTACCTCCCTGTATCACATAGAAAGTCTATTGTCTAGAAGGTCTATTGTCTAGAAAGTCTATTACTAGAAAGTCTATTGTCTAGAAAGTCTATTGTCTAGAAAGTCTATCGTCTAGAAAGTCTATTACTAGAAAGTCTATTGTCTAGTGTTTATTGGTTTAATATCAGGGCTGACTAATGTAGCTAGCTTGGAATGCAAAATTTTTTAGCACTTTATCAATTTTAACAGATAAGCTCAACAGTGAATTGGTGTACCCACATTATCTGATTATACCAGAAAATAGTACATGTAATACGTACAAAACATCAACATTACAATATGTACAAAATGTCATCATTAAAATATGTACAAAACATCTCCATTAAAACATGTACAAAACATCACGATTAAAATACCGTATTTGACCTACCTAATAAGGGCGCAGGGCGCGGGTAATTGACAGTGGGGGCGCCCTTATTAAGATTAGTTATTCTGAAGTTTTATGAAACAGACTATACCTTATAGCAGAATACCCAAGGTTGTGGAAACGGTAAAATATTCAGTCATAAAAATATTCCAGATGAAGATATCTATTCATTATCATATATTAAGCTTAAATATCACTTGAATACTCCTGTAAACTTGTAAACCATGCAAGCTGATCTTTAGACCAGAGAACATGTGTTCCACCATTTATGTTCAAATGGAACTCTTTTGTGTTCTATTTATAGAAACAGGTGAGATTTCCCAGATCATATTGGACATCGTTTTCTTTGACCTACATATATATGTAATAATTGATTTACAATGTCTTTTACTAGCTTTCTGTTCTGAACAAAAGTTATTTATCAACAAGAATGAAGTCTTTACTTTATCTTCAAATAAAGATGATAAGTTATTATTTGTATGTGTGTTTAGTTTTGGGTGCTCTTTGCACTGACAGTGACATGTCATCTCTAGGAATACACAAAATGTGGCGAAAACGTGTTCCAGTTACTTAATTTGCTGAAGAAAATTGAACACATAAAGTAGCAAAATATTTCACATGAATTATTACTTTTGAACACCATTTTGACACTCAGTCAAAGATTTATTTCCTTGAAAAAAGGTAGGGGCGCCCTTATTAGGTCAAATATGGTATGTATTGTTTCTAACAATAAGTGTGAAACAACTAATGGTGAATTCCAAGATATATCTTTAATATGGCAGCAAATCCAGTTTAAGAAACCTTGTGGAATTATAGTCATTTATTAATTATTTTGGTTTTTCATTTCCTTTCAAATCAATTGTTAAGGACACTATTTGTAAGAAGTATTCAGTAAAATTATTTTACAAAATTCTGAGGAGAATTTTATCAGGACAAAGTAGATAATAGTCGCTTATTTCACATTTTAATTTTACTATTTATAGTAACAAACAACAAACTAGTTGGTAGTAGTTTTGATATAGATGTGACATTGTAAATACAAACCTTACTGACTGGATGTAGTTTTTCTGATTTTAGATAATGTAGGGCCACTGTCCAGAAAAGTAAATCTGACTCGTCTCCGAACAATCTAAATGGAAATAAACAGTATGGTATCAGACTACACACAATATACAACTGTAAGGTTACTGGAATATGTTTTTACAAGAGCCAGGGTCATATGGAGATGGACCTTACAGAGAGATCATCGTTATGTTAAGATCAGATTCTGCATTTCTCCACTTAATTTTTGTTTCAAGTAAAAAATATTTTTATTGTATTTTTCCTGGATTGCCGAAGTAATGAGCTTTGCGTAGATGCCACAAGTTGTAAAGTAAAAAGTTAAGAGTACAAATTATTCAGTTTTGCAGGAAGCCATCTTTAATACTGACACGGTCCTGATTTTATCAAGCTCATTAATAGTTTTGAGTGAATTAGGAAGTGTATGGAGTGACAGGATCACTGTATATCATACCTGGCCACCAACAGACAGCGCTCAGCCGTTCCAAACCGACTGTTACCAATGTATTGTGTAACATCCCTAGGAATAACAAAACAACAATTTTTTAACCAAAACATTTTTTTTTGTAACAACAACAACAATTTTTTATCAATAAATTTTTTTATGAGAACTTTTACAACTTGAGTATGTAAAGAAGCCATTGTTTTTCTTCCCTGTGCCATTGGCATTTCTAAAAAATTAATTTATCTAAGGTGCTGTAGATAAAACAGTAACTAGGATGTATCATGGTGAGAATTTGTAAGACATATTTATAACATTAGTTAAGATACAATTGTTTCTGTTGTTAGCATTGCACAATCTTATTTATTTAATTCATACTTGAGTACCAACAGATGACGAATCCTGAGACATATACAGGTTATATAAGACCTGTTTCCAAAGAGAACCGTTCCAATACAAGTATCAATAGACAATCTGTGTTGGAGACATAATTTATTGTGCTTCCAACTCTAATCAACAGTGCAATCAATGATTGCAAAAGCTCACCGACGGCAACAATCACACTATGCATTCATTTTTTATGTATGTATAAGCATGTCATTTTGAAATTGTACGTCGCATAATATCGCTCCTAGACCTCTAATGGATGTATAAACCAAATAAGGGTGTGGACTTACAAGCTTTTCAAAACTTACCCCCAAAATCTTTAAAAAAATCTTGACTAATGTTAAAAGTTAAGTTAATATCACAATTTATTCTGCATGATTTTGCCATAACATCACTCCTAGACCTCTAATAAATACATAAACCAAATAAGAAGGGTATGAGGTGTATACTTTTGGACTTAGAAGCTTTCCTAAAACTGAATAATTTTCCCAGGACTAACTCCTAGACTAGCAGACTTTATTGTAGATACAACACGGAGAAAAAACATCAAGTTTACCACAGTAAAGGATTGTATACATGTATAGCTCAAATCGCTATCCAGTTTATAAAAACATCCCAACACTGGTGCCTGGGAATCCCAGTTTGTGGAGTGTGAACTAACACTTGTCCAGCAGTCGGACCGTACCTGTCTAGGAGATTCAGTTGTTTGTTGATGGCTGTCTGCACGTCTGCGTCATCTTCCATCATACCCTCGAGTTTGAGGGAGTACTCCGTATTCCACGGCTGGTGTTGTAAGAGATACTTGAGTAATAGGGACGCTTTGTTTGTTAACATGTACGGACACCAGATCTCTCCTGGATAATAAAGCAAGAATACAGTTAAAGTATTAATAACGTTATTTTCAAGGGATTTCCTGCAATTTTTTGTCTGGGTCTAGGGTCCATTGAATTGGGAATTTTCCAAGCAACAATATGTGAAATTGGGAAAACAGAGAAAAGTGAAATTCAAACAAATTAATGTTCTTCTTAATTGACATTACCTTCATTCTTTTTTGTTTCATTCAAAATTGCCTGAGGTCTTTTCACATCAAGCATATGATATTTAATCTTGAAAATTTACCTTTATTTTGGGAATTTTCAGTGACAAATCGGAAATTTTCACAAGATCTTTTTTAGGGGAATGGGTCCTTCTAATCAACCCAGATTCTATTGCAGGAATATCCTTGATCTTTAATTCTTCAACTTTTCTGCACGTGACAAAAGAGTAATCTTGGTTTGTGAGGTTGGAACAGTATGTGATCTCTGACTTTCCTGACAAAAAAACACTGGTAAACTAAAACATCTACTATATACATGATATATGACATAATACATTAATATACAGAATCTATAATAATTATTACACTGTATATCTAAATAGGTTACCTGGTAGATCCCAATCAATTACAGGACTTGTAAGGTTTTTCATGCTGAGGTCTGTCACATAGACACAGCCGTTTGTGGTGGCTAGCACCACGCGGTCACTCCCACACCATTCCGTGTCCACGATTTTGGCTATATCCCGAGGACTCTTCACCGACCCGGTCAGTTCAGGCTTCAAATACAAAGGCATAAAAACATCAACTAACAAAGGTAATACACTAGACAATGAGTCTGTTTTATGCTGGATGAAAATTAAACAATTTGGTTAAGTTTGGTGAACAGTTGAAAGTTTCGTCAACTTTAAATCAAAACCACAATATTATGTACAGAAGATAAAGGTCCTTTTGGTGTTGACCTCTCATGAGGTTACGTGGTCGGTACTCTAACTGACCGAGTTATCGCGGCCCCCTCACCTGAGGTTACGTGGTCGGTACTCTAACTGACTGAGTTATCGCGGCCCCCTCACCTGAGGTTACGTGGTCGGTACTCTAACTGACTGAGCTATCACGGTCCCCACACCTGAGGTTACATGGCCAGCACTCTAACTGACTGAGCTATCGAGGCCCCTCTCACCTGAGGTTACGTGGTCGGTACTCAAACTGACTGAGTTATCGCGGTCCCCACACCTGAGGTTACGTGGTCGGTACTCTAACCGACTGAGCTATCATGGTCCTCTCACCTGAGGTTACGTGGCCGGTACTCAAACTGACTGAGCTATCGAGGCCCCTCTCACCTGAGGTTACGTGGCCGGTACTCTAACCGACTTAGCTATCACGGTCCCCTCTCACCTGAGGTTACGTGGTCGGTAATCTAACCGACTGAGCTATCACGGTCCCCTCACCTGAGGTTACGTGGCCGGTACTCTAACCGACTTAGCTATCACGGTCCCCTCACCTGAGGTTACATGGCCAGCACTCTAATCGACTGAGTTATCATGGCCCCCTCACCTGAGGTTACGTGGCCGCTCCCTCTGATTGAAGCTTACCTTAGAATCCTTTAAATCCCAGATATCCACTCCGTCATTGTACATGATCAGAAACTTGATGTTCCCACGTCCTGGGGCAAACCTGATCTTCTTTATCCAGCCTCGATGAGTTGGCAGTGTCCTAAAAATAAAACATTTAATGGAATTTAATGGAATTGGGATTTAATGGAATTTAATGGGATTTAATGGAATTAATGGCTAAATCGCTCTATGTCCATATGAGTAAATATTTCACAAAAAAAACATTATGCAAAAGCATATTATACTACAGAATATCAGTAATCATATTCTACATCCCTGAAGTGATCATCCACTAATTTTTCAAATTTATTAATTGATTGCGCATTAACAACATATGTTGGGAGACTATTTCATGTATCAACCACTCTATATGTGAAAAAAAGTTCCTTCTCAGTTCTGTATTACAGCAGCTTTTATACATCATAAAATTATAGCCCCTGACTCGATGGTAGATGTCAAAAGAAAATAAGTTTGAGGTATAATGATGCTAAAGTTAATTGAATTAATTTGATCTGATTTGAATTAATCTATGATGGGTATTTCTATACTAATTAAGTTGAGGTTTAACATCAACATGTCATGTCTACATAGTTACCTGGAGGTACGGCCTTTCAGGTCCCAGATACACAGCTGACCGTCACTATCCCCGAATGTGATACATTCACCCTTCCACGCAATACACGAGATACTGCCCAGTCCCGACTGTAACAAGAAAGGGGGCGTGTCAGGTAACGTAAATGTGTTATATAACAGGAAGGGGGCGTGTCAGGTAATGTTAATGTGTTATACAACAGGAAAGGGGACGTGTCAGGTAATGATAATGTGTTATACAACAGGAATGGGGGCGTGTCAGGTAATGTTAATGTGTTATACAACAGGAAAAGGGGGCGTGTCAGGTAATGTTAATGTGTTATAAAACAGGAAGGGGGGACGTGTCAGGTAATGTTAATGTGTTATACACAGGAAAGGGGGCATGTCAGGTAATGTTAATGTGTTATACAACAGGAAAAGGGGTGTGTCAGGTAATGTTAATGTGTTATATAACAGGAAGGGGGGACGTGTCAGGTAATGTTAATGTGTTATACACAGGAAAGGGGGCGTGTCAGGTAATGTTAATGTGTTATACAACAGGAAAAGGGGTGTGTCAGGTAATGTTAATGTGTTATACAACAGGAAAAGGGGTGTGTCAGGTAATGTTAATGTGTTATAAACAGGAAAGGGGGCGTGTCAGGTAATGTTAATGTGTTATAAAACAGGAAGGGGGCGTGTCAGGTAATGTTAATGTGTTATATAACAGGAAGGGGGCGTGTCAGGTAATGTTAATGTGTTATATAACAGGAAGGGGGCGTGTCAGGTAATGTTAATGTGTTATATAACAGGAAGGGGGCGTGTCAGGTAATGTTAATGTGTTATACAACAGGAAGGGGGCGTGTCAGGTAATGTTAATGTGTTATATAACAGGAAGGGGGCGTGTCAGGTAATGTTAATGTGTTATATAACAGGAAGGGGGCGTGTCAGGTAATGTTAATGTGTTATACAACAGGAAAGGGGACGTGTCAGGTAATGTTAATGTGTTATATAACAGGAAGGGGGCGTGTCAGGTAATGTTAATGTGTTATACAACAGGAAGGGGGCGTGTCAGGTAATGTTAATGTGTTATACAACAGGAAGGGGGCGTGTCAGGTAATGTTAATGTGTTATACAACAGGAAGGGGGCGTGTCAGGTAATGTTAATGTGTTATACAACAGGAAGGGGGCGTGTCAGGTAATGTTAATGTGTTATATAACAGGAAGGGGGCGTGTCAGGTAATGTTAGTGTGTTATATAACAGGAAGGGGGCGTGTCAGGTAATGTTAATGTGTTATACAACAGGAAGGGGGCGTGTCAGGTAATGTTAATGTGTTATACAACAGGAAAGGGGGCGTGTCAGGTAATGTTAATGTGTTATACAACAGGAAGAGGGGCGTGTCAGGTAATGTTAATGTGTTATACAACAGGAAAGGGGACGTGTCAGGTAATGTTAATGTGTTATACAACAGGAAGGGGGCGTGTCAGGTAATGTTAATGTGTTAGAGAACAGGAAGGGGGCGTGTCAGGTAATGTAAATGTGTTATACAACAGGAAGGGGGCGTGTCAGGTAATGATAATGTGTTATACAACAGGAAGGGGGCGTGTCAGGTAATGTTAATGTGTTAGAGAACAGGAAGGGGGCGTGTCAGGTAATGTAAATGTGTTATACAACAGGAAGGGGGCGTGTCAGGTAATGATAATGTGTTATACAACAGGAAGGGGGCGTGTCAGGTAATGTTAATGTGTTATACAACAGGAAGAGGGGCGTGTCAGGTAATGTTAATGTGTTATACAACAGGAAAGGGGACGTGTCAGGTAATGTTAATGTGTTATACAACAGGAAGGGGGCGTGTCAGGTAATGTTAATGTGTTATACAACAGGAAGGGGGCGTGTCAGGTAATGTTAATGTGTTATACAACAGGAAGTGGGGCGTGTCAGGTAATGTTAATGTGTTATACAACAGGAAGGGGGCGTGTCAGGTAATGTTAATGTGATATACAACAGGAAAGGGGCGTGTCAGGTAATGATAATGTATTATACAACAGGAAAGGGGGGCGTTTCAGGTAATGTTAATGTGTTATACACAGGAAGTGGGCATGTCAGGTAATGTTAATGTGTTATACAACAGGAAAGGGGACACGTCAGGTAATGATAATGTGTTATACAACAGGAAAGGGGGCGTGTCAGGTAATGTTAATGTGTTATACAACAGGAAAGGGGATGTGTCAGGTAATGATAATGTGTTATACAACAGGAAAGGGGGGCGTGTCAGGTAATGTTAATGTGTTATACAACAGGAAGGGGGCGTGTCGGTAATGTTAATGTGTTATACAACAGGAAAGGGGACGTGTTGGGAAATGTTAATGTGTCACAGATCTTGTCGCCTAATACAAAGTCTGTAGTGTAACATTTATTTATTTATTTATTTATTATTTATTTATTTATTTATTTATCTATTGGTCTGTTCATATTGGAACTGATTCACTATTAAAATGGAAGTCTGTTCTCAACTGAATTCTCAAACTGGAAAAAAGAAATTCTGGAAATAATGATAGTCATGAATTTTACCAACAAAATGAAGTTTTAATTGTTTTGATGCCTAAAATCATGAGTATGCTAAGTATAATTATCGGCCTACCTCTGCGGGGATCTTTGTAGCATCAATGAAGCTGGTACCCTCGACAACGAAGTGGTATACATTTCCCTCTGCGTCCGTAAAAACGAAGTGTTCCTTTAGAGAGACTTTCTGTACCCCAATAGGATCAGTACTGTAGGAGAGAAACAATAGGATCAGTACTATAGGAGAGAAACAATAGGATCAGTACTATAGGAGAGAAACAATAGGATCAGTGCTGTAGGAGAGAAACAATAGGATCAGTACTATAGGAGAGAAACAATAGGATCAGCACTATAGGAGAGAAACAATAGGATCAGTACTATAGGAGAGAAACAATAGGATCAGTGCTGTAGGAGAGAAACAATAGGATCAGTACTGTAGGAGAGAAACAATAGGATCAGTACTATAGGAGAGAAACAATAGGATCAGTGCTGTAGGAGAGAAACAATAGGATCAGTACTATAGGAGAGAAACAATAGGATCAGTACTATAGGAGAGAAACAATAGGATCAGTACTCTAGGAGAGAAACAATAGGATCAGTGCTGTAGGAGAGAAACAATAGGATCAGTGCTGTAGGAGAGAAATTACAATGTCAATCATCATTAATATCAGCATTTTTGTATTAAAGGGTTCAGGGGGTCGGAGGCTATGAGTCACAGGTTACAAATTTGTATGAAAATATTTTCTACACTCAAATTATTTAGCTATGCATCAAATATACAAGGATGTGCTCTGTTTGTATAAAGGTTAAAATATAACAGACACCGAGATTGAAATTGAAACAATGTCATTTATTTAAGATATAAATGACGACATAAACAATGTCATTTATTTAAGATATAAATGACAACATAAAGTTCCTCTTTACTTTTTTGTACTAACTTGTACAAAGATATCTGTTACATCAGATGAAAACCAATATTTAGAACCCCTTTATACAAAGATGGGGAACAAATTGCGCCAACTAGACAAATTACATTATTTTAAAGCATATACATTACTAATAATACAACTTGCATCTATTATAAATAGAAAAGACGAAGTAAGGAGGAAGGGGTGGGTGGTGGCTTTTGATGAAAAATATGGGAAAAACAGCTACCAATTACACACGCATGCACTGCAGATTTTCACTGTAAACAAACTGCCTGCGCATGCGTGTCTCAACAAAATTATTGGTAATCGGAAAATACGAGTTACCTCCCTTCTCCTGAAAATACACTTAATTCACATTGATCATCGCTAAAAACATTTATGTTAAGTAACATAAATTAGCCTTTACAGACTTATACATTTGTGTTGCCCTACCACATACTTATTTACAGCTGAGTTGACTGGAACACAACGGAGTAAAGTATCTTGTTCAAGGATACAACACAGCGCCTGTGCCGAGACCCTTCAGTCACACGTAGCCCTGTGACCTACCACTAGACCACCATGTCTGTGCCGTGACTCGAACTAGCAACCCTTCAGTCACGTAGCCCTGCGCCCTACCACTAGACCGCCATGTCTGTGCCATGACTCAAACTAGTGACCCTTCAGTCACGTAGCCCTGCGTTCTACCACTAGACCACCATGTCTGTGCTGTGACTCGAACTAGCGACCCTTCAGTCACGTAGCCCTGCGTTCTACCACTAGACCGCCATGTCTGTACCCTGACTTGAACTAGTGACCCTTCAGTCACGTAGCCCTGCGTTCTACCACTAGACCACCATGTCTGTGCTGTGACTCGAACTAGCGACCCTTCAGTCACGTAGCCCTGCGTTCTACCACTAGACCGCCATGTCTGTGCTGTGACTCGAACTAGCAACCCTCCAGTCACGTAGCCCTGCGTTCTACCACTAGACCGCCATGTCTGTACCCTGACTTGAACTAGTGACCCTTCAGTCACGTAGCCCTGCGTTCTACCACTAGACCACCATGTCTGTGCTGTGACTCGAACTAGCAACCCTTCAGTCACGTAGCCCTGCGTTCTACCACTAGACCGCCATGTCTGTGCTGTGACTCGAACTAGCAACCCTCCAGTCACGTAGCCCTGCATCCTACCAATAGACCACCATACCTCCAAACAATCTTGACCCTTTGAACCCTATGATGCTTTGAACCTTCCCATAATGCTTTGCTTCTCTACTTACCTGTCAGACATCTCCGGTCCTCCAGTTGAACTTTTGGATGTCGACATGACATCAGAGGACTTTGAGGAGAATATCCCGTCGCCTTCCTTGTCAGAGTCGGCCACGTTCTGGGCCAGCAGTTTACGTTTAAGTATCTTAAGTGAGTGTGAAGGTGACCACTCGAGGGCAGTGGGACGCGGGATACTCTTCCCCATTTCCCGTAACATCGTCAGACTGCGCAGATCCCAAAGCTCCAAGGGCTTCTCTTTGAAGCAGATGACAAAATACTGCCTGTTGGGGGGTCAGACAGAAGGAAATTTAACGATAAATTGTAATTTAGAAATTAGTTGCTGACAAACAAAACATTGATTTTGAGACTAACTGGAAATATCTGGATCGTTTAAACATATATTCAGGATTTGTACAGTAACACAGACTTATGCTTTACTGGTACAAATATCTATAACTCAGTGTATAGGAATTTTTTACCTAGATCTCATCATTTCTACAGTCATTTGATAAAAATTTGCGAAGGAAATTTCTAACGGAAAATCAATTTTCTACTTTTCAATTTTAAAATTCTTCACTTATGGGACTTTGCAACATGTACCATTATATATTTTTTAGTTCTAAACAAGAAAGATATTAAGTAAACTTGTGCATGTTTACAAAAGTAACAGAGATAGTCTGATATGTATATATATATATATATGAGGTAAAGAAAATTCTCAATAGAAGACTTACTTAAGGTAGGAGATTTTTAATAGTTCTATTGGTGGTTCGTGGTCATGGTTACCTCGTAATGTCGTTAGCTTACCTGTAAAACAAAGGAATTATGGAAGTCTATAAAGTATAAACTGGTAAAAAGAAATATGCTCGGATATTTTCAACATTTTTTTAATTATTGTAGTAGGAGGGGAAACGTGCATCGCCAGACCGGGGTTCGAACCCGGGACCTATGAACACTAGCCAGATGCTCTACCAATTGAGCTACCTGGTCCAGTTCCGCTACATTAATAAGTCACCTTTTTCATAATAACATATGTTAGGGTTAAGATATTAACAGGTAACATTTTTTTATATTAACAGTTAACATTTTTTATATTAACAGTTAACATTTTTTATATCAACAGGTAACATTTTTTTATATTAACAGGTAACATTTTTTTATATTAACAGATAAAAATTTTTTTTTATTAACAGGTAACATTTTTTTATATTAACAGATAACATTTTTTATATTAACAGGTAACATTTTTTTATATTAACAGGTAACATTTTTTTATATTAACAGATAACATTTTTTATATTAACAGGTAACATTTTTTATATTAACAGGTAACATTTTTTATATTAACAGGTAACAGTTTTTATATTAACAGGTAACAGTTTTTATATTAACAGGTAACAGTTTTTATATTAACAGGTAACATTTTTTATATTAACGATTAAAACAGTCGACTATGGTTCAACCACAGCAACTGGACTTCATTAGCACATTTGTCACCATTTGTGAAGTACAGTGTATATAGTGATTGGTTGTTTATCTGTATATGTAATCACATTAGATGGAATAGCCTGACTAATGTAACAAGAGATCTTGGCGCTCACCATTGAATGATCTTTATAGGTTCCATGTCAGATTGATCTTTTCTCTATTTTTCCCTTACTCTTACTAATCTGTGTAAATTGAGAAACATCCCTCCAGTACTTTTCAAACAAGGGGAACCTACATATGAAATTTGAGAAAGATCCCTTTAGTACTTTCTGAGAAATAGCGATAACAAACTTCAATTGTCAAAATCCAAGATGGCTGCCTGTCGGCCATGTTGTTTTCCGATTGGTCTCAAAATGGAATATGCATAACTAGGCACCAAGGGGTACCTACATATGAAATTTGAAAAAGATCTTTTCAGTATTTTCTGAGAAATAGCGATAACAAGAATTGTTTACGGACGGAGGGACGGATGGACCACGGACCACGGACGCAGGGCGATTTGAATAGCCCACCATCTGATGATGGTGGGCTAAAATGTTGATGACTGGACTGGCTCCATATTAAGTGAACCAAATGTACATGTTATGTTGACAGGCCACAGGCCAAGGCCTTCAATCTTAAATTAGTTAAAGCCTGTTAAATCTGTTAAATATAGCATATCATTTCTTCTCTATAAGTAGACATAGAAACTGTTGGTAGCATACTCATCCCAAAGGAAATATTCTATCTGCCATTATCAAAGCTATGTTGTGGGAGAGAGGTCGCCACGACAACACACATCTTACCAGATAAAACATCCACCATGAAGAGCTCATTCTTGACCAGTCCAGTCTGGCCGGGGTTTGGATAGGAGTAGGACATAAAACTCTTCAAACTTGACCACTCGATACCTCTGTAATTATCAAATGCCAAACAATATTATACATAGAATACAACTTCAAGACAAGTGTTTCAACATTTCGTACTTTGAAAACAGTTGATTTGATTCATTGGCACAAGTTTTTTTTATGTTAATTAAGAAATAATTAACGATGATTCGTTTATTGTTGCAGGATATGCAACGAGGACAAGGACATTTTGCAATTAAATTAATAATGAAGGCCACAGGCCTGATTTATTAATCAAAATTGCAAAATATACGAGTTCGTGTTTTATATCCTGCAACAATACATGAATCATCGTTAATTATTTCTTAATAAACATAAAAAACTTTTGCCAATGATGCCAGATACACCTATCTGACCTACCTGACAGGTCCAGCATGTACACTGTACCCTCATTCTACCTGACCTTCCTGACAGGTCCGGCGTGTACACTGTACCCTCGTTCTATCTGACCTACCTGACAGGTCCGGCGTGTACACTGTACCCTCGTTCTATCTGACCTACCCGACAGGTCCGGCGTGTACACTGTACCCTCGTTCTATCTGACCTACCTGACAGGTCCGGCGTGTACACTGTACTCTCGTTCAATCTGACCTACCTGACAGGTCCGGCATGTACACTATACCCTCATTCTATCTGACCTACCTGACAGGTCCGGTATGTACACTATACCCTCGTTTTATCTGACCTACCCGACAGGTTCGGCGTGTACACTGTACCCTCGTTCTATCTGACCTACCTGACAGGTCCGGCGTGTACACTGTATCTTGTTCTATCTGACCTACCTGACAGGTCCGGCGTGTACACTGTACTCCCGTTCGATCTGTCCACTAGACACGTGTAAGATCTGTATGGTCCCGTTGTTACTGCCTGTAACACGCAGTAAAACATGGCGTTAGTTGTACGTAAGAGACTTATCTTAACATATTTGTACAGATGCTGAACCCAGGGTCCCAACCCTGGCAGTCATCTCAAGGTTCAAATGTCTTGGCAATAAAAAATTATTTTGGAAAAAAAAAAAAAAAAAAAAAAATTATCTCTAGGATCAGCATTTTACCTTTACAACATTCATTTTCCATTTAAATACATGTAGGAGGGACAATAGACTTACCTATAGCTAGTAGAGGTTGGTATATACTCCAGTTTTTTGTTGTGAGGGGTGGACACATCCTCACCACAGTTACAGGGGTCGAGACCCCACTCATAAGTCCAGTCATGACAAACTTCAGGGCCACACCTTTCCCTAGCTGGAAAGCCTGATTATCTGGGGTCATGACCTGTGATTGTCCAATCATATCACAGAGTGACAGCTTTGGCGGAGTGACATCTGTAATTACGGGAAGTTTTTCTGTTATGCTGAGTTTGGATAAATCTTCTGGCATAGAGGATCCTGGTGTATGGAGAGGAGAGTGGTTGTGTCGGCCAGTGTTCACCTGTTAACGAGATAAAATCACATACAGGTGGGCTTTGAATTGTAGTTAAATACAAGGAATAATCAAGTATTCACATCCAGCTTACAGGCCACCAAGTCCATACTGTCAGCCTCCAGGTGGTCAAGGGCATGACATCATTTTTTTGGTAAAGTTATCTTTTTTTCATGTAAATCTCTAACACTTTAAGTGTTATACTTAAAACTAAAATTTAACTGCAAAACATTTACAACAATACAATGTACAAAGATTTCACAAAAGAAATATTTTTTTTGGTTTATGTAAATACCATAGTTGCAATATACCGCTCATCTAGAGAGATCATCCACTTAGCTAAATCGGTTGAACGCAAGACAAGTAAGAAAGAGGTCACAGGTTCAATACCTAACGGAGGCAGTGATTTTTTAACTAATCATGCGCTCTGTTACATTATGATTACTTTAATTATGTATGTACTAGCTGTACAGGGTAACATTACCATAGGCTCCATCATCAACATTTAACTAATCATGCGCTCTGTTACATTATGATTACTTTACTTAGGTATGTACTAGATGTACAGGGTAACATTGTACTAGCTGTACAGGGTAACATTGTACTAGCTGTACAGGGTAACATTGTACTAGCTGTACAGGGTAACATTGTACTAGCTGTTCAGGGTAACATTACCATAGGCTCCATCATCAACATTTAATTAATCATGCGCTCTGTTACATTATGATTACTTTAATTAGGTATGTACTAGCTGTACAGGGTAACATTGTACTAGCTGTACAGGGTAACATTGTACTAGCTGTACAGGGTAACATTGTACTAGCTGTACAGGGTAACATTGTACTAGCTGTTCAGGGTAACATTGTACTAGCTGTACAGGGTAACATTGTACTAGCTGTACAGGGTAACATTGTACTAGCTGTACAGGGTAACATTGTACTAGCTGTACAGGGTAACATTGTACTAGCTGTACAGGGTAACATTACCATAGGCTCCATCATCAACATTTCCCAAAAGATCACACGACTATCTGTCATGATCAGTACAACAGATCGCTCAAACATTGGGCAGCAGGCGATGCCGACGACTTTACTGTGTCTCGTCACACGCAGACTGTCGGACTGACACCGCATGTCATACGCCACATCCATAGACACATGGGGCGGGGAGTCATCTGTACAAATCAGAGGAGAAAATCTTAGGAATGTAAATTCAAATTTATATTTAAATTTATATCATACAGTATCAGTTATATATATGGCTTGTATATTTCAAAAGGTTGATCAGTGGCTTTATGATCAAAAACTATTTTGAAAATGATTAAATTCTATCCAGACATCAAATCTCCATATCAAGAAATGTAAAAAGTTAAACATTAAACAACTATTTCTTTTCTATTTTCAAAATATTTCCCAACAACTTGATCAAATAATGTAACTTCAAGTAAAGAATAAATATTTAAGAATAAAAATATAACATCAAATCAGTACAGACTCTAGTTGGAGACAAAAATATTTTTACCGAAGGCCCCAACTCCTTCTGAGGCCGGAGTGGTGATGACGTTGGTCTTCCTCCTCACTCTCGTAGTAATACTGCCGTTCTCGTGTAAACAAAACATCACATCCCGCTGTCTAAGGGGCATTACCTAGGAAACAGACAATAATTTCACACAACATTTAACATCGTAGACACCTATTTTGAGAAATGTTGTAACTTTAGCTGCAGAAAGGTGATCAGATGTATATAGACTGTATGTACTATATATAGACTGGATGTACTATATATAGACTGGATGTACTATATATAGACTGGATGTACTATATATAGACTGGATGTACTATATATAGACTGGATGTACTATATATAGACTCGATGTACTATATATAGACTCGATGTACCTGTATATAGATTGGATGTATATGGCATTATCAAATTGTTTGCAAAATAAGCATATACCCTCACCTGTACAAATGGTACCATACACCCTCACCTGTACAAATAGTGAACATACACCCTCACCTGTAAAAATGGTAACATACACTCTCACCTGTACAAATGGTAACATACACCCTCACCTGTACAAATGGTAACATATACCCTCACCTGTTCAAATGGTAACATACACCCTCACCTGTACAAATGGTAACATACACCCTCACCTGTACAAATGGTAACATATACCCTCACCTGTACAAATGGTAACATATACCCTCACCTGTTCAAATGGTAACATACACCCTCACCTGTACAAATGGTAACATACACCCTCACCTGTACAAATGGTAACATATACCCTCATCTGTACAAATGGTAACATATACCCTCACCTGTTCAAATGGTAACATACACCCTCACCTGTACAAATGGTAACATACACCCTCACCTGTACAAATGGTAACATACACTCTCACCTGTACAAATGGTAACATATACCCTCACCTGTTCAAATGGTAACATACACCCTCACCTGTTGGGCTAGTAAAATTGAAAGTTGCTAGCCCGAAAAATATTGGAAATATAACAATGAATATCTATGTTAAATTGTGACATATTTATTATCATGTTTCTCATGATATTGTACATGTATGTGTCCTCATGTGTAACAGATCAGCAGTAAATACTTAACTAATCTGTTGTGATAATAATCAGAATATAAACTGTAATTATAATATTAATAACATCATAACTTAAATTAATAAAATGAATAAATGAGTTTTGGAATTTGGAGAAACAACAGAAAATGGTCGGCCATGCTTTGCAACATAGAACGCACTTAAATAATGCACTGACTCTCTTTTGTACAGTAGGATTTAACTTTTGACCACGTTTGTCAGACATTGAACTGTCAATGCATGAACATTTAATGTGTCTTTTCTCATATTAAAACAAACCTTAACAAAGGCACCCTTACGATCACTTATCTCTGGATAGGCCATGCATACCTTGCATGGATTGTCCTGTGGTGTCTATTTCGACCCACGGACATTCTTGTTGCCGCTGTTCTCTGAACTGCCGTTCACGTTTGTGATCTTTTTCTCTTTTTTATTGCTTTCATCCTCATTATCATCAGAATTACGATCACCCACTTTCCGTTTCCTAAAACGTTGAATGTAGTGGTCCATATTCAGTTACTACGAACGCTTTTACAATGTGTCAAAAAATGAGCTGTCAAAAACGAACCTGAATGAGATGCTAATAATTCTTTCGATACAAACGCGAACATGACCAAGACTTACCATGTGCTCAACATCGGAATCCTCGGACTTCATTATGATTTTAATGCTTTCGGAACTCTCGGGCGTTTACTAATGTATACACACGGCAACATGTCGAGTGAAAACGGAAAGTGGAGGATCGTTTTTCAGCGAACATACGAATAAATAATACACAAAGGTATGTGAGTTGTTTATTGAAATATTGTCGGGCATGTGCCACTGTGATTTTTACTAGCCCGACATTTTGATCAAATAAAGTTATACAAGATTTCCACTAGTCAGTCGGGCTACCAGAATTTCAAACCACTAGCCCGGGTAGAAAATCTACTAGTCTCAGACTATTGGGCTACCTTTAAGTTCGAGCCCTGTGTACCAATGGTAACATACACCCTCACCTGTACAAAAGGTACCATACACCCTCACCTGTACAAATGGTAACATACACCCTCACCTGTATAAATGGTAACATACACCCTCACCTGTACAAATGGTACCATACACCCTCACCTGTACAAATGGTAACATACACCCTCACCTGTACAAATGGTAACATACACCCTCACCTGTACAAATGGTAACATACACCCTCACCTGTACAAATGGTAACATACACCCTCACCTGTACAAATGGTACCATACACCCTCATCTGTACAAATGGTAACATACACCCTCACCTGTACAAATGGTAACATACACCCTCACCTGTACAAATGGTACCATACACCCTCACCTGTACAAATGGCAACATACACCCTCACCTGTACAAATGGTACCATACACCCTCACCTGTACAAATGGTAACATACACCCTCACCTGTACAAATGGTACCATACACCCTCACCTGTACCAATGGTAACATACACCCTCACCTGTACAAATGGTACCATACACCCTCACCTGTACAAATGGTAACATACACCCTCACCTGTACAAATGGTAACATACACCATCACCTGTACAAATGGTAACATACAACCTCACCTGTACAAATGGTGACATACATCCTCACCTGTACAAATGGTGACCCTGTTCTCTCCATGGTGATGATCCCGACTGTTTGATTGATCTCAAGGTCAAGCAGAAGGATCTCGCGAGGGTACACCAGGATTAGATGGTGTCGACATGCCCGGTGGAACTCAAGCTGTAGACATTCATTCAAGGTCACCGACTCCTCCTCTCCTCCTGACCTGTAGGTCAAGGTCATCATTTAATGTCAGATCAGGTGAAATATATAGGTACACATATATAATCAAGATTCAGTTTCTATTTAAGGTAAGAGTTTTCTGTTTATAAACATAGCCTGTCCTCTTAATTATTTGTGAGTCTGCTATATGTTGTTATATGAGAAATATTAAAATTTCGTTTTCTTTCCAGGAATTTGAATTTCAATATGGGCACGCTATATCATAGTAGTAAACTGAAATTTATTGGCAAAAATTCCAGAATTTTGAAGTGCACTTATTAACAACATACACCAATAGTTTGTTCATTCTAAAAGTAAAACTATGACTTACTTTTTCCTAGGCCCCTCACACTTCTACATTTCTTTTATCATTTTCATACCAAGTTCTTACTTTTTCCTGCCCCTCCCTCTTCTACATTTCCTATCATTTTCAAAACAAGATCTTACTTTTTCCTGGGTCCCTCCCTCTTCTACATTTCCTTTATAATTTTCATAACAAGCTCTTACTTTTTACTTGACACTTCCCCCACCAACATTTTGCTCATCCGTTTGGCGAGGTTGCGGGAAGTTGATCTCTTGTCCAAACTGCTACTGGAACCTTCCGTTTTAATGTTAGTAGCTACAAAGACAAAAAAGAAAAACACAATATTAAATATAATATTTTTCCTTTCTTTATTTTCACCAATCAAATTTGTAAGCAAAAACTTTTACTGGCAATTTTTCTACAAATCTGTTTAGAAATATCATTACCAGGATCATTATTTTGCTAAGATTCATTGATATTTAAAATCTATTGTAGATTAAGAAGAGAGACTAGAAGATCAACATGTGAGAATGGGTGACCTTGACCTTTAGTTGTGGCTACTGGAAATACTTGTTTTTGTAATCTGAGTTAAAACCAAGCTACTTATATTTGTCATTTGATTTAACATGTGCAATTTCTTTCCTACCTTGTCTTGAGGGACTAGAGATACAAACATCTTTCCTACCTTGACTTGAGGGACTAGAGATACAAACATCTTTCCTACCTTGTCTTGAGGGACTAGAGATACAAACATCTTTCCTACCTTGACTTGAGGGACTAGAGATACAAACATCTTTCCTACCTTGACTGGAGGGACTAGAGATACAAACATCTTTCCTACCTTGACTTGAGGGACTAGAGATACAAACATCTTTCCTACCTTGACTTGAGGGACTAGAGATACAAACATCTTTCCTACCTTGACTTGAGGAACTAGAGATACAAACATCTTTCCTACCTTGTCTTGAGGGACTAGAGATACAAACATCTTTCCTACCTTGACTTGAGGGACTAGAGATACAAACATCTTTCTTACCTTGACTTGAGGGACTAGCGATTCAAACATCTTTCCTACCTTGACTTGAGGGACTAGAGATACAAACATCTTTCCTACCTTGACTTGAGGGACTAGAGATACAAACATCTTTCTTACCTTGACTTGAGGGACTACATATTCAAACATCTTTCCTACCTTGACTTGAGGGACTACATATTCAAACATCTTTCCTACCTTGACTTGAGGGACTTGAGATGTAGAATTTCTTGCCATTACTAGAGGGTGTCTTGGTGATGGAGAAGTCGTCCACAAACACGATACAATCTTGGCCAAGGACTAGAGAAAATGCAACATGTTAAATTAATTTATAGCTGTATTTCTTAGTTACTGATAATTCCGAACAATTTGTTACCTAACAGAGTTCACTTTTCTGATTACAACCAAACAGTTAAGGCAAAAACTCTCATCAGAATTTAACAAATACATAACATCTTTCAAGATATCTATATATTTTTTCTGACTTCATGATATTTTATCTTATTTAACATGAATTGACTATTTTTCAATGTAATAATTATTTTTATTACATACATGTGAGGGAGAGCATACTCTTATCGTTTGTTGTTTTCATTCCTCTATTCATTTCATATTAACTTGCACGCTGTGATATTACTGTATTTTTGTTATCAATTTTCTCTACGTATTTTTTCTCATATGTAGTCATAGAAATAGCTCTATAGAGCTATTGTTCATTGTTTAACATGTACTTACACTAAATAAATCTTCCTGTACCTTGTATACACACCACATATCATATATTAATTAATTAATTAATTCATCATTGAGTTTGGACTCACATGCGACATTTCTGATGTTAAATGGATCAAATGAGAATGACAACAGTGGTTCTGTGTACGATTTCTTCCATAGTTTTGTGCCCGTGTCAGCATTCCATAATATCAGCGAATACGGGGGATGTAACGCCACAAGGAGGTCATGTGATGCGTCCTGGTTAGACAGCCATTCCAGATCTGATAAAATCAATGATATGTACCAAATTTCCAAGGATAAATTATTTTCCAATGCCGACAATTTATCTAGAACCCTTGAATATAATCCAAAAATAATCAAAATGTCACCATTTGGTCAGTTGACCATCTTCTCATGAGTTATGAGACTATGACAACATTTAGTCATGTGACCAATTATGACATCATCGATCTAATTGCCGACCACAACACAATTTCCTAAACATATATTGTATATAGGTTAGCAGCAAGATATAAAGATAAAAATTATTGTGCCAGTCACTTCAAAACCTACTGTCATTTGACAATGACCAATCAAAACCTACTGTCATTTGACAATGACCAATCAAAATCTACTGTCATTTGACAATGACCAATCAAAATCAGGCTTTATAGACAATGACCAATCAAAATGAGGCTTTTTAGACAATGACCAATCAAAATGAGGCTTTAGAGACAATGACCAATCAAAATCAGGCTTTAGAGACAATGACCAATCAAAGCGATATCTTTTCACTGGATGCTGTCAATAAATTCTTACCTTGTATGGGTCTCTGACCAGTCGGAGAACTCCGCTTTAGACTGACCCAATATGACATCCCAAGTAACGATGACACCACTAGCATCCGCAGAGACGAGACGTAGGTTGTATGGACTACTCGGATCATGATTATAATTTTCCCGTGCCCATTTCACCTTAAAATGAACAAATACATCATTCCATAATTCTATAATTTTCTCTTTTTTCCTTCAAATTTTAATGTTACAAATGGTTTAACATTCTTAGAAAATATTTTTAGATTTAGGATGTAAAAAGGCGATGTGATTTTGGGTGGTCTGGTGGCACAGTGGTAAAACATTTGCATTTCACCTAGGCGGCCAGGGTTTCGATTCCCCGATCGGACGAGAAAAGGTATGGGGTCACCTGCCCGACCACGTGGGTTTTCCCCCAGGTTCTACGGTTTCCTCCCACAGTAAGACCCCTCGTGCACTTCCATCCGGGCCAACAAGCGTGATTGATATAAGTTGATTTAATTTGATTTGCAATTGTTATAAAATAAATAAAGATTACCTTTATATAAATATTAAGTAAAGATGACCAGACAACATCCGCAGGAAGATCTTCAACTGGTTTAATGGTTACCATTAAACCAGTTGAAGATCTTCCTGCGGATGTTGTCTGCTCATCTTTACTTATTGTTTACACACTTTTTATGTACCGGACTCGTGTATTCCATGAGGAATCCATTCTAGGGAGACTACCGGACGTATCTAGGGAGACTACCGGACGTATAGAACTATCTACACCGGACGTTGGATCTCATTTTCTTTGTATTCTTTATATAAATAGTCAGATACAGCTATATATGATATAAATTTACCCAAGGGGATAATTTTTGGGGAATGAGATTTTTACAGGAGATATCCTCTAAACAGGCTTAAAAATATACATCTTATTAAATATTGATTTTTCTGCTTACTTACCTTAACTACATTGGACCTGTGTTT
Organism: Pecten maximus; assembly: GCF_902652985.1. NCBI lineage: Eukaryota > Metazoa > Mollusca > Bivalvia > Pectinida > Pectinidae > Pecten > Pecten maximus. The sequence goes on from NC_047026.1 coordinate 8,633,997, forward strand.
GTCTAGGACTTGTATCACCTGAAATGATAGACATTTGAAATGATGCATGTTGGGAATTTCAAAACAAGTGCAATCAATGATTGTGAAAGCTCATCGGCGGAAGCAATCACACTACTCGTAACTGGTGAGCTAATTACTGACCTTCTAATATATAGAGGTCACACAACGAGTGGTTGTTGGATATGGAATTTATTTCACACGACTAAGTTATTTCTTAAAAGTTACAAAAGACACGAGCTTTAGAGATTGTCTTTTAATTTGTTACTTTTAAAAAATAACTTATTCGTGTGAAAAAAATTCCATATCCAAATATCATGAGTCGTGTGACCTGTTTCTACCACAATAATATATTGGCGTGAATCAAAGGGAAACGTGACCAAGTCTTATTTCGTGCATGCAAATAAGGTGTACAGGTGGCGTGCGGGACCCTGTGATGTGACGTCATTCGATTATTGATGACGTCATTAACATTTGCAGCTCGGTCAAAGTTCAAATTCTTGACCAATCAAAAGACCGGAAGGTCATATACCACTAGTCGTATATAACATATATTTATCCAACTGTCGACACATTTATACAATGGCTTGCAATTGAGAGTGGAATAACACAGCGTATTGTGGTAGAAATATAAATATATGAGCATGAATATCATGATCAGCAGAGTAAATACAATAGTATGTACAAGTCAATTGTCATTTTTTCATTTGATTCCTAAATATCAAGACACAAACTTATCACAATTAAAAGATCACATCACAGACAAAATTAAAAATTATTTACACAAACCTAGTTAAAGTTTAACTAGGAACAATTACTTCAGGCACAATGATGTCCAAGGCCTTCATTAATTGGCCAGAAACCATTGTCAGATAATATTTTCTAAAATGTAATGTATCTGTTCAGACTGAAAGTATAAGATCTATTTTCAATCATGTAACAGGAGAGGATAAAATGTAGCGGCCAGACCGGGGTTCGAACCCAGGACCTCCGAACACTAGCCGGATGCATGCTCTACCAATTGAGCTACCTGGTTCACCGATGATCGACCCAGTCCAGTCCCACTACACACCTCCCTCCTTTTTTCCAAGTCTTCGCCGTCGAAGACACACGAGACCCTTATACCACCACCGTGGGTATTTTAGTCGGGCGCCAATTTTGTAACAGGAGAGGAGAAACTGTAGCAGACCAGACCGGTGTTCGAACCTTGGACCTTCCGAACACTAGCCGGATGCTCTACCTATTGAGCTACCTGGTCACTGATGATCGACCCAGTCAAGTCCCTGCTACAATCAGATTCCAAGCTTATACAAACCTGGACATTTTTTGGATCGACAATCACAACAAAACTATGACAGCCATAGGCCAGTAGTCCTTGCCATCCCCTGAAACAAGAATGAAATATTTAGGGTCCGTGTTGATTTTGGTCATTCAGATAATAAAATATCATCAACAGGGCATCGGTACCCTTGATTAGCAGACCATTAAAATTATGTTTCTGACTACCATAGCAATTTTTACCGGCATACTTTTATAATTTTGAAATTATGAAATGTCTAGGGTCAACTGGCAGTCCCAGATATAAATATAAGATATGTAAGTTATGGGGTATATATTCTTATAAGTATATTGTACCAACATTAAAAGTACAATATACATAAATTTAGTTGGTGTTTTTATTATAACTATAAAACAACTTTTTTTTTTAGAATTTTTTACACAAATAATCTACAAATTATTTAAAAGTAAAACTTCAAATAGATGAGGTTGAATTTATAGAGATTAACAGATTCTGTATTCGTTATGAAGCAGATAAACAATATCTAGGTGTTAAGCAGCGATCTTTACAACTGCTGCAAATGTACTTATTAATGACATGACCGCTTTAATTTATCAGCTTATATAATATGAATTAATTATAGCAAGTAGGAAATAAATTTCAATTTCTTCATAAAATTCTGTGATGTTTAAAGACTCGGATATTTGAGACAGTCCTGGCTTCACGTGGGATTCATTTAATCTTTTGATATCATAATTTTGAAAATTGTGTTTTGGAAAATCCTAATAACGGCTTATAGTCATGAGGAAAATAAAAGATCTACTGTATGTATGAACGTTGTTTTTTTTTACCTTACAAACACTACTAAATATTCTGTCTAACTCTTAATCGTGAGTGGGAAGCATATGATTTACCACTAAGAGCTAAATGGTATACATGTACACTACTTACAATTAAAACTTACACACCTTTTCACAACAACTCATGGTCAGGTGTTAAAATCCCCAATTAAGTCTCCCATTCCCCTATTAACAGCACTTCCTTGCAATGCAAGCTTGGAGTGCATGTGATCAACAGCACTGAATACAAGTACAGTTTGCTGTGTGACAGCCCTCTTGTGTGAGGATAACATTAACACGATTGTTCGGGGAGATGATAATCAACCTAGGGCTCCCCAACCCCGGCAACTCCTACCAATTAAGGATGTGTGTATAAAATTGATTGCTTAGCCATAATTGTATACACACATTTATAGTTTTTTCAAGCTGGGGGAATAAAATATTTGTATCATAAAAAAAAATAGCACTAAATGTAACAGGAAAGAGAACAGTGTGTCTCCATCAGGGATTGAACCAGTAACCCTCGGCTTACTCGTCCGCCGCTTAATAGCTTTAAAGAGAAATTCCCTACAGTGTGAAGTTAGAAGGCGACTGTATATATATCACTTATATTAGTTATAGCTTAGAAACACAAATGACGAAGGAAGACAACTTTTTGACTCGTGCCCTGACCAGGCCTCGAACTCACGATCTATGGCACCCAATCGCCTAGCCAGAAATATCCGCAGCCTATACCGCTGCGCCACATCGGCGTTCTAAAAAAGAACGTTTCAATGGCGCAGTGATGGTCGGCCCGATACCCTGACATGATCATTGTGGAAGTCGTCTATAAGATGATATAGAATACCTGGATCACAATGTATTTACATACATGGATACGAATTGTACATATATTATATATATTTCTCTCGGTACAACTACGACAGGAAATTCAAATCTTTATCTTCGGATCACCAACACATAGTGTATATGATACATTGTGCTAATAAATAGATATAGCTTAGAAACACAAATGACGAAGGAAGACAACTTTTTGACTCGTGCCCTGACCGGGCCTCGAACTCACGATCTACGGCACCCAATCGCCTAGCCAGAAATATCACTTATATTATATATACCTGTACATTATTTGTAATTAAAACCTGCCACAGGTAAAATCTGTGCTGATATTTGTAGGTATACATACAATTATACCTACATGTATGTACATCAAACTAATGGCGTTATTGTAGCTGTAATAATGTACTTATATATATATACCAGGCTTTTAAAATGTCCATATCATGCTCGAGCTCATTGCCAATTTTTACATTAAACATGTTGGTATACCAGTATTTACTGCACATTATATAGCAGTTTAAAAATTTTGAAATGGCATTAAAATTTCTCTGAACATAGTCCAAAAGTTACCTTTAAAAATAGATATGTAGGTAATTATGTATACTATGTACATGTGAAACTGCATGGAGTCATATGATTTACCATAGTTGACCTTGGATGGGATACAATTTCTTAAAGGTAGCAATGGATACAGACAATCAAGTATAGATGTGTCTGGACACAGGTGAGATAGTACAGTATTACAGGTGAGGTATATTAAAGTGACAGGAGACACTGGCCAAATAAATAGATTTTATATATATTTATGTCACTTTTCACATGTGCTAATGAAAAAAGGCCAAAGGATCTGTTTCAAGGACATTTTTTCTAGAGTTTTTTTCTTTAACAAACAATGATGTACAGCGCACTATTCTTTTAATGTTCATATTTTATGTACATATAAAAGGTTACAGAGTTGATATGTATTGGAGCATCCCACACCAGATTCAAAATTTGTTTTAAATTTAAAACTCTGAGCAGGACCCTAATAAGTTGAACCAAACAGTCTAGATATATATATTTTACTGGTTGGTGACATGTTCCCGCTCAATGAGCAACACACCTTCAGTCATTGAATCATGATACATTATTTCCTATGTTTCAGTATGATTATTAAATATGTAAGATTGTATTGAGATCTTGCTAGAGGAGTTTAATTTATCATCTGACAAAAGAGTGCACACAGGATGAATCAGTGAACCAGGCCTAGTTTAATCAATATTTCTAAATCTAATAAATTAAAAAATAATAATACAGAATTCAAAGAAATTTCTTTAACAACTGAATTATGTTTTTCCTAAATCTAATATATTACAAATACTGCTGAAACTGGAGTCCGACATATGCATTCATCTATATGATCATCTAATGTCATTTTCTCACAAATGTATTTGAAGAATAATGAACTTCAAGGTTAAATGAATACGATTTATTTATGAGTGAAGGAGGATATCAAAATGAGTTTTGAATAAAACAACCTAAAATGTAAATTATTTTTTAATGTGACAGGGGGCGGGGTGATGCTGCTGCAATATTTGCAATGAAAAATTCCCAACTTCCAAGAAACTTACCAATCACATGCACCTTTGTTCTGTGAATGTAACGCTCCGGTCACTATCTTAGGGGATAGCTTCATCGTGTCAAGATTAAGGCTGACACAGTCGCATGAATATGAATATAAACAAACACTTATTATGGCTTCATTTTACTACCTGTCGTCGAACTTTTTTCACTCAGAGGAAGTAAGTACAAAGTAGTCGATAAATAATGAAATTATTAATAATAACACTTATTTAAAGATATATACTTGTAAACTAAGTTTCATAAAACTTTAAATTCGCAATTTCTATTTTATATTTAGTCAGAATAATGTCTCTTATGGGTGTATTTTATCTTTCATCAAATATTATTTACTATTAAATTATCGCATATATTAGCCTGAGCCGTTCGTATATTTGTACTCTAATATAAGTCAAGAGAGCTTCCGCATGTACATCCACGTTGTATACAAGCGAGTGATACAAATTGGATATCACATCACAGGTGAGATCAAAGCTGACCTACGGTCAGTTTCACGCTTGGACAATCATACACGTGTGGCGTCGTCTTTAAGACAATCCCCCGTGGCGAACAGTGTAAATGGAATTTAAATGTTTACTGTAAACACAAGATGACCTTAGAGGTCTGCAGCTGAACAAATATAAATAACAGCTTTGACTTATAGTAAATTAATATTGGCATATATTGCAATCACTGTGGTTCAGGTAATTAGGCCTAGACTGCAGGCATTTCCGCTTTGTCAATGTGGCCTCTGTTAGTTACATTTAGGCCGATGGCAAAACTATATTTCTAAACCTTATTTTACATAACTTGTTCTTTCACCAACTGTATTTTAATTTTGCTGGTGTTGATTATCATCTAGCTAGCTGTCAGCTCATTTTCTTTCAATTATATTTTTTTATTAAATAATTCTATTTAATCTTTTAATAAAAAAATAAATAAATTGCCTTTTTTTAACCGGCACAGGACATATACATTTTAGGTAGGATATTTAAGGTTAAAAAGAACACTGCATGCTCGTTTGACTATTATGTGAAAACACAGTTTGTTAAATTATTAGCTTATATGTCTCTGCTTATAGAAAAGACTTTAATGTTAAAATGATAATACAATTATACAGTTGTGATTTGGTTAGACCATGCAGGTTAAGAAAACTATATGCTTGTTTTGTGGGAGACACAACAGGAATTTCGAAGACAGTGGAACCTGTCTAATCCAACACCATGTGGGAGTGACAGTTTTGGTCGGATTAGACAGGTTTCACTGTATCTGTAATTTATATTCGTATATCTCTTGCTATTCTTCTTTACTGAACCTAAAAAAGGAGAAGAATATGACATGGTTTCCAATCTAATGACTATTAAATATAAACATATATAATAAACAGTTAATTATATGTAGGGACAATTCCTTTGATAAATAATGTGGAGCTACCAACAATTTATTGACTTTAATTAAAACCTGTATGTTCTTGTAATTATATTGATTGTTCATGGCATTATATACATAATGTTTGTCAAAGACAATATACATGATTGTGGACATGCGCTATATCACAGTCATATTATTAATTAAATAGTGTAACTGAAGAGGGAATCGAAACTTATGTAGAGAGGATTTACTCATGGACCATCAAACTTTAGTCAAATGCAGTATAATATCGCTGCTGTAACCACTATAGGTATAAGCTAGCAACCTGTGTTTACCTTCCATTAATTTGTCACTTTAATGGAACAATTCAGATAGAAAACATCGCCATATGATAACATGATTATGACATCATAGTTAAATGGCACTTAAACCACAGGCAGTTGTACAAGTAATGCCTGTGATTAACTGGACCTTAAGGTTGCCCAATTAAAAAACGAATCCTCCCGAAATGTAGTGATAGGATTTTTCGGCATAGTAACAACCAAACCATATGTAATGTTAAAGATTATATTTGTCTTCAGATCTGTGTAATACATTAGAATTATATATGCCGCAGATTTTACTCAGTATCAAAAATTATCTAATTTCCTCACATTTAGTACAGTAGAACTGGAACATTAAACCATAACTTCTTGGAATTTCTTGAATCGTTTGTTTTAATTTCAAGGATAAGAAAAATATATTCCTAGCCTCCTATTAATTATGTAACTAATACCATTTTAGTTGGCCAGGAACTTTTTCTTCTGAGAATTGATTATATTTTTGAAAATATTTATAATTAAGTTTTATTGATAATTTACTTTTTGTGTAAAAATTGAAAGTTCTATTAATAAGGTAGAAATAAGATTAGGTAGTATTTGGGTACGATTCAATTTTCAAAATAGACCTGATGTTTCTTATTAATTCAGACCATTTTTTATGCCCCCACCAAGAAATGGGGCATGTCCGTCAGCATTGCGTCCCATCCTGTCCCGTCCCATCCCAACATGCATCCCGTCCCATCTTGATGCAATATAAGTAGCTAATCTCAAAAACGGCTAATGTGATCTTCATAGCACTAAACCGTGTTTCGGGATTTCAAGTGACATCAGCAGGGGCATTTCGGTCTTACAGACATTTTCTAGTTTACTGAATATTTATCCTTTAAATGTTTATTTATTTATTTATGTGTATATAAGTTTATTTAGAAATCTATAATTTCAAGGAACTTTGTGATGTTTTTATCTGATTAAGCATGCAATTAGAAAAATATGTTTATACATTTTTTTTTCTTTTTAAAGATCTGAATTAAGCTGAACCTATGGATCGGTGACCAACCTCTGTCTGTGTAATACTTGTGACCTTGTGGAATAAAGACAGGTGATGACAAGGTCACAGAAAGTGCTGTAACCATGACAACCAACCTGAGACTTCATACCTCCCTTATAGTTGAAATTGGTCTGAGGATTTTCTTAGCAATTTTCTTTTAGTAAGTAATACTATTAAGTAGTTGATAACTTTTTGTAAAAAAAATAATCTTACTACGTACCGGTAGATATATCTAAATGTCACATGGTCGTATATGGTTACAAACATATTATTTAATTATATAATTTGTTAATGAAATGACAAATTGCTGCCAGCTATTTTTCCAAAGTAAGTGTAATACAGTTTACACCTGCAGTTTATACACGTGTGCGCTTGGGTTTATGTTTTGCAATATTGAGACAGTGTAATGTATGAAAGGTTTATTTTGTTCTATGTATATGCTGTAATATGCCAATTTAAACTATATACATGTACTAGTATCTTGGGAAGTTGGAGGGAGAAAAAACAGTCTATCGTATCTGCTGATGATGATGAATAAGGAGGAGAGGATAAGGAAATTCTGTTCAATTTTATAAACCAGACTGGGAAACAGCTAAGAAATAGTATATTCTGTATGAGGAGTTATATACAGTAGTTAGTGGTGACTGGTACCATTTCTATGCTATCTAACCAGAGATGTAAATATCAGGCTGTGTCTCTGATACAACCTTATATCACAAAATCGTCTCGTAATATTAAATGATAATATAGGATAGCTTAATGTTGAATAATTTAACCAGTATGTTGTTTACCATAAGTCACTTTTCGTCGTTGTGTAGTATTTCCGATGATGCTGTCCCTTTCCGGAGGAAGATCCAGCCGGAGGAGTACTGGTTGTACCAGTTCCCACGGACACCAAGTTACTACCCCAGTAGATATTTATGGGTAAGTATCTCCTGTTGACAGACAACTGTGACAAATTTGTATTGTTTATAAATTTGTTCTCCCTTGTGGAGTTACTGTAGCTTGTAGTGGAATCAGAGTATAGTCAAGTGTAACTTCAGATAAATATTGGAGGTGAGTTTTCGATCCTAGTCTGGGTTGGTTTGTGGTTCTCAGGAAGCTGAGATAGGAACCATTATAGGCTGTTATGGTTGTGTCCCTTATCTAGACCCTCTACCTCAGTTGGTCATGATAGCATGTGTCTGACCTCTTGTATGTTATTCAGTGAGGTAGTCACCTGCTACTACATGGAAAACCACTTCAAAACAACCCTAACTGTTCAGGATGTGATTAACCAAACAAACAAACATGTCTTCACCATTTTGTTTAACTATGTGTATGATATCTCTCGTGTTTCCACTCGACTGTATCCTAAAAGTTCCATTGATATCTCTCGTGTTTACAGCGAATTTTATCCTCAAAGTTTCATTGATATCTCTTTTCCTTACAGCGAACAGTATTTGGGGCGCCAATGGTAGTGATAGGTGTGATGTATATGTGGAAGAAGGACATCACCGATCTAAAGCAAGCTTTTCTGGGTAAATATGTGATACTGGTCTTCAACATTTTTAGTTAATATACATGTATAACAAATACCAGGTAAACATCAAGTTGAATTTTACTGTGACTAGCTTTGTTGGTTCTTAATCATTTTTCGTTTCAGCTTTTAATCTTTATAATATATATAATTATGCATGTAATTATCTGTTTAAGCCAGGTGAATTTTTAATATGATCTTACATTTTATTTAAATTTAAACATGACATCATTTACTAATGACACTAGATTATGTTTGATATTACAGGTGTAGCGTTGTCTGTATTTCTCACTGGGTCGGTCACCAACTGTATCAAACTAGGTGTGGGCAGGTTAGTACTGCAGAGATCTATAATTCAACAATTTGATTAAAATACATAATGATTTCAAAACAACTGAAGGCCATAAAATGGATGGTTGATATAGTATCACAGAAAAGTTGTTTATTTTATATAGTTTGACAACCTCACTTAAATTTATAAACTTGCTGAATTCATAAAAGCATGGTTCCTTTTTATTCTGTTCTGTAATAGGTTATCATTTCAGGACAATAAAATCCAAGGATGAAGATAAAAATTAAAAAAAAAAAAAAAGTTAGGAAATATTATATCCAAATAGATTATTTTTCATGTCATAATTTATTTAGTTAATGTTTTAAAGGAAAATTTAGAGGCTAATTTCTGGAAAAAAAAATCGGGAAAACAACAGAAGATTATGTTATCCTGTTGCCGGGATAATACTGATATTATTGAGTTGTGTATCCATTCCTACACAGGCCTCGTCCAGACTTCATGGCTCGCTGCTTTCCTGAGGGTGATTTCAACGACGAGCTGCGATGCACAGGAAATGAGCTGGATGTAATACAAGGGTATAAAAGTTTCCCCAGCGGTCACTCCTCATGTGAGTACATCATAGTCACTTTTCATGTTATTATTCTAGAGTTCTAGTGGCTGTTGAACCATGCTAAAAATCATAAAGTAACTCATGTTTTAATTTCTGTTGCCTGTGTATGTTACAGTTGCCTTCAGTAGCCTTGGATTTCTGGCCCTGTACGTAGCGGGGAAGCTGCAGTGTTTCAGTCGTCGTGGGACGGGGTCAGACATGGCGTGTGTGTTGTGTGGTCTGCCTCCTCCTTTGGCCTGTTATGATCGCTGTATCTCGTACTGCTGACTACCACCATCACTGGCAGGGTAAGTTACAATATCAAGTTGTTAATCACAAAGTACCGGTAGGTCATTGTGTCGCAATGTAAGGCGTACGTGAGTCACAAAATAGGTCAAGGGGTTACAATATAAGTCACGAATCATGAAGTAGGTCATGGAGTAACCTTAACTCTAACCCAAAAGTATGTTAAGGGGTCACAAAGTAGGACACGGGGTCAACTGGTAGGTTATGGGGTCACAAAGTACATCATAGGGTCAAAAGGTCAATTGTTGGGTCACATGCTGGATTATAGGTCATTGGGTCACATGGTAATCATAGAATTTATGGAAAGCCACAAGGGTAGTGTAACAGGTTTATCTACCAAGTGTTGATTAAGACTTGAGTTGTTTTATATAAAAGGACGTCTGCTGTTAGGGAGTTCACAGTATACAGTCTGTTCTTGCACAGAAAACCTAAAAATAAATATCCCTGTTGTTTTGTTTACAGATGTGAGTGTGGGGTCAGTCATAGGAGTAATATCTTTTTTGTTTTGTTTACAGATGTGAGTGTGGGGTCTGTCCTAGGAATAATATCTTTGTTGTTTTGTTTACAGATGTGAGTGTGGGGTCTGTCCTAGGAGTAATATATCTGTTGTTTTGTTTACAGATGTGAGTGTGGGGTCAGTCCTAGGAGTAATATCTTTGTTGTTTTGTTTGCAGATGTAAGTGTGGGGTCAGTCCTAGGAGTAATATATCTGTTGTTTTGTTTACAGATGTGAGTGTGGGGTCTGTCCTAGGAATAATATCTTTGTTGTTTTGTTTACAGATGTGAGTGTGGGGTCAGTCCTAGGAGTAATATCTTTGTTGTTTTGTTTACAGATGTGAGTGTGGGGTCAGTCCTAGGGATAATATCACTGTTGTTTTGTTTACAGATGTGAGTGTGGGGTCAGTCCTAGGGATAATATCACTGTTGTTTGTTTACAGATGTGAGTGTGGGGTCAGTTTTAGGAATACAATTTCTGTTGTTTTGTTTACAGATGTGAGTGTGGGGTCTGTCCTAGGAGTAATATCACTGTTGTTTTGTTTACAGATGTGAGTGTGGGGTCAGTCCTAGGGATAATATCACTGTTGTTTTGTTTACAGATGTGAGTGTGGGGTCAGTCCTAGGAGTAATATCACTGTTGTTTTGTTTACAGATGTGAGTGTGGGGTCAGTCCTAGGAGTAATATCTTTGTTGTTTTGTTTACAGATGTGAGTGTGGGGTCTGTCCTAGGGATAATATCACTGTTGTTTTGTTTACAGATGTGAGTGTGGGTTCAGTTCTAGGGATAATATCACTGTTGTTTTGTTTACAGATGTGAGTGTGGGTTCAGTCCTAGGGATAATATCACTGTTGTTTTGTTTACAGATGTGAGTGTGGGGTCTGTCCTAGGAGTAATATCTTTGTTGTTTTGTTTACAGATGTGAGCGTGGGGTCTGTCCTAGGAGTAATATCTTTGTTGTTTTGTTTACAGATGTGAGTGTGGGGTCTGTCCTAGGAGTAATATCTTTGTTGTTTTGTTTACAGATGTGAGTGTGGGGTCTGTCCTAGGAGTAATATCTTTGTTGTTTTGTTTACAGATGTGAGTGTGGGGTCTGTCCTAGGGATAATATCACTGTTGTTTTGTTTACAGATGTGAGTGTGGGGTCTGTCCTAGGGATAATACCACTGTTGTTTTGTTTACAGATGTGAGTGTGGGGTCAGTCCTAGGGATAATATCACTGTTGTTTTGTTTACAGATGTGAGTGTGGGGTCTGTTCTAGGGATAATATCACTGTTGTTTTGTTTACAGATGTGAGTGTGGGGTCAGTCCTAGGAGTAATATCACTGTTGTTTTGTTTACAGATGTGAGTGTGGGGTCTGTCCTAGGAGTAATATCACTGTTGTTTTGTTTACAGATGTGAGTGTGGGGTCTGTCCTAGGGATAATATCACTGTTGTTTTGTTTACAGATGTGAGTGTGGGGTCTGTCCTAGGGATAATATCACTGTTGTTTTGTTTACAGATGTGAGTGTGGGGTCAGTCCTAGGAGTAATATCACTGTTGTTTTGTTTACAGATGTGAGTGTGGGGTCAGTCCTAGGAGTAATATCACTGTTGTTTTGTTTACAGATGTGAGTGTGGGGTCAGTCCTAGGAGTAATATCTTTGTTGTTTTGTTTACAGATGTGAGTGTGGGGTCTGTCCTAGGGATAATATCACTGTTGTTTTGTTTACAGATGTGAGCATGGGGTCAGTCCTAGGGATAATATCACTGTTGTTTTGCTTACAGATGTGAGTGTGGGGTCTATCCTAGGGATAATATCACTGTTGTTTTGTTTACAGATGTGAGTGTGGGGTCAGTCCTAGGGATAATATCACTGTTGTTTTGTTTACAGATGTGAGTGTGGGGTCTGTCCTAGGAGTAATATCTTTGTTGTTTTGTTTACAGATGTGAGCGTGGGGTCAGTCCTAGGAGAAATGTCACTGTTGTTTTGTTTACAGATGTGAGTGTGGGGTCAGTCCTAGGAGTAATATCACTGTTGTTTTGTTTACAGATGTGAGTGTGGGGTCAGTCCTAGGAGTAATATCTTTGTTGTTTTGTTTACAGATGTGAGTGTGGGGTCTGTCCTAGGGATAATATCACTGTTGTTTTGTTTACAGATGTGAGTGTGGGTTCAGTTCTAGGGATAATATCACTGTTGTTTTGTTTACAGATGTGAGTGTGGGTTCAGTCCTAGGGATAATATCACTGTTGTTTTGTTTACAGATGTGAGTGTGGGGTCTGTCCTAGGAGTAATATCTTTGTTGTTTTGTTTACAGATGTGAGTGTGGGGTCTGTCCTAGGAGTAATATCTTTGTTGTTTTGTTTACAGATGTGAGTGTGTGGTCTGTCCTAGGGATAATATCACTGTTGTTTTGTTTACAGATGTGAGTGTGGGGTCTGTCCTAGGGATAATACCACTGTTGTTTTGTTTACAGATGTGAGTGTGGGGTCAGTCCTAGGGATAATATCACTGTTGTTTTGTTTACAGATGTGAGTGTGGGGTCTGTTCTAGGGATAATATCACTGTTGTTTTGTTTACAGATGTGAGTGTGGGGTCTGTCCTAGGAGTAATATCACTGTTGTTTTGTTTACAGATGTGAGTGTGGGGTCTGTCCTAGGAGTAATATCACTGTTGTTTTGTTTACAGATGTGAGTGTGGGGTCTGTCCTAGGGATAATATCACTGTTGTTTTGTTTACAGATGTGAGTGTGGGGTCTGTCCTAGGGATAATATCACTGTTGTTTTGTTTACAGATGTGAGTGTGGGGTCAGTCCTAGGAGTAATATCACTGTTGTTTTGTTTACAGATGTGAGTGTGGGGTCAGTCCTAGGAGTAATATCACTGTTGTTTTGTTTACAGATGTGAGTGTGGGGTCAGTCCTAGGAGTAATATCTTTGTTGTTTTGTTTACAGATGTGAGTGTGGGGTCTGTCCTAGGGATAATATCACTGTTGTTTTGTTTACAGATGTGAGCATGGGGTCAGTCCTAGGGATAATATCACTGTTGTTTTGCTTACAGATGTGAGTGTGGGGTCTATCCTAGGGATAATATCACTGTTGTTTTGTTTACAGATGTGAGTGTGGGGTCAGTCCTAGGGATAATATCACTGTTGTTTTGTTTACAGATGTGAGTGTGGGGTCTGTCCTAGGAGTAATATCTTTGTTGTTTTGTTTACAGATGTGAGCGTGGGGTCTGTCCTAGGGATAATATCACTGTTGTTTTGCTTACAGATGTGAGTGTGGGGTCTATCCTAGGGATAATATCTTTGTTGTTTTGTTTACAGATGTGAGTGTGGGGTCAGTCCTAGGAGTAATATCTTTGTTGTTTTGTTTACAGATGTGAGTGTGGGGTCAGTCCTAGGGATAATATCACTGTTGTTTTGTTTACAGATGTGAGTGTGGGGTCAGTCCTAGGGATAATATCTTTGTTGTTTTGTTTACAGATGTGAGTGTGGGGTCTGTCCTAGGAGTAATATCTTTGTTGTTTTGTTTACAGATGTGAGCGTGGGGTCAGTCCTAGGGATAATATCACTGTTGTTTTGTTTACAGATGTGAGTGTGGGGTCTGTCCTAGGGATAATATCACTGTTGTTTTGTTTACAGATGTGAGTGTGGGGTCTGTCCTAGGAGTAATATCTTTGTTGTTTTGTTTACAGATGTGAGTGTGGGGTCTGTCCTAGGGATAATATCACTGTTGTTTTGTTTACAGATGTGAGTGTGGGGTCTGTCCTAGGAGTAATATCTTTGTTGTTTTGTTTACAGATGTGAGTGTGGGGTCAGTCCTAGGAGAAATGTCACTGTTGTTTTGTTTACAGATGTGAGTGTGGGGTCAGTCCTAGGAGTAATATCTTTGTTGTTTTGTTTACAGATGTGAGTGTGGGGTCTGTCCTAGGAGTAATATCTTTGTTGTTTTGTTTACAGATGTGAGTGTGGGGTCTGTCCTAGGGATAATATCACTGTTGTTTTGTTTACAGATGTGAGTGTGGGGTCTGTCCTAGGGATAATATCACTGTTGTTTTGTTTACAGATGTGAGTGTGGGGTCAGTCCTAGGGATAATATCACTGTTGTTTTGTTTACAGATGTGAGTGTGGGGTCTGTTCTAGGGATAATATCACTGTTGTTTTGTTTACAGATGTGAGTGTGGGGTCAGTCTTAGGAGTAATATCACTGTTGTTTTGTTTACAGATGTGAGTGTGGGGTCTGTCCTAGGGATAATATCACAGTTGTTTTGTTTACAGATGTGAGTGTGGGGTCAGTCCTAGGAGTAATATCACTGTTGTTTTGTTTACAGATGTGAGTGTGGGGTCAGTCCTAGGAGTAATATCACTGTTGTTTTGTTTACAGATGTGAGTGTGGGGTCAGTCCTAGGAGTAATATCTTTGTTGTTTTGTTTACAGATGTGAGTGTGGGGTCTGTCCTAGGGATAATATCACTGTTGTTTTGTTTACAGATGTGAGCATGGGGTCTGTCCTAGGAATAATATCTTTGTTGTTTTGTTTACAGATGTGAGTGTGGGGTCTGTCCTAGGAGTAATATATCTGTTGTTTTGTTTACAGATGTGAGTGTGGGGTCAGTCCTAGGAGTAATATCTTTGTTGTTTTGTTTGCAGATGTGAGTGTGGGGTCAGTCCTAGGGATAATATCACTGTTGTTTTGTTTACAGATGTGAGTGTGGGGTCAGTCCTAGGGATAATATCACTGTTGTTTGTTTACAGATGTGAGTGTGGGGTCAGTTTTAGGAATACAATTTCTGTTGTTTTGTTTACAGATGTGAGTGTGGGGTCTGTCCTAGGAGTAATATCACTGTTGTTTTGTTTACAGATGTGAGTGTGGGGTCAGTCCTAGGGATAATATCACTGTTGTTTTGTTTACAGATGTGAGTGTGGGGTCAGTCCTAGGAGTAATATCACTGTTGTTTTGTTTACAGATGTGAGTGTGGGGTCAGTCCTAGGAGTAATATCTTTGTTGTTTTGTTTACAGATGTGAGTGTGGGGTCTGTCCTAGGGATAATATCACTGTTGTTTTGTTTACAGATGTGAGTGTGGGTTCAGTCCTAGGGATAATATCACTGTTGTTTTGTTTACAGATGTGAGTGTGGGGTCTGTCCTAGGAGTAATATCTTTGTTGTTTTGTTTACAGATGTGAGTGTGGGGTCTGTCCTAGGAGTAATATCTTTGTTGTTTTGTTTACAGATGTGAGTGTGGGGTCTGTCCTAGGAGTAATATCTTTGTTGTTTTGTTTACAGATGTGAGTGTGGGGTCTGTCCTAGGGATAATATCACTGTTGTTTTGTTTACAGATGTGAGTGTGGGGTCTGTCCTAGGGATAATATCACTGTTGTTTTGTTTACAGATGTGAGTGTGGGGTCAGTCCTAGGGATAATATCACTGTTGTTTTGTTTACAGATGTGAGTGTGGGGTCTGTTCTAGGGATAATATCACTGTTGTTTTGTTTACAGATGTGAGTGTGGGGTCAGTCCTAGGAGTAATATCACTGTTGTTTTGTTTACAGATGTGAGTGTGGGGTCTGTCCTAGGAGTAATATCACTGTTGTTTTGTTTACAGATGTGAGTGTGGGGTCTGTCCTAGGGATAATATCACTGTTGTTTTGTTTACAGATGTGAGTGTGGGGTCTGTCCTAGGGATAATATCACTGTTGTTTTGTTTACAGATGTGAGTGTGGGGTCAGTCCTAGGAGTAATATCACTGTTGTTTTGTTTACAGATGTGAGTGTGGGGTCAGTCCTAGGAGTAATATCACTGTTGTTTTGTTTACAGATGTGAGTGTGGGGTCAGTCCTAGGGATAATATCTTTGTTGTTTTGTTTACAGATGTGAGTGTGGGGTCTGTCCTAGGAGTAATATCTTTGTTGTTTTGTTTACAGATGTGAGCGTGGGGTCAGTCCTAGGGATAATATCACTGTTGTTTTGTTTACAGATGTGAGTGTGGGGGTCTGTCCTAGGGATAATATCACTGTTGTTTTGTTTACAGATGTGAGTGTGGGGTCTGTCCTAGGAGTAATATCTTTGTTGTTTTGTTTACAGATGTGAGTGTGGGGTCTGTCCTAGGGATAATATCACTGTTGTTTTGTTTACAGATGTGAGTGTGGGGTCTGTCCTAGGAGTAATATCTTTGTTGTTTTGTTTACAGATGTGAGTGTGGGGTCAGTCCTAGGAGAAATATCACTGTTGTTTTGTTTACAGATGTGAGTGTGGGGTCAGTCCTAGGAGTAATATCTTTGTTGTTTTGTTTACAGATGTGAGTGTGGGGTCTGTCCTAGGAGTAATATCTTTGTTGTTTTGTTTACAGATGTGAGTGTGGGGTCTGTCCTAGGGATAATATCACTGTTGTTTTGTTTACAGATGTGAGTGTGGGGTCTGTCCTAGGGATAATATCACTGTTGTTTTGTTTACAGATGTGAGTGTGGGGGTCAGTCCTAGGGATAATATCACTGTTGTTTTGTTTACAGATGTGAGTGTGGGGTCTGTTCTAGGGATAATATCACTGTTGTTTTGTTTACAGATGTGAGTGTAGGGTCAGTCCTAGGAGTAATATCACTGTTGTTTTGTTTACAGATGTGAGTGTGGGGTCTGTCCTAGGGATAATATCACTGTTGTTTTGTTTACAGATGTGAGTGTGGGGTCTGTCCTAGGGATAATATCACTGTTGTTTTGTTTACAGATGTGAGTGTGGGGTCAGTCCTAGGGATAATATCACTGTTGTTTTGTTTACAGATGTGAGTGTGGGGTCAGTCCTAGGAGTAATATCACTGTTGTTTTGTTTACAGATGTGAGTGTGGGGTCAGTCCTAGGAGTAATATCTTTGTTGTTTTGTTTACAGATGTGAGTGTGGGGTCTGTCCTAGGGATAATATCACTGTTGTTTTGTTTACAGATGTGAGCATGGGGTCTGTCCTAGGGATAATATCACTGTTGTTTTGCTTACAGATGTGAGTGTGGGGTCTATCCTAGGGATAATATCACTGTTGTTTTGTTTACAGATGTGAGTGTGGGGTCAGTCCTAGGGATAATATCACTGTTGTTTTGTTTACAGATGTGAGTGTGGGGTCTGTCCTAGGAGTAATATCTTTGTTGTTTTGTTTACAGATGTGAGCGTGGGGTCTGTCCTAGGGATAATATCACTGTTGTTTTGCTTACAGATGTGAGTGTGGGGTCTATCCTAGGGATAATATCTTTGTTGTTTTGTTTACAGATGTGAGTGTGGGGTCAGTCCTAGGGATAATATCACTGTTGTTTTGTTTACAGATGTGAGTGTGGGGTCTGTCCTAGGAGTAATATCTTTGTTGTTTTGTTTACAGATGTGAGCGTGGGGTCAGTCCTAGGGATAATATCACTGTTGTTTTGTTTACAGATGTGAGTGTGGGGTCAGTCCTAGGGATAATATCTTTGTTGTTTTGTTTACAGATGTGAGTGTGGGGTCAGTCCTAGGAGTAATATCTTTGTTGTTTTGTTTACAGATGTGAGTGTGGGGTCAGTCCTAGGGATAATATCACTGTTGTTTTGTTTACAGATGTGAGTGTGGGGTCAGTCCTAGGGATAATATCTTTGTTGTTTTGTTTACAGATGTGAGTGTGGGGTCTGTCCTAGGAGTAATATCTTTGTTGTTTTGT
Organism: Pecten maximus; assembly: GCF_902652985.1. Lineage (NCBI taxonomy): Eukaryota > Metazoa > Mollusca > Bivalvia > Pectinida > Pectinidae > Pecten > Pecten maximus. The sequence goes on from NC_047026.1 coordinate 8,652,137, forward strand.
TTACAGATGTGAGCGTGGGGTCAGTCCTAGGGATAATATCACTGTTGTTTTGTTTACAGATGTGAGTGTGGGGTCTGTCCTAGGGATAATATCACTGTTGTTTTGTTTACAGATGTGAGTGTGGGGTCTGTCCTAGGAGTAATATCTTTGTTGTTTTGTTTACAGATGTGAGTGTGGGGTCTGTCCTAGGGATAATATCACTGTTGTTTTGTTTACAGATGTGAGTGTGGGGTCTGTCCTAGGAGTAATATCTTTGTTGTTTTGTTTACAGATGTGAGTGTGGGGTCAGTCCTAGGAGAAATATCACTGTTGTTTTGTTTACAGATGTGAGTGTGGGGTCAGTCCTAGGAGTAATATCTTTGTTGTTTTGTTTACAGATGTGAGTGTGAGGTCTGTCCTAGGAGTAATATCTTTGTTGTTTTGTTTACAGATGTGAGTGTGGGGTCTGTCCTAGGGATAATATCACTGTTGTTTGTTTACAGATGTGAGTGTGGGGTCTGTCCTAGGGATAATATCACTGTTGTTTTGTTTACAGATGTGAGTGTGGGGTCAGTCCTAGGGATAATATCACTGTTGTTTTGTTTACAGATGTGAGTGTGGGGTCTGTTCTAGGGATAATATCACTGTTGTTTTGTTTACAGATGTGAGTGTAGGGTCAGTCCTAGGAGTAATATCACTGTTGTTTTGTTTACAGATGTGAGTGTGGGGTCTGTCCTAGGAGTAATATCACTGTTGTTTTGTTTACAGATGTGAGTGTGGGGTCTGTCCTAGGGATAATATCACTGTTGTTTTGTTTACAGATGTGAGTGTGGGGTCTGTCCTAGGGATAATATCACTGTTGTTTTGTTTACAGATGTGAGTGTGGGGTCAGTCCTAGGGATAATATCACTGTTGTTTTGTTTACAGATGTGAGTGTGGGGTCAGTCCTAGGAGTAATATCACTGTTGTTTTGTTTACAGATGTGAGTGTGGGGTCAGTCCTAGGAGTAATATCTTTGTTGTTTTGTTTACAGATGTGAGTGTGGGGTCTGTCCTAGGGATAATATCACTGTTGTTTTGTTTACAGATGTGAGCATGGGGTCTGTCCTAGGGATAATATCACTGTTGTTTTGCTTACAGATGTGAGTGTGGGGTCTATCCTAGGGATAATATCACTGTTGTTTTGTTTACAGATGTGAGTGTGGGGTCAGTCCTAGGGATAATATCACTGTTGTTTTGTTTACAGATGTGAGTGTGGGGTCTGTCCTAGGAGTAATATCTTTGTTGTTTTGTTTACAGATGTGAGCGTGGGGTCTGTCCTAGGGATAATATCACTGTTGTTTTGCTTACAGATGTGAGTGTGGGGTCTATCCTAGGGATAATATCTTTGTTGTTTTGTTTACAGATGTGAGTGTGGGGTCAGTCCTAGGGATAATATCACTGTTGTTTTGTTTACAGATGTGAGTGTGGGGTCTGTCCTAGGAGTAATATCTTTGTTGTTTTGTTTACAGATGTGAGCGTGGGGTCAGTCCTAGGGATAATATCACTGTTGTTTTGTTTACAGATGTGAGTGTGGGGTCAGTCCTAGGGATAATATCTTTGTTGTTTTGTTTACAGATGTGAGTGTGGGGTCAGTCCTAGGAGTAATATCTTTGTTGTTTTGTTTACAGATGTGAGTGTGGGGTCAGTCCTAGGGATAATATCACTGTTGTTTTGTTTACAGATGTGAGTGTGGGGTCAGTCCTAGGGATAATATCTTTGTTGTTTTGTTTACAGATGTGAGTGTGGGGTCTGTCCTAGGAGTAATATCTTTGTTGTTTTGTTTACAGATGTGAGCGTGGGGTCAGTCCTAGGGATAATATCACTGTTGTTTTGTTTACAGATGTGAGTGTGGGGTCTGTCCTAGGGATAATATCACTGTTGTTTTGTTTACAGATGTGAGTGTGGGGTCTGTCCTAGGAGTAATATCTTTGTTGTTTTGTTTACAGATGTGAGTGTGGGGTCTGTCCTAGGAGTAATATCTTTGTTGTTTTGTTTACAGATGTGAGTGTGGGGTCTGTCCTAGGGATAATATCACTGTTGTTTTGTTTACAGATGTGAGTGTGGGGTCTGTCCTAGGAGTAATATCTTTGTTGTTTTGTTTACAGATGTGAGTGTGGGGTCAGTCCTAGGAGAAATATCACTGTTGTTTTGTTTACAGATGTGAGTGTGGGGTCAGTCCTAGGAGTAATATCTTTGTTGTTTTGTTTACAGATGTGAGTGTGGGGTCTGTCCTAGGAGTAATATCTTTGTTGTTTTGTTTACAGATGTGAGTGTGGGGTCAGTCCTAGGGATAATATCACTGTTGTTTTGTTTACAGATGTGAGTGTGGGGTCAGTCCTAGGGATGGGTATTGCCTACCTGTGTTACAGACAATATTATCCACCAATCAACAGACTCAACTCGGACATCCCCTTCATATCACTACCGCAGGAAGTGGACGCGCCGCAATCCCCTCTCTACTCTAACACACCCAATGATGATATCTTAAAGATGGTCTAATGTTTTTAGTTAGGATTTTTGTATTTAGTTAACACTTAAGGGTGTATGTTACCTTTCTGATTATTCAGTTAGCTTGTTGATGTCAGTGTGACTGAAGGTATATCACTTAAGGTCCTTACTAACTATTCAACAATAATTTCAATGAGACTGAATGTCGTTAAAACACTTGAGGATGTATGTTACCTACCATACCAATTATTTTGTTACCTTGAAACCTGTCAGTGAGACTGAATGTCGTTAAAACACTTAAGGATGTATGTTACCTACCATACCAATTATTTTGTTACCTTGAAACTTGTCAGTGAGACTGAATGTCGTTAAAACACTTAAGGATGTATGTTACCTACCATACCGATTATTTTGTTACCTTGAAACTTGTCAGTGAGACTGAATGTCGTTAAAACACTTAAGGGTGCAAATTACCTTGCTGATTATTTAGTTACCTGGTAACTTGTTGTCAGTGAGACTGAATGTTGTTAAAACACTTAAGGGTGTATGTTACCTTGTCGATTATTTCGTAACCTGGTAACTTGTTGTCAGTGAGACTGAATGTAAAACACTTAAGGGTGCATGTTACCTTACTATTATTGATGTCTGTGAGACTGAAAGTGGATAAAACACTTAAGGATGTATGTTACCTTAGTTCAATTGTTGATGTTGATTAAGTTATGTACTTAAGGGTGTATGTTACCTTATAAATTACTGGCGTATTAAGTTGATACTAGTAAAACTACTGTTGTTAAATTGATGATTGGGACCATGTTTAGTCTGTTTAGTTAATATATGATTACATTTTGATCGATAACATAAGGAAAACTGATATGAAAATACGTGAATGGATATGGTCAGACAGTTTTCATTTGCCTCAGTTTCATGATCATAATCAGTTTAAAAATCAAGGGAGATAATTTAAACACAAATGACATAAAAACACAATATTATTTTTGAAGGTCATTATTCCTTATTCAAAAAATCTAAAGTGAAGCTAATCTTGTCATGAAGAATATCAGTACATCATTGTTACAAGAATTTCATTGTTTTCAGCATATTTTTTTTAAAGTTAATAATGTATATGTTGTGTAAGGCACCACACATCCTTAAAATATTGTAGACTCGGTGAAACTTGAGCCATTGTTTGGCATAAATGGTTCATACAAACTTGAGCCATTGTCTGGCATAAATGGTTCATCCATTGATGAATACAATTTTTTGGGGGGAAATTTAAGTATCTACAAAGATTACTATCAATTTTTAATATTCATGAAAATATCTGGTCCATCCTCCCTGACTAACCAGCTGTGATCAGCCATACTTTCTGTTCATAACAACTTATCTAGTATTCGAGAGTTTGAAGTAATTCCCAGGATTTGAGGATATCCCCAAAGGCCTCAATAATCCTCCAAGGTCTCAATGGTATCCCAGATATCTCCAGGGTGTCTCCAGGTTACCTCCAAGATCACATGGTTACCTTCAAGATCTCCAGGTTACCTCCAAGATCTCCAGGTTACCTCCAAGATATCCAGGTTACCTCCAAGATATCCAGGTTACCTCCAAGATCTCCAGGTTACCTCCAAGATCACATGGTTACCTCCAAGATCACACGGTTACCTCCAAGATCTCCAGGTTACCTCCAAGATCTCCAGGTTACCTTCAAGATCTCCAGGTTACCTCCAAGATCTCCAGGTTACCTCCAAGATCACACGGTTACCTCCAAGATCTCCAGGTTACCTCCAAGATCTCCAGGTTACCTCCAAGATCACATGGTTACCTCCAAGATCTCCAGGTTACCTCCAAGATCACATGGTTACCTCCAAGATCACATGGTTACCTCCAACATCATATGGTTACCTCCAACATCACATGGTTACCTCCAACATCACATGGTTACCTCCAACATCACATGGTTACCTCCAAGATATCACCAGGGTGTCTCCAGGGTGTCTCCAGAACACATTTCCATTTCTAAAGAAAAGTCATAAATGACTCACAGAATTTATAAGATATAAAAGTGTCATTGTTGTGTATATTTGTCTTAATTCAGTATTTTGTTGTTTCTAGTATGATGCTGATCAAAAGATTTAAACAGTGCTTCTTATATTTGTGTTGTGTAGATGGTTAGTTAAGAATTTCTGGGCTACGCTAACTAATGGGAATGCATTTATTTAATGCTTGCTCCATATTGATGATTGAACCAGAAAAACCAACTAATGTATTTTTCCTGTAAAACCACAGGGTGCCGGAACACCAGCTTTAACTCTGTGTAGGGGTGGGCTTATTAGAACTACCTGGTACAAAATATGTTAGTGGGCTTATTACCGTACAGATTAAGCTTATTGGCAGATAAATATGGTACATAGATTAGTACTAAAATCACTGGATAAATGAAATAATTTTAGATAGAAGATCTTATGTCCTCCAAATCACTGCCAATGTACAGAGACTTGCCACAGGGACTTAGAACAACTTCTGTGATCCCCACCACTATATATTATACAGTATTACTGGGGTATACATGGAGTTTGTGACAAGTCCCTGTGATAAGTTGATTGTATTATGATTGGGACAATTGACCATTCAAGAAATTCCTGTGATAAAAACTATTGTGAGGAGGAATACATTTTATCTATATTTTGTTACATGTTGAGATATGTTGACCGGAAGTCATTGAAATTTTGTCTTTGTAAATACTTGTCTCCCTCATTATATCTGATCTGTCATTGATAGGATATGTTATCTGTCACGTCAAAGCTGTGAAAATTAATTGTGACATTTACCGAGAAAAATTATATTGACTCGCATAACGTCATATCTCTTTCCAATAAGGCTACTCTAGATGACTTCAAAATGTGTGCTTGTAATTAAAATCTTAATTTCCCCACTGTTTGGCAAGAAATTGAGCAGGTGACCCCATACCTTTTCATGTGTGATTAGGGAATCAAACCCTGGTCGCCTGGGTGAAATGCAAGTTGTATAACCATTGTGCATCTACCCGACCACCAATAGCAAATATCCTTAAGTTGAAATTTTGGTTTCCATTTTTGTGAAGTTTTTCGTATTGTTTTGGGGAAACCGGCCACTCAGGACCATATATATAAATTAATATAGGACCAATATGTATTATAACTTTTATACATTGCGACCATGACGTGAAGATTATTTTAAAATTAAATACTTTTACATATACATATGTCCAGCTGATTGAATTATCATTTCATTTGTCGTATTGAGTAGTGTGAACACTTGCCTTGATATTTTCAGTGTTGTCAAGTTAATTTCTCAGTTAAATTGATTTGAATCTTACTTAATTGTTGTCTCAAACATTTTTGAGAGCCAATTGTATTAATCTTAATGAGTCATTTACTTGAGTATGATAGATATCATCGTTGGATACCCATCGTTGATTTCACTACACTACACTCCTCAGCGGGATAAATACCCACTCACCACGATTAATTATACCATGCTACATTCATCAACGATGGTCAATTACACCCGGAGATAAACTAGTAGTAGCGTAGAGCAATTAAATGACCAGGAGTATCCGACGACTGATAGATACCGGTATGTACATTTCACTGGCTAAATGTCTGATCAATGTACAGTTTTTACACAGTGTTGATTTATACATGTATGTCTCTGAGAGAGAAGTACGATTCAGATTGTATTATTCAGTGTAGTGTTAAACAACAGTAAACTAATTATTTCACAACAAGCTATATAAAAATACATATCAATCACACGTGTAGGGCTAGAGGGAAGGTCTAACTGTTGGAGGAGATCAGATCAAGTATTAGAGAAACCGACATGGTCGGGAAGGTGACCTCCACACCTTTTCACATATGATCAGGGAGTCGAGCCCCGGACACCTGAAGGTTTTATGATTATCACTGTGGTACTAGCTAGACCACCCTGATAATGGTTATTTATGTCGGCGGTAAAGTGTGTAATATTGATATTATCAAATTTGAGTCACAATGTCAACTGTATTATATATATATACACACCGCCTGAAGAAGCCTGAGAGGGCAGAAAGGCCTAGCGGCAAAGTCTTGTTTTTTGTTATTTTTTATACATTCACCTTTGCAAGGATAGTTTTCTTTTTCTTATATATATAGGTATACTTTCACTGCCGATTGTTAATTTTAATTTCATGAATATATTTCTGTATGAATTTGTGTATTAATGTGACTTCTTTGGGTCTGTTTATTTACAACATACATCTATATAAAACAACATAAGTATTGTTTCTTTAAAATCATATTCATTGGCAATTATAAAAATCATGCATTCACATTTGATACTTCTCTTAAAAGTATGCAATCATAATAAAATTTATGTCTATGTATTTAAAACACAGTCATTCATTGATTGTGATATTATATAAAAAATTGATATTATATAAAGTTAATATTATATAATGTTAATATTATATAAAGTTAATACTATATAATGTTAATATTATATAAAGTTAATATTACATAAAGTTAAGTAAGTTGATATATAATGCCTGTTTCACTGGTAAAACATATAGTTATAATCATATCAAACCATATTGATCTTGTAACCACACCAATTAAGATTCTATGTCAACTTGACAAATCAAACTCGTAACAGGTATAAACGTGACCAATATAGAAGTACAATGTGACCAATGAATATTCATGTATTATAATTTTTAACCAGCTAAGAATATTAGCATTTAAAAAGTTGAAAAATTTGAATTTGACCTTTTGAAGTTAATGTTACAGTTTGGCTATAATGTTACAGTTTGGCTAATGGACCTAACATGTATTATAGAAATGTATAGCCTCTGTCAATATCAACACAGTATTTTCTAAATTGTACTGTATTATGATATGTGTGTTCAGTGAAACCAGTCTCGAGTTAACCGACATGCTCCAATGTCATATATATGAGTTAATCTGACCAATGTTTGGTGTTCTGACCAATGTTTGGTGTTCCATAGATTAGACAATTTTCATGTCATATACTTTTGTATAATTAAACTCTAGGTATAAGGGACCATATGCTATTTATATCCTTGCACTGCTCCGTGATTTCCTAGTTCCTGGTAAGGGACCCAGTTATATCACTTAGCGCCATCACCAGACTGGATAAATGATTCCACTGTCCTCTACATAGCCAATAGTACAAAAAGAAAATATCATATTTTTATTGGTAAGAAAATATGATATTCTTATTAGTAAGAAAATATCATATTTTTATTAGTAAGAAAATATGATATTCTTATTAGTAAGAAAATATCATATTTTTATTAGTAAGAAAATATCATATTTTTATTAGTAAAACAAAAGATATCATATTTTTCTAAGTACATTGTACGTGTAAAACAAAAAATATGATATTTTTATTAGTAAGAAAATATAATTTTATTAGTAAGAAAATATCATATTCTTATTAGTAAGAAAATATCATATTTTTATTAGTAAAACAAAAAATATCATATTTTTCTTAGTACATTGTACATGTAAAACAAAAAATATGATATTTTTATTAGTAAGAAAATATGATATTTTTATTAGTAAGAAAATATCATAATTGTATTAGTAAGAAAATATGATATTTTTATCAAAACATGTAATTTGTTTGAGCAGTGAACATGTAGGCACAAATGTAATAAATTTTGGATGCATGTACTCCCACATTCTGTATTTACTTGTTTATAGATATAACTCCCCAGAGATATACTAGAGGATGTGATGAGCGTGTGGGATCTGTGCCAAGTCAAGGTGATTTACCAGAGACACAAAACTCGGGAATATTTTGTCAGAAGTTATAAGCACCATCAGTAAGGTTTATTTTAGACATGGAAATAGAGATAGCTGGTTTCTTCTCGCAGTAGATTATTAAAGTATTCTTTGTGTATTTAGTAAATGGTCAAACCATTTTAGGTTGTGATTGAGTGTATGTCCTGGGTGATTAGCACATGATACAGGTTATGTATCGATATATATGTATTAAAACAATATATATTATAGAGTTATTTTTTCTAGGTTTGCACAATCTGTCTTTTATTTATTTTTCTTACACCGAGTTGTTTTACAACCTTTTTTCTGTACATTGAAATAAATATGCTGCTTGCCTTAATTCGTTTAAGTTGACTTTTTTGTTGTTTTAAACTCCTGATCTGGTCTGAAGGACCGGTGAAGTTATGACATAGCACAGCGTCTCTCGTACATCCTGCTGTCATCCATCTGTCTGACACCTGTCAACGATTCCTTTAAACCACTACTTTTCTTGAACCACTGAGTGGATTTTGATGAAATTTGGTCTGCAGCATCACTAGGCACAGGAATTAATCCAACGTATAAAAGGAGGGTGTGGCTCCCCTGGGGCCGGACAGAAATAGGAGAAATAGCTGAGGTCAATCTTTTAAATCACAACTATTACAGAAGGACTGAATGGATTTATATGGAATTTGGCCTGGAGAATTATTGACCAAAGAGAAGATTCAATGTTTTATAAATGAGGTGTGTGGTTCCCCCGAGACCAGAGAGATGGGGCCCAAAAGGGGAAATATAGCAAAAACTTTAAAATCCTTCTCCTTCTTTAAGAGCTACAGGATTCCGTTCACCTTTGGTTTGAACCATTGCTGGGATTGAGAGGCGGCTCAAAAAAGTAGGAAAATATTTACTAAATGAGAGTATTTTGCCGTGATTACTGAAAATATCAATGTGATGCAGGTCCTTTGGGCCTCTTGCTTAGTACCTACCAGAAAGGCAAGTGAGTTTATGTTGTTGTAGATTGTCTGTGATCTGGTGACTTTCTTGTTTATTTGCCCCGTCATGACAGGAGTAGTATGGTATATTACAGCCACTGTCTGTCCAACATAAACTTCAGTTAATGTCCAGAGATTCACCTGCTACATTTTTCAAAACAATTTCTTTGAAACTTCATTGGCTTAATTACCATGATATATATATATATATATATAGTTGTGTTTCCCCAAGAAACATTTGAATTTGGCTATATCTATACTCAGTCAAATTTGACATGAGTATTATGGTATGGCACTGTACATGTCCATCCATCTACTCATCTCATCAACATAAACTTGTCTGTATCGAGATAAACTCTCCTACATTTATAGACCAATCTTTTTGAAACTTGGTATAATGCTTTGTAATCATGATATGTAGTTGTGTTGTTATGTCCCCCTGGAATTTTTTTTTCGCAAATGGTATTGCCCTTTGCTTATTTCGGTATGTCAATTTGTCCAGAGATATATCTCCTACATTTTTCTATCAATTTCTTTGAAACTTCAGGTTTTATATGCATGTAGTTTGATGGTATATGACAATTTTGGTCACATGAAAAAATTAATCAAAATGATCCAACTTAAAGATTCGGAACAAGGACAATTAAAGATTTGGTCTTTTTTTTTTATCATTAGCTCACCTAGTCTGGTTGTCTGTCAATCCGTCAACAATATTTTGTGAATAAATATCCAACGACTTTGATGAAGCTTTGTATGCAGTCATATATCAACAATTTCTCAGATGAGTTCTAAAATGGGAATCATTCGACAGTAACTTACAGAGTTATTGTCCTTTGTATAATATCATTTTTGGACCTTAATCCCTTATGAATTTGCAGCATGATCACAGCATAAATGCAGTATGAATGCAGCCTGTTGTGAACATGATCATTGGAGTATGTAATATCAACTTCGTTTGATGAATGCCTGAATGGATTTTGATGAAATTTGGTCTGGATCATCAATTATTATGCAAGGAGATCCAACTTTTTATAAATGGAGTGTGTGTCTCCCCTGATGCCGGAGGGGCATGGCCCAATATGGGAAATTGAGGCAAATCAATCCTTTAAATTCCAACTTATCCTGAACACCTGAATGGAATTTGATGATTTTTTTCTTTTTCAAGAATGACTGTGAGCTAGGATTTAGTCCACCTGAAGTTTGAACCATTATTGGGAAAGGCAGTTCAAAAGTAGGACAATGTTTGAAATATGATTTTGAGTATTTTGTCATAATTACTAAAAGGTGATCATTGCAGGCCCTCTTGGCCTTTTGTTAAAATACTAACTGCAGCACTTTTGTTTAAAAAAAATCATTTTTCTCCAGAAATAAAATTAACTAACTAAGTGTAAATGTTAAATATACAATATAACCAAAAGAGACAGGTAAAAAATAAATAATTTAAAGACACAGCCGGATCTGTTCCGAACTCCGGATCAGTTATTAGTATTCCAAAATGGCGACTTACTTGGAAAACACGCGAAAACATTTTCAAAATAACAACCGAGTAAGAGAATCTCAGGCCCACTCAGCAAAGGTTCACTCAGTAGCGTGGAACTGTGATGGGAGACGTCTAGCCTCTGGATCATTCGACAAAACTGTCAGCGTGTTTATGTTGGAGCGGGATCGACTGGTAAATTCCTGATCACTTTAATTTGATCATCATGAGCCACACTCACGAAATGGTTTGATCGGGGTAGGGTGATCGGGGATTGGTAGTAGAGTCAACAGTAGGGCTAGCATAGGAAACAAAGCACGGATATAGTGTTGCGTGTGATCAAAGGTGTAGGGGGTGGGGTGTGTGTGTTAATATTCTGTAACCACCGGTTTGTACCTATACTTTCAATAGACAATTGCAAACCGTTTAAGATGATTTTATCACCATTCAGTTCAGTCAAATACAGTACCCCATACATGGTATGATGTATAAATTAAAACTTAAATTGGCTACACAAAATGTCTACCAATCCAATTAATATGCTATTTCTTCCTTTGCTTTGTCTTCTTGACACTCGTCCACATATAAAAAAAATATAACCTGTCTTCTTGACACTCGTCCACATATAACCTGTCTTCTTGACACTCGTCCACATATAACCCTGGCTGTTGTGAAGAGGTTAACCTCATAAAAAACAACAACAAATAACACAATCGAGGGGGCCACTCAAGACATCAATTTATGGCTTGTAACTTACTGGTACATGATATACATGGACTGGGTCGATCATCGGCAATTTTATATTATTTTAGAATTGAGTGGTGTGATGGTACAGGTGTGAGTTAACGTTGCTGTATCAGTATGGCGAAAATGTCATACAATGGCGAAAATGTCATATATACAATGGCGAATATATGTCATACAATGGCGAAAATGTCATACAGAACCGCAATATCTGTATTGCTCTGAGGTCTAATCTGTAGCGGGACTGGACTGGGTCGATCATCGGTGACCAGGTAGCTATCTCAATTGGTAGAGCATCCGGCTAGTGTTCGGAGGGTCCCGGGTTCGAACCCCAGTCTGGTCGCTACATTTTCTCCTCTCCTGTTACAAATCAATAACTGAGGGCTAAAACATGGGATCTGTAATTTTTTTAAGCTTGAGACCTCTGGCTTACTAGTCTTATGCTCTATCGATCAAGCTAATTTATATAAAGAGAAGATCTCTCTAGCCGAGTGGTATAACAATAATATAATTATAACAACAGTTGCAAAAAGTGCATGTACATATAGAACTATGACTTCCAGACTAAGGAAGTATCAAGTTCCTGTGATACAGATGCTTAATAGCTTAAAAAGGAATATAATTGTCTTGCTGGTCGGGGACTTGAACTGGTAAAATCTCCTTTATGTGTTTGCTCTTTATAAAGCCTATACTATATAAAACCTAAACTCAGGGACATTTCAGAAATTTCCAATCATCCAAGGCTACATAGTAACTGTAAAACAGACAACAGTAATGTATGTTTTTATTATTCTTAGCAAATTATATTTGTTTGTTCCTGTCATGAAAAAAAAGAACCACTCGGTACATAAAGTAAAAACACAAATGTTTCTAATGATAATGGGTAGTTCTAGTAAATAAATGTCTTTTATTGGAGAAGATCTAAGAGCTGCTCTCTCTAGATTTCTCAGGTGAAGACCTGGATATTTGATTTATTGTTAGGTAAATTCTGAGGAGGCATTTTCACATTTGTTTTCCAGGTGAAAGACTTGACGTTTCGTGGCCATGGTGACAGTGTTGATCAGTTGTGTTGGCACCCCAAACACCCGGACCACCTCGTCACCGCAAGTGGCGACAAAACTGTCAGAATCTGGGACGCCAGGACCAACAAATCCGTAGCAACAGTCAACACCAAAGGTACACGATTCTGACGAGGATAATGCTTTAATTTATATTTATACAAAAGAATTTGAGCTCATGATTTGATCAGTAGATTGTCCTATTAGCCATGGTAATATGGGTTTCCCCTACATCCATGTTCATTGTTGTATCTATATAACACTGAAGTCTGTCAGCTCTCTTCCTGCTTTATTCCTTGAAGAATTTTGATAAAACTTAACACAATTACAAAGGATCATAATTTCTCGGACAAGGCTGTAGGGTCAATGTCAAGGTCATCGTTATTATTTTCGGAAAATCCATGTTTCTTTAAAAATCGTTACCGTGTAATAACTGGTGAAGGCCAGTAAGGAATATGTATTGCAATATTCAGTATGCTTGTTTTAATGCAGGTGATGATGATATTGCTTGAATGACCTTGTATAAGTACATTTGTATTGAGTAATGAGTAATAGAAGAGAAACACAGGAATAAAGTATAGTTATATATAGTTTTGTACAGAGAGTTTCGAAGCGTTTTAGATAAATGTGCAGCATTTTTTATTGTGTTTTTTAAGGAGAAAACATCAACATCTGTTGGTCACCCGATGGGAGTACAATAGCTGTAGGCAACAAAGATGATCTCATCACATTTATTGATATCAGAAGTCATAGGTCCAGAGCAGAGGAGCAGTTCAAATTTGAGGTTAACGAGATTTCATGGAATAACGAAGGAGATCTATTCTTCCTGACCAGTGGTCAAGGCAGTATACACATCTTAAGGTACGTACTGATAATGTCATCTTATCATTCAAAATATTGTAAGAATTGACCTTGACCCATATTCAAGGTTGTACAAGTAAAATTTGTTCAATCACTTAAATAGCTTCTTTTTATTAATCATGGATCCTAGAATCATGATATCTTTCATGAGTGATAGGTTTCTGGAATAAAGCTTTACAAAGTTTTCAAAAAGATATGAACTTGACCTATAAATAACAGCTTATCAGTACAGGCCCATTTGGGCTCTTGTTCTGACTTCTTTTCACTAATTAACAAGCATTGTTATCCAGAAAAATTTGTCATTATTATGCAGTTCATGAATTATTTTTTAATCTGTCTTCCAGACAAGATGTTTCGGTGAAATGTGACAAGTTTTCAAAATTATATTCCATACCGTTTTATTTTCCTTAAATATACGATGTTAGTTGTAATCTGTATTTTTCCACAGTTACCCTGAGTTAAAGCTGCAGTACTCGTTAACGGCTCACCCTGCCAACTGTATTTGTATAGAGTTTGACCCCGTGGGGAAATACTTCGCCACAGGAAGTGCTGATGCCCTCGTCAGTCTCTGGGACACGAATGAGCTGGTGTGTGTACGCACATTCTCAAGGTCAGTGGAAATATCGTCTCAGTTTAATAAAATATTACAATGTCATACTGGTATAAACTTTACCATACAATGACTATGATACATGGCTAATGACACTGATTTATATCCTGTGTGTGTTTTGTCATTGTAGATTGGATTGGCCGGTTAGGACTCTAAGTTTCAGCCATGATGGCTGTCTGCTGGCTTCAGCTTCTGAAGATCTGGTTATAGATATTGCCGAGGTGGAAAGTGGTACGTATGACCTTCAGTGACCTTCAGCTACATTAAGATATACGCTCATTAAAGGAAGTTAGAAATAAACATTGTCTGTAAATGAAAGTTAATGGATGGTCGGTGATCTGCCCAACCTCATCAGGTATATACTTATAGCATGTTCGGCAGTCATTGTAAAATATGTACTATAGTATAGCTTCATTGGATTAGTGATTTGTTTTGATAGTTAAAATGAAAAGTTCTATTGTTTCAAAGCATGTTAACAGAGGAAGCCTATAAGGCTTTTCCAGTAAAACATCTACCCCACCCCAGGACTCCAGGTTTGGTTAAGGGGACCTATAGAATTATATTATATAAAGAAATATAACCCATAGAATTTATTTGATAAAATACATAGAATTAATTTGAAGGAAATCCAACCATGGATAGAAGTGATTTATTCTGGAGTCCTTGGGTCAGGTAGATATTTTAATTGAATAGCCCCAAGTGAAAAAAAAGGAAACTTTCAAAAACTGCAAATACAGTTTTAATATAAGGATTTAAGAAGGTTAATCCCTGAATAAACTCGATATCATTAGCCACATCTATCAATATTTACAGTACTTAAGGATTAATTATCATTTCCATGTTTAATTAGTAACATTTACAATACTTAAGGATTAATTATCATTTCCGTGTTTAATTAGTAACATTTACAATACTTAAGGATTAATTATCATTTCCGTGTTTATCATAACAGGTGAGAAGGTTACAGAGATTGCGTGCGAATCCCCCACGTTCACCGTTGCCTGGCATCCAAAACGTTACCTGCTGGCGTTCGCCTGCGACGACAAGTATGAAGGACATCGTGACGAAAGAGGCAGTGTCAAAGTGTTCGGTATTCCCTCTGACCCTTGACCTGTAAAGGTCGTGGTACGGGACCAAAATGACTAAGAGATTGTTAAGTGATTACTCGGTAGCCTTATTACTGACCGGGCACATAAACCTGAGATTGATGTCATCAAGGTCACAAGTCATTCAGGTATAGCGTCAGACAGTCTCGACAAGACAGACATTACAACGAGTAAAAATTGTAGAGAAAAATTTTGTTGTTTGAAGTTCAAAATGTCATGGAGTTTCATTGAACTGTTGAGATATTACAAATATGTTTGTATCAGATGAACAATAAGCTATGGACCTACGTAAATTGGACCTACGTAAATTGGACCTACGTAAATTTGGACATACAAATGCATTACAGCTTTGTTATAAATTCTTAAATGAAAGAATCCATGCAACTTTGAAAATCAGTTTCAACAAAATGTTTGAAAACAATAAGATACAACAAAACACCTTACCTGGTATTACATGGTGATAGAACGGTAGATTGTTCGTAGAACAGTGTATATTCTGTCCAGTATGTCTGTGTCGTTAGACATTGGGTATATTTCAGGTAACATACTACAGTGTGCAGTTTGTTCATACTATATGTATACATGTTTGTAAGCAAGTGATTTCGTTTGTAGTTTGGATGGGTGCAGAGTTTATTGAGGTTGTAAGAATGTGGGTAAAATACAGATGTATGTATGAAAGCTGTATAACAGTTTAAGAGTGCTGGAACCTGTGAATATTCTGTATAATTTGTATCCAGTGTATGTATTGGGTTATGTGTGTATGATGTCATGTATATTTGTATACATGCTATATTGATGTATAGCTTGACGATAGTAAAGTATATGTCGACCAATAAATGCACTAATGAAATGTACTAATTCCGCAATTACTGTGTCATCTTGTTTTTCTGGCTTTATTTCATCAAATGTACCGTGGGTCTAATTTCATCAATCCGCTGTACTGTGGCTTAATTTATGTGCCGTGGCATTAATTTCATCAAATGTACCGTGGGTCTAATTTTATCAATAAGCTGTACTGTAATTCTATCGTATTTCATCCATCGTCTGTACCGTGGCTCTAATTTCATCAATCAGCTGTACCGTGACTCAACTTTCATCAATCAGCTGTACCGTGGCTCTAATTTCATCAATCAGGTGTACCGTGACTCTTTCACTTCAAACAAACCATTCTTTAGGAACATAAGTTATCTATGTCGTGAAATATTCCTTGGTAATTTTAATTGATGCCGTTTTCGTTTTCACAAGAATGATAATGAAATTTGTATTATATACCCATTCAGAGTCTGGATTAGTTTGGGGAAGAGTTGTTACATAACTCCATTTTTTCTTCATTTTTTTTTTTTATTTATCACTCATTCGGCGAAGGGGTAATACTAGTATATATACCCAACTGGAGGACTCCTGGCTTGTCAAAGAGGAACCGCCTAGGTTAGTGAGTCGAGTCAAACAGTACCCTGTCACATTATCTGCTATGTCCACCATGGACAGAATTTCTTTTTACCTTGAGTCCTATCAATGGAACAGATATTAAACTGGAATAGCTCATGCAAAGACCATATGGGCAATGAGGAAGTTATATAAATGAAAATTTTAATTTGTCACAGATAACAAACAAAGACTTGTTTATGATATAAGACATTTTAATGTGTCATTACATGTTTTTGTCAATAACTTATACAAAAATATAAATAACAAACATAAATTATACGTTAGAATTCGTAAAATGAAACATTTTAATTTTTTGTTGGACTAAATATTGAATTTAAATGCATCGTAGAAATTTTAATATATTTGCACTCTTAGTATTGCTGTGTAATTCACCAGGAATATCATTATGTAATAAACAGTGAAAGTCTATGGAAACTTGAATTGTGATGTAATGGAGACATATATTTAAAGGGAGATAACTCCATGATTTCTTCATCAGCTCAAATGTTTACAAACAAATACAAATGTTGTACAAGTAATTAATTAGACCGAAATTTTTTTTTAATGATCACAAGTAAACCAGGTAACAAACCTCAATAATATTCGTTTAACAATGAGGATAATACAAACTGATGTTAACTAGGGTCATGTAGTTTAACAATAGTTATAATTCTCTAAATCTGATTATTAATGGTATATGGACAAAGACACTAGCCAAAACTTGCATGGATCTGAAACTTTCACATATTTTATACGAACACATTTCAGATAATTACATGTATCAGAAACATATTACTTGTTAGTATAACTGATGATTTCCGATAATGTTTATCGTGTTAACATTGAAGACAACAGTCCCAAAAACCCAAATACTACTGACCATGTGATCCATAGAATGACCTTGACCTTTTTTCATTAATAAAAAATGAATTTTGGCACAACGTCTGTAATGAACTCTCTTTAAACTGAACTTTCAGAGGTATATCGCTGACCAATATTCGGTACACTAAACACACCGTTGAGATCAGGACAGATCCATATCTAATGTTATGGGATTTACAGCTCTGTGACAACAAAAGATTTAAAGAGTCGCCTCAACTCAAACTCCAGTAGTAGGTAAGGAAAAGTCCAAAGACGTCTTAAGTCATTATCCTCTGGACTTTTCACAGATATAACAGTGAAGTTTAAGTCTGAATTTGAGGTAGACTCTAGAAATGTTTGTGTAACATGACCAGGGCCTGACAAACCTACCTGGTAAATGTATTCTGAAAAGTGCAATTGCCGTAATCCTCAAATTTTCAAATTTCGCTATCTTGTCAAAAAGTATTGCCACCAAAAATGTGAGCTGGGTAATATGTTTGACTCTGAAAAGTTCAGTTTAAATAGATTTCATACTGTACTAACAATATAATGATGAATTATTAAAACTACAATAATTGTTTTGATTGACATTAATTTAATGCGAGCTTTTGGGCATTTCGTCTTTGACAAAAAACACTAATGATTTACATTAACTTGCTGCAGGGAGTTTGGGAAGTATAAAAAAACAACATATTCATGCTAATATAAATATAACATCTACTGTGTTATAATGATGCATACAAAAACCACTAGATTAACGGTTAATATACGTACCATTTGTATGTTTATTACAAATGATAACGGCGAAAATTTTACAATTAAATAGCAAATACATGTTTACACAACTGTTTATAAATTTTTTCGTATTTTGCGATTTTTATAGGTACTGCCCTTAGGGTAGTTGCACCATAATTTTCACATGATTTATGTTAAATATCACAGCTATCTTCGTAGAGTGCCAGACTAAGCTGGCGTTAATGCTGGTTACCGCTGGTGGGCGTGCTTCGTCTCCAGCGCTCCTCGGTACGCACTTGGAGACTTTGGCGATGACTGGAATAAAAAAAAACGGGGGCATTATATCATTAAACAGTCAATAAACCGTGAACCAGTATTCACTGATAAGAAAAAGATTAGCTTAAATAACAACATTAATGTGAGCTAGTTGGAGGGTCTTTTTATCATGTACATCCAAATGAATGATTAGAATGGTAATATAAAATACAGGTTGATTTGAAAAATAATCATAAAAATAATTTAATATTTTATATACTTCTATATCACAGTAACACAGCCCTTTCACACCGGTTCACAAATCATTATTAATGGTTTATCGGACTTAAGCATCCAGTCCATGTCTTTTCCCAACTCCCAGAGAAGCATACAGCTTGAGTTGCCATTTCAGAGCTAACAGCTTACACAAGACATTTGTCCTACCACTACATCACCATGTCTGTGCAGTGACTCAACTAGCAACCCTCTGGTCACTTGGCCCTGCGCCCTACGCCTATACAGAAAAGGCTACTTTCTAAAGAAGATCCTCATTCAGGAAATCAAAACCATGACTTAGGATCACACCTGACACTTGGATGTAAAGTACTGATTTTCCTGCGTACTTTAATGAGACAAAGGTATCAATCCATTCTGAGATACAGCCCTCATATAGATATACTACAGGTCGAGTGGTTAGGAGGTTTTCAACACAGCATACCTTTAAACCAGCACTGTTGACTGGAATCTCCTCCATAAAACTGGCAGGCACCAGTCCTCGTCGGCCATTTATCTGAAACACACAAAAAGGTCAAGGTCATACATAAACTACTCTTCAATATCAATTCATCTCTTTCTTGTTAATCTTCAGTTTTAATTCTTAAATAATATTTTAGCTGTCTCTGACTTTATGATGTTACATGTGGATGACAGCGATTGTTTGTTTGCGAGGTTTATCGCCCCATGAACAGCCAGAGTCATTTTGAGGTGGGGTCTCCTTGTAGTAGTTGGTGACTACATCACTGAACTGTTGCCCACGGACTCAACCACAACAGCACATACCAGTCTGTTTCTCAGCTTCCTGAGAAACACCAACCGACACTGGTAGGGAGCGTCGAACCATGCACCTTCACCCGAGGTAACGTTGCTGGTAACCAACTGAGCTATCACTGCCCTTGAATGTCAATAAAGTGAACATTGTGATCTCCTTTGTGTGAATATGACCGGATGACATTTTTACGCAGGCACCAGTACAGTTCATCTTTTCATTGATTATTATCATTTTTTCCTTTCATTTGATAATGTAAATATTTGGACATGTGCCCATAACACACAAAGTATCATGACTGTAAAAATTGTAACTAGCTATAGGCTTAACAGTAGGTGACCTTGACCTACGACATTGACCCTTACCTCTCCGTAGTAGAAGCCATCTGGACGTTCCTTGCCATACACTGTAATGACATCTCCAGCATGGAAAGCCAGTTCGTAACTCGAGTTATCGCGTGGCGACTGGTTGGAGGGATCGTAGTCATACACGCCCAAAAACTGTAACCATAACAACAATGATGGTGAACATTTCTTTTCTAATTATTTTTTTCTTGAGAAAAATTCACCAGTTTTCATTAGGAAATAAGAGTATATTTTTATGTAAAAGTTACTGATTTCTATCCTCTTATGCTGTAGTATTAAGTTACAATGGAGTTTCAAATTAAACATTAAAAAAAAAAACGCAAAAAAAAAATTCTTGTATTAATTTTTTTTTCTGAAAATGAACCTCAACATACTTGCACACAATACACAAGTGTGCAATATATGTGCTAATTTACGCTAAGAATAAAGGGTGAAGGCTTGTGGCATATAAAATCATCCAACAAGTTTAATAAATTCCTTATTACATCAATTGTCATTAGTGTAAGATGTTTAAGCATAACTCATATTTACGAAAATTTAAGTAAACATAAAGTTGGCCGTATCTATCAAGTTTTGATATTTTAACGATTTTTAGTGAAAACTTTGTACTGATAAAACATTTGCGTACCATATGTCTCTTTCCTGACCGGAAATCAGAACTGTTTAGGTGACGTACAAGGTCCTCTCCATGTGGTTCCACTTCCACGGCCTCCTTCTTGTTGTCAGGGCGATAGGTGATCTCCTTGACGACAGACACAGGACCGTTAGTGGTAAGTGTTTGGATGCCGAGGCGGACAGAGTGACCAGTGTCCAAAGTGTCCACCACTGCCTTGGAGAGATGAGGACTGTTCACTTGTTGCTGCACCTTGCCGTTCATGTAGATCTGGTAGGTAAAGTCGTATATGAATTAAATTGGTGGAGAATTTTGAATTCTGTTAAGTAGTGCATTGATTGGCTGTATGACCTTTTTGGTGGAACAAATTCATTTATAAACGGTAGTTATCTCCCCTGGGACACAGAGAGCCCATGATCACTGTTGGCGAGTTTGATCAGAAACTATAGAGACTATGGTGAAGCTGGGGTGGGAGTGAACTCGCTTTGGTTATATGTAACGTGTACAAAAATGAGAAGTTACAAATAGTGAGATGTCAAGTCGGCTATGGTTCAACCACTGATTTACTTTGGTCTGACCTCATCAACTAGACTTCATCTGTGAAAGCATCGCTGAAAGCACGGTAGCGATTGGTTGTTTTTTATCCGCATATGTAATCACATTAGATGGAACAGCCTAACTAAGGTAAATGGTTGAAGGTCAAACTCGCCCGAAGTAAGCACGTGTGAATAGAACCTCCATATCAAATTTGTATTAACAAAGAGAAGGCTTAACACGTTCCTGGTAAGTTGGGAAGGTTTTCTTTTTATTTACCACAAAATCTCCCAAGAATCTTTCGATTTGAAATTAAAGGAAAACGTCTTAAAAATTATTTATAATTCTAAACCAATTTGTTGAAATGATTGAAATTATAGAACTTAAAGCGCTATAGCACATACAATGTAAGAATGGTTTACTTACAGACATCACCTGTGAACTATGACTTACCTTATAACCTATGACCTGTGACCTGTTGCTCTGGGCTAGTTCATTAAGTTTTGGGGGTGTCCAGGATAGTATTATACTTTTGCCTCCGGATGTCTTCTCCACTTTTAATTGGGTAGGAGGTTCAGGAACACCTGTTATAACAACACAACATTTTTAATATTGATGTTGGTGAATGAATTCATTGATCAAATCTTTTGACTAAAGTTAAGGGAGCAGAAAGATGGAGATACCACATACCTTGTTTAAACTGAGGTGAAAGTTGACTTCTCACATTTTTCTGGCCTCGTGGGGATAGATTTCCAGGCAAGTGGCCGTTAATGTGGATACCTTGACGCGGAGAAATTTTGGGTGGTACTGCAAGAAGAACAGAAATATTATCATAACATTACCATATAATGATTCAAATACCATCATAATTAGGTTTCTTTCTCTTTTTTTCATCAGTAAGGCTACTTAACCTTCAAATGAACAAAACTCATAGATCTCTGTAATTCTCTAATTTTTAAAAAAAGCCATCAAATTTCTCAAAATTCACATTTTACTTCAAAATGAATGTCTACTTTACATATAAAGTTATGTAGTTCTATATTAAACTCTAGGGAGACTCACTGTATCTATGGGGCTGATGGGATTTCTGGAGCTGATTGTGCATGTTGAGGACTTTCTCCGGGCTCGGGTCAAGATGGGATGGCGTACTTTGAAGCTGTTGCATCCTCCGTTCGTTAGGACTTGGATTAAGATTGCCAAGGTCTTCGATCCCAGACTCTGGCTGTACGTGACTGGCTGGGACCAGACCCACTCGACCTTTGACCTCAGCCTCATAATATCCATGGCTGTCTAACGGACCTACAAAATTGATGATTCATATTCTTAGAATAAGATTTTATTTTCAAAAGCCTTGTACATAAGAATGATATTTTAACTTCTCATGATGTAATGTTAAAGTGAAAGTACAAAAATCTTAACCTTTGTTAGAAATTCAGAAATACCCAAATATTTCTATTGATTAAGCAAAATAAATTGTATTACTCTAGAACACATAACAGCGGAACTATTGAAGACCTTAGTTAACCTACCCGTGATGGTGACAGTGTCGCCCTCTGTCAGCTGTAACTCGAGCCTGGGGACGGCCACTCTTGGAAAATGTATTTGGGTCATAGTCAGCCACGGCTATGTAGGCTGTGTGGCGTGGCATGTGTCCCGCGGGTGGCTGTTTGTGGCCTCGCTGTTCTAGGCTGTACACAGGCGACCGGTTTGGACGGTGTATTAGTGGCAGCTGTTGTGATGGTAACGGCCTCTGGTGGCGATCGTACTGATCGGCAGACTTTGGCCGGCCGTTGATATTACCAGGCGATAATTCTAAGTCACTCCATGCTCCCGGATCTAACACATCGTTAAACGAGGATACTGACGATGATCTTTGTATGTCAGCCTCCGTATCCTGTTTGTTGTACTCCTCTCCAGCCATTTGTTCCTCCATGTGACGCAGCTGTTCCAGGAGGACAACGGGTTTACTGATGCCCTTCAGTTTCCGTAACTCCTCCCCCAGTCGCCGTAGCAACTCATCCTGAAAGAGAAACAGATAGAGGTGCAATTATCCTGAGCAAGGTCATTCAGTCAAAAATATATAGTTCAAGGTCACTTAAGTAAAATACAAGGTCACACAGGTAAAAATATATAGTTCAAGGTCGCTTAAGTAAAACTACTTATTCAAGGTCACACAGGTAAAAATAGTACAATGTCACTCAGTTAAAAAAAATATAGTTCAAGGTCACTCACGTAAAACTCCTTATTCAAGGTCACACAGGTAAAAAAATAGTTCAAGGTCATGCTCACTCATTCAAACTACACAGGTCAAGGTCACTCAGGTAAAACTACACTAAGGTATCTTAGAACTAGCTGTGGAAAATATGAGAAACAAGTTTGATACTAGGGCTATAACTGTCCCATCTCTATCATAGAATTATTTTCTTTTTTACCACTGTGAGTTATCTCCCCTGTTACCAAGTTTGCTTACCTTATCTTTACACTTCTGTGAGAGACGATGGACTTTGGACTTCAGAGGTACGAGAGCCAGTACAGCATCTTCTTTGGTCTGCTTCATCTGGGAGAACTACAGAACATAGAGAAAATAAAACATTTAATTACAGAAATAAGATCCAACAAATATTACAGAAATCAGATCCAACATTTTGTTGTTGTCAACATGACTTATGTTGCAAATGTTGTGTTTATGACATCATACTCATTCTGACATCAAATGTAAATTTTCAGTTATCAAGATAAATATAATGCAATTCCACTCTTTTGCAAAAAAAAATTGTATCTAATATAAAAGATTAAGGACTTTTGATTCTGTCAATATT
Source organism: Pecten maximus (assembly GCF_902652985.1). NCBI lineage: Eukaryota > Metazoa > Mollusca > Bivalvia > Pectinida > Pectinidae > Pecten > Pecten maximus. The sequence continues at coordinate 8,675,906 of NC_047026.1, forward strand.
GTGTTATACCAACCTTATAGAATCTAAAATATTGATATCTGGCTTTGCCCTCATTCAACATTTGATTGTACCAGGTCAGTTTAACGCCAACTTGACCCCGGCAAAGGTTCATATTAGATAAAGAAGCAACATTAATATATACTTTGTATCACATCTAGAGATAATAAGTTTTACTGAAACTGTGACTAGGCATGTGGAAATCTCAAAGTTACTGTAAAATTTCAACAAAGTTTATCTAGATGAAGGTAAAATCAAATAAATTCATTATTGTTAGGGCTGATCCAAAATAATTCTTTCTGAACGAGTAGGATACAAGCCTTATGTATATATAATGGTGGTGAGTGTTGACTGTGATTGACAGAGAAACACAGAATACAACATACATTTAAATTGTGATGAGTGATAAGTGAGGTTCTGTCTCAGAAAATATGACTACTAGGTAACAACTGTGAACCATGCATTAACTTCTTACATCATAATCTAAGATGATAATTATAGTGAAAACTGAATGAAGCTTCTGAAGCCTTCAGTTACTGTTAATGTAACGTATTTAAGGTGAGAGGGAAACAAAACCTGTATACAACAGGGAGCTCCTTAGGAACCAAAATGTTTGTAATCTTCATTCTTACTAGGGCTTCACCAACTGATAAGACAGCATTCTTAACTTAAAACCAACTGTCTGTCACCCAACTGTCCGTCACCCGAATGTCTGTCACCAAACTGTCTGTCACTAAATGTCTATCGCCAACTGTCCGTCACCCGAATGTCTGTCACCCGAATGTCTGTCACCCGAATGTCCGTCATCCAACTGTCTGTCACCCGAATGTCTGTCACCCGAATGTCTGTCACCAAACTGTCTGTCACTAAATGTCTATCTCCAACTGTCTGTCCATTTAATTTCACAATAATTAATTGTGATAAAATCATAAAAAATGTAACTTGAAACTTTTTTCTTTTAAATATGTAACATAAATACTAACAACATACTGCCAAAAGAGGGCATTATTTACCCAAACTTAAGACAACATTTTATCTACTTTCCAGTACTTTGACAGTATGATTTCCCAAACAGGCTGCTGTAATAGTAAGGCAGACAAAACACTTCCATCACCATGCTGGGTCATGCAGACGTCTATAGATAGAAAGTTACCTGTGACTTAACACTGCCGTAACCGACAATGTCCTTCTCAAGGCAAATGTTATCTTGTTCAAGGGAGACAACTCTACCTTTACATTCTGAGATCTCTTTTAAAAGTTCTTTTATCTTTTCCGACTGACATAGGCAATAAAAAGAAACATACTTTGTGTTATCTTTTAATGAATATTTTACCTGAAGCATTCTTAATGTAAAGACTACATGTCACCAGAATTCAGATCATCAAAAACTATTCAATAATTAAGAATTAACTATTTTCTGAAAAGGAAAATTGCTTTCTCTAATTGATGATTTTATCTATTGTTTACAAAATCTTTTTTCATACTTTCATTTACATAGCACAAACAATCCATTTCCATTTTCTGAATATATTTATTTAAAGAATTTCATTATCTTATTATTGAATTTCATTATTTGATTGGTGAATTTCATTATTTGATTGGTGAATTTCATTATATAATCAGTGAATTTCATTATTTGATTTGTGAATTTCATTATTTAATTGGTGAATTTCATTTGTAAAAGTGCTTTACGACAACAAGAATTACCCTATCCTCTAAAAGCTTGGAACATTCATCAAGCTTTTCTTCCAACTGGGAATTATCTTCCTCTAACTGCGGGATGAGTTCGACCTCTGACCTCAGAGAGGTTACCTGGTGAGTGAGTTGAGCATTTTCTGTTGTTGTAATCTCTAAATCCTTTATTCGTCCCTTCAATTTCTTACACTGTTTAGGGAACAATATCGGAGAATTATACTAAAATCTTTTACAACTTTGTACCCAACAGAGGTTAGTGTATTAATATCTGTATATTAGTTACATGCTGACCCTTCCAGGGTAGAAATCCATACCTGTTTTAGAAGCTTGTTGTTTTCATCCTTAGCATGCTTTAGGGATTTCTCCAATTCCTTTATCTCATCAGCTTCCTGTTGGAGACACTGGAGAGAGTCGAGGGCGTTTGTTCGCATGTCTTCGATCGTACGACATTCTTCTTGCCATTGTCGTAACTCGCGCATCAAGCTGTCTGCTTCATTTCTCTATCAAAAAATGATTTCAGTAAAATTAATTTTTGTGTATTTTTTAGACCAGGGTTATTATACTAAGTATTCACAGAATAAGAATTTATATTGAATAGTACACTGGATTCGTCTTGTCAAATACTGTAGCTGACCTTGGCAACAAGCTCCCGTTGGCGTTTGTTGAGCTCCATGTTTAGAGCTACAACATCCTGTGATAGATCAAGCTTTTTGTGACCTGCATCAGCAAGCTCCTCTCTGACCTTGATCAGCTCTGCCTCTATGATCTGGATGACTTCTTTGCTGTTCCTCGTATCCTGCGAGTCAGAAAACACAGCGAACTACAAAATGCTGTAGTGGAAACAGGCTGTATAGGAATTTAACATAGTGGGAAATTCACTGTATGCAAATTAATTGAGAGGGAAATTCACTGTATGCAAATTAATTGAGAGGGTTTATTTTTTTTAACAGTCAGGTCATTTAAGGATATGTCTGATTTTGGAGGTGGAGGAAAGCCGGAGTAACTGGTGAAAAACCACTGCCCTACGGTCAGTACCATCAAACAGAACTTACCTTCAGTTTAAGTGTATCAGACAGTTTGTCGAGGAATTTCTCCAGAATCAGGATGTAGCGTGATTTATTTTCTAATTCCTTCTCTAACTTTGTGATCTACAAACAACAGATTAATTAATCATTACTAGTATGTAACATATATATAGGGTCTAGTAAGTAATAACGACGGTATAATCCAATATAGGTACTGGATCCGAACAAACAAATGTTCGTTGGATGCGTATTACTAGAAATAGATAATTGTCAAGTAGTAATAACGACAGTACAGACAAGTAAAATATATAGTGTTTTTCAGAACCAAAATCATAAATGATGGGGAAGACTTAGATAGGCCTGAGTCTGCTGTCTAACCCATTTGTATACATGTTATTCAACAGAATATGTTGAAATGAAATCATAAATGAAATATTTCAAAATGGATATATTTGTTAAACTTTTTCTTTTTGTGTTAAACACACAGAACTAGAATCTCTTTTAAACATTTAAGCAACAAGACACTGTTGACTGACCACTACCAATAAAACTCAGGATCACCTCATTCAAAATTTACTATTTTCTGTAAATGGATAATCACATGGAAAATTAAATAAAATACAGTAATTGTGCTAGAGATGTATTTAGAAATTTCCACTCTACAGCATAAAATGAGACAGATTTATAGAGAAAAATATATGTAAAATCATAACATTGGTTTATAGCCGAAATCTAGAGTATTTTTATCCTTAGAAAATGGAAGCTCAGACTATGATCTCTTAAAAGATGGTGGAGTTTGAATGAAGATTTAAAACATTTCAAATAAAGTGGTCAATTGAAGAACTGAGGTATACTTTGATAAGAAATTATGCATAACTAACAAAACACATTGTGAAAATAATTATGAATGAGAGAATTCCTAAAAAGGGATGAAATGGAGGAAGAAGATATGTAATATACGGTGAAAATCTCCCAAAAGAGCGGATTTTGTTTCTCTGATCACAGGAGATTATTTCTGGGGCAGGAGATGATCCAGAAAAAAAGTGACTTGATATCTAGGTCACATCTACCCAACACAATGTGAAGTAACACACATATACATACATCCATTGTTTCTGCAATATCTAGGTCACTGCTACCTAACAATGTGGAGTTACACATATACATACATCCATCGCTTTGTGATATCTAGGTCACAGCTACCTAACAATGTGGAGTTACACATATACATACATCCATCGCTTTGTGATATCTAGGTCACAGCTACCTTACACAATGAGGAGTAACACATATACATACAGCCATTGCTCTGTAATACATAGGTCACAGCTACCCAACACAATGTGAAGTAACACACATATACATACATCCATGGTTTCTGCAAAATCTAGGTCACAGCTACCTAACACAATGTGGAATAACACATATACATACATCCATCGCTCTGTAAAATCTAGGTCACAGCTACCTTACACAATGTGGAGTAACACACATATACATACATCCATTGTTTCTGTAATATCTAGGTCACAGCTACCTTACACAATGTGGAGTAACACACATATACATACATCCATCGCTCTGTCATACAGTAACGTTTTTAACTCTTAGTCGATCAAGTCACGAAAAAATTTCCAGATATCCAGAGTTTTCAAATTAAGTATATTTTATATAAAGTTTTACAGTTGGAATGTTACTTCGAGTTAAGCGATGTTCGAGTTATCACAGTTTGAGATGAGAAATTTTGACTGTATTTACACCTTTAAAACTGTCCCTCACATTCTAAACACAGTCTAATGTCTACACATAGCCAGATCAATTTTTGATGACTCTAACAAGATCAATATCTAGGTCACAGCTACCCGACACAATGCTATAACACAGCAGCTGTATAACAGTATGTGGCCCTGTCATCAACACATACAGAGCCAGATCCATGACAGACATCTGAGGTAACACCAGTTAACATAAATCAATGTGACAGAAAGGTGAAGCCTTCCCAGCATGCAATTGTGGTACATCATGTACATTTAATCAATTAGAATATTTTACCTTATGAATGAAAAACAAAAATGTGAAGAAATGTGAAAATTCAAAACATCCATCCACAATTTTTGATTTTTTGAACTGCCAAATTAAATTGAATGTAGTCTTGCAAGAAAAAAAAAGTTTTTACCATGGCATGTCAGAAATTTCATCCTGAAGAAAAATGAGGAGGTTTTAGGAAGACCAGAAGAGAGTGTCACAACATTTAGTGCACAAAAGATTCTCTTTTTCATTGTGAACACAACTTCCAAGATGGCCGACTTACCTTGGCTTTACGTCTTACAGCTGGAGGGAGCTAAATCAAAGGTACCAGGGGATACAGTAACCATAGCAACAATATCTCAGGAGGATGTAACCATAGCAACAATATCTCAGGGGAGTGTAACCATAGCAACAAAATTTCAGGGGAGTGTAACCATAGCAACAATATCTCAGGGGATACAGTAACCATAGCAACAATATCTTAAGGGAATGGGAGTGTAACCATAGCAACAATATCTCAGGGGAGTGTAACCATAGCAACAATATCTCAGGGGAGTGTAACCATAGCAACAATATCTCAGGGGAATGTAACCATAGCAACAATATCTAAAGGGGAATGTAACCATAGCAACAATATCTCAGGGGAGAGCAACCATAGCAACAAAATTTCAGGGGATAGTAACTAGAGCAACAACAAAATATCCCTATTATTAAAGAGGTTGGGGTTTACATGGCAAAACAGGGCAATGTATGGTAGATAAGCGGTGGGTATCTTGAAAAAAAGATGTGTGATAACAATTTATAAATTGAGGAACTTTCAATGAGTAACACGTTTTTATCAGAGTAAGGGAGATTGGGGAGTTAGGATTAAGTATATCCAACAATCATTTCATCCTAGTTTTTCTAATTCGGAAATATTACAAAGTGAATCTGACAGAATAAGACTGTATATGTATACATATTTTATATAATACTTTAAAACCGTGGTGTAGAGAGGGGTATTTGACAGAATACAGCTGTATAGGTATATATTTTATATAATACTTTAAAACCTTGCTTTAGAGAGGGGTATTTTACAGAATACAGCTGTACAGGTATATATATATTTTCTACTTTAAAACCTTGATGTACAGACGGGTATTTGACAGGACACTCACCTCTTCCTTCAGATATCTGTTCTCTTTGTCATAGTTCTCCATCTGACGTAGAGCCTCGGAGGCCTGCAATATAAATATCGGACATGAGGATCATCATGTAGGCAGACTAGTAGTAGGCAGGCAAATTAGAGGCTAGGATTAAAGTAGAGGATATATTCAGTAAGAGTTTCAAAAATATATTTGATATGAAACATGACATCATAGTGAATTTAAAGATGTTGCTAAAGAGAATTATTACCTTCATTTTCCAAACCATGACATCTTCATCATCATCTGTGACCTCACTGGTTAATGGCTTTTTCTGTCAAAAAATGTTAAATTATTATCTGTAACTCGTTAAAACCCACAACTCATTAACATCTGTAACTCATTAAAGCTCACAACTCATTAACATCTGTAACTCATTAAAGCTCTTAACTCATTAATATCTGTAACTTATTAAATCCCATAACTAATTAACATATATAACTAATTAAAACCCACAACTCATTTACATATGTAACCCATTAAAGCCCACAACTCATGAATATCTGTAACTTATTGAAGCTCACAACTCATTAATATCTGTAACTTATTAAATCCCATAACTAATTAACATATATAACTAATTAAAACCCACAACTCATTTACAGATGTAGCTCTTAAATCCACAACTCATTTACATAATTTTTTTTATGTAACCCATTAAATCCTATAATAACTCATTAAAACCCACAGCTCATGTATATATGTAACCATTAAAACCTGTATATGTACCATCTATACAAAAGACTTTTCTCTAGAAACAAAAGAACATTATTTCCCTATTTTGATTTCACATATACTTGCATATGGATATGAATATGTTACCTTGTTAACACCTGTAATAAACAGCGGTAATTAACACCTGATTTACCTGTAGAGCCTGACTGATCTCCGTGATTCTATCCTGCAGTGCCTGACTCCGGAGGGTAGACACGGTTCCGTGTCCACTATCAGGCATGCTCATCACAGAGTGTGGAGTCTGGATCGGAGCAGAAACCATGTGGTAATCCTGCTCATACATTATCTCGTCCGGAAAGTCCTGTTCCAGTCCAGGAAATCCAGCGGTAGCGAAATTATCGGCAGCGTTAAACGTAGAGTTCAAAGATGGCGGCTGGCTTTGTGGCAGTGGTGGCGGGGCCTGAGAGTCTACACTCTCCGTGGGGCGAAATTTTCTCCTTTTTATCAAAGGGCTTGCCATAGTGGAATCTGTGTCATTCTGTGTGCTATATTTAGTTTGACTTTCGGTTTCAGACGGGAGCGTTAGTCCTAACACAAGTTCCTCGTCTGGGTTTAAGCGGGACCCTTTTTTGGCACTAGATTGGTTGAGACTGGTGGCTTTGCCAACATTGACCCACCGATTGTCTCTTTGGTTCATCCCTGCTGCCCTGGGTGACAGGGATTCAACCTGCTTCCAATGTGCCTCTTCCAACGGATTCTCCGGGGAATCAAGATGGCTGACCAGATCATCTATCATCCGCTGTCGGTCGTCGGATACTAATTGTGCATTGGGTACATTTTTATGTCCCCGCGCAGCCTGTCAACAAAAAACAATATTCACAGATATTATACTGACCAGAAGAATAAGCATGGTTGCAAATATAATTAAAATGCTTCTAATGACACTTATGAAAGAAAAAAATTGCAAATGGCCCCCGAAATAAATATACAAATCACCAATATCCTCTACAGTGCTGTCCTAGTATTGCCTTCTTGTCCGAAATATTTGATAATGATTATGTCATAGTTAGCTTCGTATTTACAGATAAAGATATACAACCACATGTTAATTAATTAAGATTATTCAATAGTGCACAGATCAGATATTTATACACTGGTTTTATGTATGACTATGTACATATCCATCAACAATTCATTCTTGCTTGTAACAAGCATTTTCATTGGCTCATTGTTTTTAACATCACTTTTGACTGGCTGATTCACTAGTGTAATAATTTTTAAGAGAAAAGAACTTTTCAATAAAATTTGATTTCCACAGGAATTGTGTACATTTGATTGAATTGTGTACATTTTACTGAATTGTGTACATTTGATTGAATTGTATACATTTTACTGAATTGTGTACATTTGATTGAATTGTGTACATTTTACTGAATTGTGCACATTTGATTGAATTGTGTACATTTTACTGAATTGTGTACATTTGATTGAATTGTATACATTTTACTGAATTGTGTACATTTTATTGAATTGTGTACATTTCATTTAGAGTACACTACAGTTTTTTTTTTTATCTCCATCACATAAAACATATATTCAAGTCCTTCAAAAGTCTCCTCTTCAAAAGTCTCCTCATCAAGTTTATACAATCATGTCAGAGTAATACTTCCGTAACTAAAAGTGAAATTAATGATGATATCACAAATGTGCATAATATATAAAGTTATATATTGGTGGAGGCCATGGTATATGGTATTCGTATAAAACGATATAAAATGAATTTGGCCATGTTGAAATTAAACAGGTCATTTAACCAGCTGTGTTCATCAAAAGCAGGTTATTGTTGTAACCATGGAAACAGCTGTGCTCATTTTAAGCCGACATGCATGTGCGTATTTTTTCCAGGATACAAATACAGTGAAAGTTTTTCTGCCACTCTGCCACCCCTCAACCCCATCCATTACACCAGGCTCCAGATTACCGAACTCCTAAATATCTATAACTATATATAGACCAGTGTCAACTTGTCCCTATCTGTGAATTTTTTCAGAATTAAGTGGTTGGAATGCATTTGTTTTTCAGTTTAACTTTCAAATATTTAAAGTATGTTGTATACTGAGGACATCAATAAAGATAAGAATTGTCATGTTACAGGAGCCTGAGACAAATACATTACATCATTATCCCTGTAATAACATGTGGATACATCATTTTACTTGTAACCTCACATATACAGCTCTGTCACTAAATATACAGCATTTTACCTGTAACCTCACAGATACAGATCTGTCACTAAATATACAGCATTTTACCTGTAACCTTACAGATACTGCTCTGTCACTAAATATACAGGATTATACCTGTAACCTTACAGATAAAGCTTGTCACTAAATATACAGCATTTTACCTGTAACCTCACAGATACAGATCTGTCACTAAATATACAGCATTTTACCTGTAACCTCTGTCACTAAATATACAGCATTTTACCTGTAACCTCACAGATACAGCTCTGTCACTAAATATACAGGATTATACCTGTAACCTCACAGATACAGATCTGTCACTAAATATACAGCATTTTACCTGTAACCTCTGTCACTAAACATACAGCATTTTACCTGTAACCTCACAGATAAAACTACATCACTAAACATACAGCATTTTACCTGTAACCTCACAGATACAGATCTGTCGCTAAACATACACCATTTTACCTGTAACCTTTGATAAAGCTCTGTCACTAAATATACAGCATTTTACCTGTAACCTCCTAAGCATATATAGCGTGTACAGACACCAACATACACTGCTCAGCATGCAGTAGTGACATTGTTTTTTAGTTTTGTGATTTGTAGCATAACAGAACAAAAACATTTGAAATCTCCACCAACAGCTGGCAACAGCTTAATCTAAATGGGCTAAAACAAGATTACAAACCCATGCAGACTTATACAATTATATGTACTACATGGTGTTAGATTATTTTTACAACAATTAACAAAATAACATATCTAAGAAATAAATTAAGGTAAACAAAAATTGGGGTCAACAAAACAACAAAGGACATATGTCTGCACCATTAAGGAAATGCTTGGTTTGGTGGGAAGGCAACATGTCAAATCTAAGGACAAATATCTGCACCATTCAGGAAATGCTTGGTTTGGTGGGTAAGCAACATGACAATTCTAAGCTGCTAACATGAAGCAGGCAAGCACTTGTTGTTCCCCTTATCCGAGCTCTCCTTTACTTGGAAGTGCTTAAAGTCCTACCTCATGTGGTCCCAGCACCACAAACCTTCCATCCTTTGTCAGACGCATGTGAACACTGGTTTTCTCAACCTTACATTAGCAGCAGTGAAAATGATCATACAACACGTTTTAACAAAAATGATTGTGAAAACTACGAATTAAAGTGTGACAGTTTTGTCAATCATAAAACAACATTCAAGCGACTCCCAGTAAAATGTTTTAGAAATTGTGAATGACAAGCAAACAACAGCCTAAGTGTGGAGTTATCTTACTAATATCTACCGTGGCTAAGAAGCGAGTCTGATTTCATCGAGATGTGTGTTACTTAAGTCCTTATCAACAGAAAACAGCGTCTCTTTTTCCAAAATGAAATGTTAATTACTACTGAAAGAAAGCTAAATCACAATGCTTGTTAACAGAAAATTAAAACTCTTAGAAAACAAAAGTTAGATTTAACAAATAAAAGAAAGCTAAAATATAACGCTCGTTAATAATGGGGTTAATCATTACAAACTTTCCAAGCAGACGGTCAGGTTGTCATGGCGACAGGATAATATGATGCTTACCTTATGGACACTGTCCTCATCTACGGTACTAGTGTCTGACATGTCATCATAATTCATGACATCATAACGGTCACTCTGGACCGGCGACTGCGTAGGGTGTCCGACCTTGGCGGACCTGGCCATCTGACCTTGACCCTTTGCTCCTCTCTCTGCTAGGTGACCAGGGGCCTCCATGTGTGAGACTTGCACCTGGTCAGCTGAGATACCTAACAAAATAAACCATGGTCAGCTGAGATACCTAACAAAATAAACCATGGTCAGCTGAGATACCTAACAAAATAAACCATGGTCAGCTGAGATACCTAACAAAATAAACCATGGTCAGCTGAGATACCTAACAAAATAAACCATGGTCAGCTGAGATACCTAACAAAATAAATCATGGTCAGCTGAGATACCTAACAAAATAAATCATGGTCAGCTGAGATACCTAACAAAATAAATCATGGTCAGCTGAGATACCTAACAAAATAAACCATGGTCAGCTGAGATACCTAACAAAATAAATCATGGTCAGCTGAGATACCTAACAAAATAAATCATGGTCAGCTGAGATACCTAACAAAATAAATCATGGTCAGCTGAGATACCTAACAAAATAAACCATGGTCAGCTGAGATACCTAACAAAATAAACCATGGTCAGCTGAGATACCTAACAAAATAAATCATGGTCAGCTGAGATACCTAACAAAATAAACCATGGTCAGCTGAGATACCTAACAAAATAAACCATGGTCAGCTGAGATACCTAACAAAATAAACCATGGTCAGCTGAGATACCTAACAAAATAAACCCATCATATACAAAAGGTATCGCAATTTCTCTTTAAAGAATTAAATTTTTTTGAAGAGTTAGAAATTTGTTTTTGCATATTTGCTTGTCAATTTTATGAATTTAAGGTATGTCATTTTGAAAATAAGCGTAACATATCAAATTCAAATCAAAAGAAATGAGCTAAAGAAGCATGTGAATACCTACAATATGAGCCAGCTGGTGTCCCTAGTGGGAGTATAAAGATGTCTATACCTACTACCTACAGTCCTACAGTTATTGATCCATATCCTACAGTAGATGTCTATTGTATCACTGTGTGTTACAATAGAGATCTTCATGGATCATATTTTATACAATCTCCTGTACTTCAACAAGTAATGAACTTCACATCTACGATAGTGAAATGTGTTGTGACTGTCTCGGTTAGATTTCAGTACGATAGTGAAATGTGTTGTGACTGTCTCGGTTAGATTTCAGTACGATAGTGAAATGTGTTGTGACTGTCTTGGTTAGATTCCATTATTCTGAGAAAACTGAAAAGACACTTAACCCCTATTGCTCTGGATGGCATGTGACAGGCCTCCCGAATGTTGTTCAGTGAGGTAGTCACCAACTACTACAAGGAGACCTTGCCTCAAAATGACCCTGACTGGTTATGAGGTGATAAATCTAGCCAAAAATCAAACAAACCCGTACATGGTTAATCCTAGCATCTGTCCCGTAAACTTACCATTATATACGACTGGCCCCAGGTCTTTCCACTGTACGCTGTGCATATTCTGCCGCATAACCTGTCAATGACGAGGATATTGATGATGTTCATATCTACATGCTTACAAGCCAAGGGCCATGTTAGAGGTGAGGGTCTGAAGGAGGGTGTTGAGAGGGGGTCTGAAGGGGGGTGTTTGAGAGGGGGCCTGAAAGGGGGGGGGGGGGGGGGGGGGGGGGGGGTGTTTGAGAGGGGGCCTGAAGGTGGGGACATAACTTGATAGGGGGTGTAATAAGGTGTATTCAGGAGGGAGCATCAAACGGCTGTAGGAGAGAGCGGTCCAAGGGTTTCAGAAGACACCCAATATTTAGAACTGAAGTAGGATTTCATCCGACACATTACACTTGGTTTTTAAAATAAATTTTGAAGTAGCTCTGGAAACCAAGTTTAAGTCTCCCATCAATATATTTCAAATGAAGTGGTACAATTACCCAGCATAATATAAGTATGACCTTGACCTTATGAGGGATTGTGTGACCTTTAACCCCTGTGCACTTACCTTGATTGTCTTGGTAGACTGAGCCAAACGTCTCTGGATGGCGTCGAGTTCAGGACTACTAACGTCCTGTCATGTCAAATAGAAACAAAGGAAAAACGAAAAGTGAACAACATGCAAAGCAGGTGAAACAAAAGGTCATATCAAGGTCAACTGAATCAGATGACAACCAATAAACACTACCAATAAAGTGTCGGTGTATCTCAGAAAATATCTCAGTGAGTTTTGTTCTGGATTTGGCCAAGAATAAGACTGAATATGAAAATCAACAGGTGGAAATGAATCTATTGTACAATTATAAATATTCTACTGTGCATGAAATTTGACAATTATGAATCAACACAAAAATGGAATGAAAAAACATTCAGTGTCTAATAACTCTCCCAGCTAATTTACAGAGCAATAAAACAAAGGCTAATTACAAGTTATCATGTATTATCTAAAATACCTGGCAAATCATACACAAGATATGACAATAGATCCCCTACTATAGAATAAAGAAGATCTCAACAGATGATTTTTTTATGTTCAGTAAGAGGCTTTGCCTTATTTGAGACTGTCAAAAATCTTTTACTTATCGAAATGTGGCAGAGTGTTTCAGTTTAGGACTTAAAATACCTCAGGGGATGTATACCAGATGTATACCACACTTTGAGTAATGACATGCGACACTAAATGATGTATATGACATTTTAGCCATCTATTCAGCACAAACATTTCCAAATAAAAGTCGGAGATTAGATTGATTGATTGATTGTGAGTAGACTGCAAATTTAAGAATAAGTGAAAAACAAACAAAATTTGTTTAAGTTACAGGAAAGTCAATAAAATTAATTCCCAATAATAAATATAAACAAAAAATATACATATTCTAAATTGTAGATAAACTAATCAGATTTATCTCCCTTTGTTACCGACCTGGCCCTCTTGCATCCGTTTAACAGTATCTAATAACTGGGCATTCGTCTGCTCCATCTCGTCGAGGTGGAGTTCCGTCTGCTCCAGTAGCGCCACTTTATTTTGTAACTCCTGATACTCCGCTAATGGGAGCTTCACTGCCGATTTGGACGTCGAAAGATTTTGATAATCAAGTACACGAGATTTTAGTTTCTCGTTTTGGTTCTGGAGGATGATCAGACGACGCTGACAGTCCTCCAACTTCCTCGGAACCTTGTCTTTGAGGGAGCTCGGCACATCCAGTGGTAACTATGGAGAATGGAATATTGTTAAAATCTTACGACTAAATTGCAACAAAGAGCACATATTTCAGAGGTAACCTTAATTCAATACATTCCAGGAAGAACACATTGCACTAAATTATCATAGCCTTACTTGAGATTTTTTTTCTTGATTCCTTTCAATATTTGATAATGTACACCAAACTATGTATCTTAATAGTATTCAATGACTCTCCAGACACGTAGCAAGTTTTGTACCACCTTCAATGAAATCTGCATTTCAATCCCGATATTAATTTTCAGTCTCAGTAATGATATTCAAAATCCATTTTTGTATGACATCATCAAAATACATTTTTAATTTCTAATTGTATAGAGACTTTATCAACATACACAACCAAGAAACAAGTTTGTTGCTAAAAATAAAACTGAAAATATCCTAAAATTCCCACATGAGTATAATAAGAATAGAATTATAATCATTAAATATTTTGAAATATTCAAATAAACATTTGAAGTCTCAGGATCTATGATAGTTTAGTGAAAAATATACGTTCAGTTTTCAGGGTAATGCCTCTCAAGTTGAATAAATAATTTTTGAAATCATCTACATTGTTTTGTTTTTACTGTCATAATTGTAATTAAAGAGACATTGACAATTGTTTTTTCGCAAACTAATTATTATCATAATTAACTTCTAATTTTCAACATACAAAGATCCATTTCTCGCATAATATTCAAGGTAAAGGAAAGTCCCCTTTTTTATCCCATGTTATATAGTTATATTAATTAAAATGGTTGATACTTTTGTGAGGATATTATTGTAGACACTATGCCTTTAAGAGTAACCCGGATCCTACCTGTGCGCCAGAGTTCTCCAACTCCTGTATCCTGTACTTCAATTTATTCTCACTACGTTGGAGCTTGCTGAGTTTGTCCTTCATGATTGTCTCCCCTTCTTCCGCTTGTCTGAGCTGACCTTGCATATCAACATCCTTCAGCTGAAGGTCCTTGACTTTTTTCTGAAGTTCTTTTTCACTTTTCTCGAGGCACTCGACTTCCTGCTGAAGTCGAAGCTCAGTGTCCTTGAGAGCGATAGTCTGTTGTTCTAAAACTTGAGCCTGGTTCTGAAGCTGAACTATGTGATGAGTGAGTGCACTATTTTCCTGAACGACGTGATTAAAGTTCTGTGTCAGATCAACATTAACCATTTGTAGTTCTGAGTTTTGTTGGTCTGTACTGGACCCGTGTGTTTGAAGCTCGGAGAGTTTTTCGTTAAGTATAATTTCCTTGTTCTCCTGGTCCTTAGTTCGTTGTATCAAGTTTGCTTCCGCATTCTCTAACTCTTTCAACCTCAAATGTAAATATTCTGTTTTCTCTGCAAGTGCGTTTCTCTCCGATTCCAAACTCTGAACCTGCTTTTTCATTTTTGCTTCGGAAACACTCAGCTCGGTCATGGAAGTTTCCAGGTTCTCCGACTTACTGAGCCAGACTTCCTCGTCCAGCTTGTATTTCCGGACAAGTTCCTTGAGTCTCATTTCCATGACCTTGAGTTCGGAGATCCTGTCCTCTAGACGGGAGATTTGGTCCTCTAGCTCTTCCACTTTATTGTACAAACTTCGCTCAGAGGCTTCAAACTGATTCATCTGCTCCTTCAGATTTTTCTCCGAGAGAGTTAGCTCACGCAGTTTGACGTTTTGGTCGTGAATGAGATTTTTGTCTTTCCTGGCAATCTCATGGAGCTCATCCCTGTCTTGTTCCATGTCCAGCACCTGTCAAGGTCAAGGTCACATATAAGGATTCAAGGTCACAATATAACTGTAAAGTGAAACTTGCCTAGCTAGTAAAGCTATGCTAATTATGGAATGATGGTGAACAAAATTAAAAGTTTATATCCTTTTATTTTGGTGAGGATGGGGATAGAAGTTAGGGAACTATTGAAAAAAATTCCATCTATCTTGTATTTTTTCATTGTTTTCTTAATAAAAAATACAAAAAACTCGAAAATGTCCTTTTTTAATGGAAATCGCCTAAAGGTCACCATGCAGGGGTCATGGCAGGAAAAAAACTGCAAGTGAGGCTTTCTTTTTTGTCTGTTTTTTTATTATGTGTTATTTATCCTTTTCCTCATCCTTTTCTGTCTTTCTCCCCTGCTTCTATCTCTCATCCAGCATTTAATACCACTAGAATGCTTGTATCCTGAAAATGGCACTTTAATGAAAACTCCCCTAGCACATGTATTTTATATTATAACTATTGGAAACAAAATTTCTTTTGTGAACTGTACAGAAATTACCATCTCAGCAAACAATTTGCTTGAATCAAACAAGTTGTCTGGTCAGAATACCGTAACCATAGTTACCTGTTGTTTGAGGTGTTTCTCCAGTCTCTCTAGCTCCCCGATCCGCTTCCTCAGAATATCCTCCGGCTGATCCAACATGGTGACTGTTGTTAGAGAAACACCGGTAACAACCTCTAGCCTTCCCTTCAAATGTCTCTCACTCTTCTCCAACTCGATAATCCTATCCAGCAGAACCTGTCTGCTCCCAAGTCCTCGTTCATCTGACTGTGAGGTCACATGATCAGGTTTGGAGAAAAGGCTAGAATTACGATCCTGTGAACTAGAGCCTCTTTCTGATGTTGCATCCTTGACCTTGAGTTCAAGGTCAAACTTGGACTGCTCTAGAAGCTGGATTTGTTGTTGAAGTCGTTCCTCTGTTGTTTGGAGAACTGTGATCTGTTGTCGGAGATCTGTCTCAGATCCTGAACCGCTGGACCTCTGTGATGATCTGCAAAAACAGAGAAATCTTTTATAAATACAACATGAAGGAGACACAATAGACAGACACACATACAAGTAGAATCCATCTGCCTTGTGTATTTAATAATCATATTTGTTTCTTTGCATTTTTCTTGCAGAACCTTAATATAGTATGAACACTATAAAAATAAAATTTCCAAACTAAAGTCAACCTGTTGCAGGACTTTGACCTTGAACTTTACCTTTAACCCTTGGCAGTTAGCAATTTCAGAAGTCAAATCACAACTCTGAGAGTCAGAGCATATTTCAAGTGAACAATATGTCCTTGCAAACAAAAAGTAAAAAAACTGATATTGGAAAGTCAAAATCATACACTCAAGGGTCAAGGCCCTGTGATCAGATAATAAGCGGTCCTACAGTCCAAATATTTTGTGTTGCTTTTCCTCAACTCTACAATGTGTAGACTTCAGCTTCCCCTAGTCAGTTCTGGTAAAACAATCTGAAGATGATAACTTCACCTGAACGAACATTAAGCAATTTACTCTCTATGATATTTATAAATCGTGAATTTTGATCTATAGTCATAAGTGACCACATGTGTAATGTCCAGTCTGATAGAGCCACAATAACAGTATAAGTATGACCTTATTTCCTAATCTCTGTCTACATAATGGTCAGGGATTAGATACATATGACTCAGTAATCCTAATTCTGACTTTGTTAATCCTCGAGTCTGACCAGTACAACTGCTGGTTACTCCTCGAGTCTGACCAGTACAACTGCTGGTTACTCCTCGAGTCTGACCAGTACAACTGCTGGTTACTCCTCGAGTCTGACCAGTACAACTGCTGGTTACTCCTCGAGTCTGACCAGTACAACTGCTGGTTAATCCTCGAGTCTGACCAGTACAACTGCTGGTTACTCCTCGAGTCTGACCAGTACAACTGCTGGTTACTCCTCGAGTCTGACCAGTACAACTGCTGGTTACTCCTCGAGTCTGACCAGTACAACTGCTGGTTACTCCTCGAGTCTGACCAGTACAACTGCTGGTTACTCCTCGAGTCTGACCAGTACAACTGCTGGTTACTCCTCGAGTCTGACCAGTACAACTGCTGGTTAATCCTCGAGTCTGACCAGTACAACTGCTGGTTACTCCTCGAGTCTGACCAGTACAACTGCTGGTTACTCCTCGAGTCTGACCAGTACAACTGCTGGTTACTCCTCGAGTCTGACCAGTACAACTGCTGGTTACTCCTCGAGTCTGACCAGTATAACTGCTGGTTACTCCTCGAGTCTGACCAGTACAACTGCTGGTTAATCCTCGAGTCTGACCCGAGTACACATCATGGTCTATTTTCTGACTGACACATAAATCTACATACAACTAAAAGTTAAAATAATATCTCAGATTATATAATGGCCTGAAAAAAACATTGCTCTGGTTTTCCGGTTTAAAGGGACGTATTCTGCACGATTTAGGATTTTATAAAATTCTATTTATATATAATGAAATAAACACATCAGCTTTAAGTCGGATTTCTCTCCATTCGTTTAATGATAAATATAAATAGTCGTCCTTGGACAAACAACAAAACTAGTACTATCTTTGAAAGGAAATTCTAATGAATTTTCATTACTGATAAAGCTTAAGTGTATAACTTACTATAGATATGTTGGCACCATATATATAAACTCTCCCTAATCCTATTATTGAACGGATAAAAAATACTTCACCGTCATAGTAGTTATGGAACAGTTCCAAACTCACGATAGCTCATACAGGAATAAAATATTCTGGCATTTTCAAATCAGGTAAAAACTTCAAGTACAAGGTAAATTGTGAACATCGGTCTTATTAAATTTTATTTTGATATAAAGTTGTAAAACATATTGGACTTCATGTTTACATAGTCAAGACCACATTGGAGCATACAAACTGCTCCAGACAAATGTCCATGGCCGATATTTACAGATATTAACTCTATAACACGCACCAGTCTTACTTTTGATAAAAACAAATCAGTACTGGGGGTCAGGAGGCAGTAACATGCACATGGGTATGTATAAATGCATGTTCGTACATATTTTACAGAATATCTATAAATAGGTCAGAACTGGAAGACAACAAACAACATGTAAGTTGTAAGTACAAATCTGTCTCTAGTCAGAATATCACATTGTCAGACACCAAAATTATACCTTCTTACACATAGGTAGAACTCTCATATCAAAATCTAAACAATAAATTTTTGAATTAACATTTGACTTCAACTTTTACACAACACATCCTGCTCTACCCGATCAACTCTGTACTTTACATCTCGGGCAAGGAAATGTTGGCCCTTTTAATTATTTACCTTCATGCATCTGGCTATCGACCTCATGTCCAACAAATCCAGGTAATCTACAGGTAAATTAACCTCCATTGTGTAACGAACACATATATGGCTGGATTGTTTAACATCCAATCACCGTATCAATTCATGTTACGTTCTACAGGTGAGAATATCACATTCTACAGGTGAGAACATCACATTCTACAGGTGAGAACATCACAATCTACAGGTGAGAGAAACGTCTGCGGATGTAAATCTATGTACTCCATCATTCTCAGTTGTTACTGATGCTGTGACTAGAATGGAAGCTTGTTCCAGTGACCTACGACCCCTAGAACCATGCATAAATGATGAAGCCCTAACCCAATATCTTACTTGTGTCTAATTAATTCTCAGGTGAGCATAACTAAAATCGTCAATAGTCGGAGTCAAACTCTTTACCTGAGAAGGTGAACCGAAGCTGGTGAACCGAACCGAAGCTGGTGAACCGAAGCTGGTGAACCGAAGCTGAATGTACAGTTAACAACGTTTTTTATATCGTTTGATTGTGTAAAGAATACATTCAATGTAGCAAGTACATTATCGCTTATTGTATTGTATTGGTAGATCTATATAAAGAGTTCATGGTTATATGAACTCCGAGGATGTGTTTTAGTATTTTCATGTCGTGTCGAGTGTGAATTTGATACAGTAGTCGATACAAAGAAATTTAAATGCTGAACTCATTAGAATACTTTAACCAGTTGTATAGACTTCTGTGATACTAAGACAACCAGGTAGGAGGAATACGGGTCGGTACCTGTACTGTACGATCACTTTACACGAACAGTGAACAGTGACAAAGGTCGTTATCATCATTCTTAAATTTAAAGTGATAGAATCACTACTACTGTTGTGTACCCCCCCCCCCCCCCCCCCCCCAAAAAAAAAAATGTTTGAGTGGTGTACTCAGGGCATGGCCTAAAATATTGATATATAATTACAGTATTAATTGTAGATTGTAGTGAGGGTTAGTAACATTCTCTGACCACCAGATAAATTCATGAAGGCTGTCCCAAACATATACATGCCCGTGTCTCTTTAAACAAACCAAACATTCCCTGACCACCAGATAAATTCATGAAGGCTGTCCCAAACATTTATATGTTCATGTCTCTTTAAACAAACCAAACATTCCCTGACCACCAGATAAATTCATGAAGGCTGTCCCAAACATTTATATGTTCATGTCTCTTTAAACAAACCAAACATTCCCTGACCACCAGATAAATTCATGAAGGCTGTCCCAAACATTTATATGTCCATGTCTCTTTAAACATACCAAACATTCTCTGACCATCATCTACTACCTCCTAGGAGTCTCTCTCCCTCAAAAGCTTAACAGATCATGTAAGAGACAAGCTTTTAATTAACACCAACAATATGAGGAGAGTGAAACCTTAAACAACATCATGGTCTAAAACTACTCTTATACCGCTGGACGAAACCAGTATACAATGTCACATGAATTGATCAGTGTATATCGATGACAATACAATGTAGCGAGTTATTAAAATTTACAATTCATGCCAGGAAAACAGCGTAATTACTTCATGTTGACATTAGAAATTGATTTTGCTACAAGCTGGTATTAATCCCTAATTAAGCCCTGTACAATGATATGATCACATTTACATAAAGGACAATATGAAAGTAGACATCCACACTTACCAGTACGTATAGAGTGGACAGTGTACAGACATCCTAACTACAAAACACTGTTATGTGGTCATTTGTATCACATTATCACAAGACACATCCTCCGTAAATCCAATGATTTGACTATGTATCCCAAAATCAGGTCATAAATACCGAAAACTCACATATCTCTCCAATATCAGAGATAAGGTACGCAGGTTCACGGTGACAGGACACACATACCTGTGATCATTTACCTGGAGTTTTGTTTACCTGGGTGGGTGGGTCTCGGGAGGACACAACAACAAGCCACGACCTGTCAATGTCTTTATAGAACAAACCGTAAATCCCAAACATACACACGTGTGATCCGTCGCAGGTCATTACACAACTCGACATGTAAATCTGTCACGGATCATTACACAACTCAACAGACATTTAAACGCGCGTGTCTATAAAATGAGAATACATTGTTACACTTGTTTAGATAAAACCACCCATGGTTGTGGACTTAATAGGGATAAACATGTTCTATACTAAGCCAATACTGAACTGCAGTTAGTGTATTTATAATTAGTAAACAAACAAGAGATCCCAGAGGGATCTTGGAGCCCACCATTGAATGTTCTTCATAGGTTCCATGTCAGATTGATCTTTTCTCTCCTTTTCCCTTCCTCTAAGTCTTACTAATCTGTGTAAATCAGAAACAGCCCTCTATAGCTAGTACTTTTCAAACAATGGGTACCTATATATAAAATTTATGATTTAGCGATAATGGTTGTCTGTCGGCCATGTTGTTTTCCGATTGGTCTCAAAATGCAATATGCAAAACTAGGCACCAAGGGGAACCTACATATGAAATTTGAGAAAGATCCCTTCAGGACTTTCTAAGAAATAGTGATAACAAACTTCAATTGTCAAAATCCAAGATGGCTGCCTGTCGGCCATGTTGTTTTCCGATTGATCTCAAAATGCAATATGCATAACAAGGCACCAAGGGGAACCTACATATGAAATTTGAGAAAGATCCCTTCAGTACTTTCTGAGAAATAGCGATAACAAACTTCAATTGTCAAAATCCAAGATGGCTGCCTGTCGGCCACGTTGTTTTCCGATTGGTCTCAAAATGCAATATGCATAACTAGGCCTCAAGGGGAACCTACATATGAAATTTGAGAAAGATCCCTTCAGTACTTTCTGAGAAATAGCGATAACAAACTTCAATTGTCAAAATCCAAGATGGCCGCCTGTCGGCCATGTTGTTTTCCGATTGGTCTCAAAATGCAATATGCATAACTAAGCACCAAGGGGAACCTACATATGAAATTTGAGAAAGATCCCTTCAGTACTTTCTGAGAAATAGCGATAACAAACTTCAATTGTCAAAATCCAAGATGGCTGCCTGTCGGCCATGTTGTTTTCCGATTGGTCTCAAAATGCAATATGCATAACTAGGCACCAATGGTAACCTACATATGAAATTTGAGAAAGATCCCTTCAGTACTTTCTGAGGATTAGCGATAACAAGAATTGTTTACGGACGGACGGAGGGACGGACGGACGGCCGGAGGGACGGACGGACGGACGACGGACCACGGACGCAGGGCGATTTGAATAGCCCACCATCTGATGATGGTGGGCTAAAAAAGTTAGTAAACAAAAAATTTTGTTTACATGCAGCACTTAATGTTTTCTTCTTCTTTTTTTTAATCTGTCTTAATTACTAGATGAATTGAAGGTATGCACATTTGTTATTTTTATTTTAAATGTTTTTTAATTAATTTAAAAACAAATTTGATAATTATTTTATTAATTTTGAATTTTCCTTTTTTTACAATTAACTCATTGAATGTAATTGTCTATATTGTATGTAACCACATGAATTTATCATTAATTATTTAACCAAACTATATCATACGAGTTTAAGGTAACAATAATACGTAAAGTTGGTGAACCATACAGAGTTTGAGGTAATATATTGATACATAAAATTGTAGAACCATAGAGTTTGACGGTAATATATTGATACGTAAAATTGTTGAATCATGGAGTTTGATGTTAACATATTGATACATAAAATTGTTGAACCAGAGTTTGAAGGTAAAATTGTTGAAACATACAGAGCTAAACCGGCCAAGTACTTCGGTAAACAGATTTCTAGTAAGATAGGCTAACACAATGAAAGTGTTCAGACACAGAATTAGCCGTCACATCAAAGGGAGATAATTCAGTAGAGAGCGATGTAACAGGTGGTTACCTAATTATACAGGTATAAATGGTACTGACAGGGACATTGATCTTCTGTTTATATTGATTCCGTATCCTACAGGGTTGGTATCCCCACGTTAGAGGTGGATGGTGATGACAGTGGGGGGTGTTATACAGCGATATACATTATTGATGTGATTTCTCCCCTTCACATCTGTATAACTCCGGTCTTATTAATCAATATTACAGTCACAGACAGATCTAGATCTCTACAAAAATATAGGAACATTCTTATGGAAGCTATTAATTATAGCCAAAAATATGACAAAAAATTATTATTATTTATAAAACCTTTACAGATCACAAAATATCATCATAATATCTTATAAAACTTTGAGTTCAGTTTCACCATCAATTAATTTTTCAATTTAAATGGGTTAATGTCTACCAAAACACATACAGTAGCCACTACAGCCATTTTTTAATTCTATCTTCACATAAGAGCATTATGTAGAGTAAAGGTGGTTGACTAAATGTGAGAAAGTTACAGAATATACTTTAGAACACACCTTAAACCAAAAAATTACAAGAAAAAAAAAAAAAAGATTTCTTCAGCCTAATCTTAGATCTATCCTATTATATTTGAGTACAGAGAAGGGAGACAACTCTGCCATGCCAGTATATGATTGTAGAGAAATCCTTGGAACAGACACCAACACCTCTTTCCCTTTCAATATTTTGATAAGATTCATTTGCAAAGTTGTCAAACAAAAACTAGGTAAGTTTTTCATTACAATCTTTGTCTTCTGTAAGTTTGACACTTAGCCTAACTCTTTAGCATGTTTTACCGCATAAGTCGTAGATATGTCTGACACTTAAGTCTGATGAGTCTTCAGTAAAATTGACACTTATGCCAAAGTCTTCAGTATGTTTGATGTCTAAGCCCGAGTCTTCACTAAGTTTGACACTTATGTCCAAGTCTTAAGTATGTTTGATATTTAAGTCTGAGTCTTCAGAATGTTTGACACCTACCTGAGCTTGTTGTAGCCGACAAGCCTCTCCAACATACAAGATTTACACCGTGTCAGTCGTGTTATCGTACTCTGGAATGGACTGGAATCTTTGGACTGTGAACGACAGAATACATAAATGTATCAGTAATTCTCAACATCACGTGAACTAGAATCTGTTGACGAGGATTTCAAACAAAAGACAATTCAGGGCATCATAAGAAATATGATACCTGCTACATCAGACACCATTGTAACTCTGATGTAAATTCATAATACGAGAAATATTTTAAAACTGAAATTCAAATAATTCGCCATGTGATTAAATTCTCCATAATCATTATGAATACAGAGTACAAGTTGTTTTCTTTTTAAAAGATATATACTCAATTCTACTTTACATTTAATTTGATGAAACAATTTTATTACAGTTACATTCTACTTCATTATTCTTGAAACATAAATAATATTTTTGACGTACACCTACCTCTGGACTAGAAATCGCAGGGAATGTTTGGTCAACGTTATCCGACATGGCAGTCTCTAGATCATGGACGGTAGCCTTGACAACATCATGGAATGCATTTATTTGGTCTTGTGTATTCTGAACTACAAGGTCATGACCTCCAGCCTCATTATCAGTCATGAATCCGCTATCATGAGGCGACAAGTCCGTAACACCGTGAACACTGCTCCGTTTGGAGCTACGAGAATCCACACCATCACTCAATTGTTCTAATTCATGAATTTTTTCAACATGTTTTGTTTCTAAATCACATTTTTCTTGATATTTTGATTCTAATTCCTGACATTTTTCAACTAATATTAATACTTTTGCGTCTGCTTCATCGTACTTTGCCTTGAAGTCGACATTGTCAATTTGAGAACTGTACGTGGTCACATGACTAGAATCGGAGACATGATTGGCTGAATGTAACACATTTTGATTTTTATATTGCATAGGTTTTTGACTAGATAGCACTTGTTCCTGAGACTGATTCTGTTGCTGAAGTTCGTCGATGCGTTCCAAGAGGATTTCTTTTCCTTTTAACAAATCGTTGGTTTCCTGTTTCAACCGTTTTTCCTGATCAACCATTTGATTCACTTGTTCTGTAAACTGGGAAATTCGTAAATCATATTCTACCTGAACATCTTTGAGTTTTTCTTGCGTAGACATCAATTCTTTCTCTAGTTCCCTAGACCTGATTTGTTCTATTTCCACAGTTCTTAACAGTTTTTCTTCAGATGTTTTTAAAGAAGACATTTTTTCAGTTCTTTCAGCGAGACATTTTTTACACTCTTCCAGTTCCAGTTGACACTCTGAAAGCACTTTTTCCCTAGAAGATAACTTTTGTTTTACCTCCTCAAGACATTTTTCAGAGACAGTCATTTTTTTCTTTTCCTCTGCCATTTCTCTTTCACTAACGGCAAGTTTTTCCTTGGACGCGGCCACAAGTTTTTGCATGCTGCTCATCTGTCCTGCAATTTTTTCTTTCTCGAGGTACATTTTGTTTATTTTTTCCCTCAGGCTATCATCAGCATCTTCAATCGAATCCATATCAGCATCAAAATCAGGAATAGACTCGGCAGACTTTTTAGCTTTCTCAAGTTGACGTTTCATTAAACTATTGTCGGGTTCTTCCAAAGCGTCCACAAATTCGTCGCGATCTGGACTAGCTTCATCTACTCTACCAGATACATTTTTGGTCCGATTTTGTATTGGCGCTTCCTCAACAGTATCGGAATCTGACTGTTCTACACTATTTTCGGAAGATTTACTAACTTTCGCAAGTTGGCGTTTCATCCTGTCTTCAATTTCCTCTAGTTCCATCACACGGTCCATCAACCGGTCCTCTGAATTCTCAAGAAGTTTGACTTTCTCAGACAACTGTTTGACTTGGGCATCAGTTGCCGTTAGAGAAACAAGTTTTTCAGTCAAAGTCTGATTTTCACTTTCCAGTTCCTGTAACCTTTGGAAGAGACCTGTGACCTTGCCCCCTTGGGAGGCATCCCCAAGGTCACTAGTGTCTGTCGTCTGCTCGCTTGTCTCCACAGGTTTAACATCAATCCTTGTAACCACTTCATCAGCCCCAGAACTTTCCGAAAAGGGCAAATAACTCTCAGTTGTTTCTGTACTAACATCGATTCTTACTACCTCTAACCTGGATCTTAAGCTTCGTTCAATCTCCTCAAGTTCCGAAACTCTGTCCATTAGTTTATACTCAGCTTCCTCTAAAACATCTACTTTCTTTTCTAAATGTTGAATATTGGCATTTTTTATTACAATATTTCTGATTTTTTCCAAGCACTCTTGTTCAGAAGAATCTAATTCAATAAGTCGTTCATTCAGATCATCATTTTCTGATCTCACTTGATCAAGTTCAACCCCTACCGTCTCCAACTTTTCCGTAAGTTCATCATTTTCTGTACGAACCTGACCTAGTTCCTTACTATACCACTCCTGTTTCTGGGTAAGCTCACTGCACTGAACTTTGACCTGTTTCAACTCCGCTGAAATGTCCTTGACCTTTGCATTTAATGAATCTTTTTCAAGTTTCAACTGAGCAACCTGTCGTTCAAATTGTTCTATCTTGTTTTTGTAATCACTGACATCGCGACCTAGTTTCTCATTTTCCTGATTCAGTGTTTCTCCAGCTTTGATCATTTCACGTTCGTGTTCACAATACGAATCCATCTGGTTGTTCAGAGTCTCGATTTCAGCTTCTAGTTCCAATTTCTGTGCCTCGTACTGTTCACATTTTTCCATTAGTTCATCATCATGTTTTTCTATGTCCTGAACACGACACAACATTTCCTCCTCTTGTTCAATATATTGTGCGATTTCTCGTTCATATTGGTCAATTTTTTGTCTTAAAGAATTTTCGGTCTCTTGCATGCGTAATTTTAAACTTTCCTCGTGATCCTCCATCGAATCAATACGATCCAACAGATTATGTTGAGATCGACTCAACTTTTTAATTTTGTCTACGTACACCTCATCCGATTTTGCACTACTACGATTCTCATACAGTTTAAGCCGTGAACGCAGATCTCTTTCCTCCAATTCCATTTCACCTAGTGTTTCACTAAGTTTGATTTCATTTTCTTTCAACTGACAGATTTTTTCTTGTAAAGTTTCGATTTTGGCATTTTTGGATTCTTTCGTTGCTTGTAGTTCCTCCTCGAGTGACGATATCCTGTAAAGGAGTGACGAGTCGGTTTGGTCCGTTGAGGTAATTTCACTTGTCTCACTCTGTGTTAACTCCATGGCTAACGAAGGTCCTTCAGAACTCGTCGGCATCGGAGACCTATCTTGTTGTTCCCGTAACCTTGATTTTAATTCCCGCGTGGAATTTTCAAGAACTTTCACTTTTTCCTCCAAACTTTGAATTCTATTTGCATCATTTTCAGCCACTTTCATCCAATTGATTTTTAAAGTTTCTTCATTTTCTTCCATTTCAGAAAGTTTAATGCTGAGTTCATCATTTTCGGACTGTGTTTCCTGCAGCCTCTCTTTGAGAGTTTCGACTAGCAGTAGATCGGACTCCAGCTCCTCCTTAAGGTCAAGGCGCTGCTGTAGACTCTGGTTACGTTGTTCCAGTTCATTGATTTTCTTTGATGATATGACCTCCGCCTGTTCCAGGAACTGGAGCTGCAACAACCACATGATGGTGTTAAACAAGGGTTATAATTTACTGTCTTAATTGAAACGTTTATTAACATAAATAAAATGTTGAGGCAATAACTTTGAATAATCAATATCTGAAAAAAGAGGAAAAGTTTGAATTGTTCACTGCGAAAAATGATAACGTTTCTTGTCCTTGAAAATAATATTTTAATTCAAAAATTTAATCCAAAAACATGCAGTAAGAAGGATTTTCAGGTAAAAATTAATAGGTGAATAACTAATATGAATTAAAAGAAAACTATTTCCGATGTAAAAAAAATTTGACCTCAAAATTCTAAGATTAAGAAATAAAGGTTGCGGTACAAATCTAGTTAGTATTAGACAGATGAGGTAATTCAGCCATAAGACAGTGTTTAGTCTATTAACAATAATAATGATATTGTGATGTATCAAATTTTATATATATATTGACATTGCATAAATTTTTAATTTTCATCACA
Organism: Pecten maximus; assembly: GCF_902652985.1. Taxonomy (NCBI): domain Eukaryota; kingdom Metazoa; phylum Mollusca; class Bivalvia; order Pectinida; family Pectinidae; genus Pecten; species Pecten maximus. The sequence continues at coordinate 8,703,667 of NC_047026.1, forward strand.
CCAAAGTTTGAGTTTAAGTGCCGAGTGTTTTAACAGACCCAAGGAAGTTTTATTCGGTTGTTTGCTGGGTTTGCCATGAAATGCCAGGGTCATTTGTAGTAGTTGGTGACTACCTCACTGAACAACAAACGGGAGGCCCATCACATGTCATCCAGAGTTATGAGGGTAAAGTGTCTTGTCAAAGGACACAATCATGACAGCAATGACCAGCTTGATTCTCAGCTTCAGGAGAAAAACAAACTGACACGGGTAGAGAGCGTCGCTCCACACACCTCAGATCTTCACCTTAGGTTACGTGGCCGGTGCTTTAACCAACTGTGCTATCGCGGGCCTTTACAATGTCCACCAAATATCACAGTCAAATCGTGGGAGTGACATCTTGACAATGTCCACCAGACGTCGAGAGAGTGACATTTTGACAATGTCCACTAGACGTCGAGAGAGTGACATTTTGACAATGTCCACCAGACGTCGAGAGAGTGACATTTTGACAATGTCTGCCAGACATCACGGTCAAATCAAGAGAGTAAGTCATAACACGTAGAAGTAAATTAAGATATGTGATTAGTCAGTTTGCTATGAAAAAATAAAATAGAATAGAAATAACATCAGCATGAATACAGGATCTGAAAGTATACATATTATGTATCAAGGCCATTTCTGTCATTGCATGCTATCTAATGATAAATTATATCCCGCCGCACCGAAGCTAATGAAACACATATAACAACTGTATAATATACATAACTGTCATGTCTCCTGACAAACAAAAATCTCAACGAGAAACAACATCTCCAGTTTTTATTGAAATGGCAGTGTTAACAAGGAGAAATATAGGGCAGGGCGATTTAAGAAATAGCTGGTTTCAAATATATTCAGAGCTGTAAACGTGGTTCTTCAGAGTTTTGTAGAATTGTTTTAAGCAGATTGTAGATCCAGCCAAATTATGTTGTTTTTATGTTAAAGACTTCGATAGAAAAGAATTTTGTTTGAAATATATGTTTCTACTTACCAAGACCAAAATCACTGAAAATGGCACAATTTGAAATTTTGTAAGATATTTTTGGTCTTCATAAATATTCAGAGTAGCAAATTTTCTTATCTGAGCAAAACAGAAAATCCAAATTAATTCTGGTCCAAGCTGAGATGTATTATGAGAGGGGGAAATTAAAGAAGGGGAGATAATCTGAATTACAATCGTTTGTTCAAACTGGAAAAACTCTAGAAAGGATCATAATGGCCTTAAATAATCGTGAAGCTAATTAATTCACTAACATCTGCATACCTGAACATGGAACATCATGCATGTTGTTTTTAGTATATGCAATTCATGCAATAAAGCTCATTTACAATGGGGTTCGTTTCATACTTTTGTATTATTAGGAATTACAGGTGATTATTCCCTTTCCTCGTTATATTTTGACCCGAGACTATAGTCAGGTATATCATATTTATAGAGAATTCTCCAATCCATGCTTCTGACCATATCAGCATTCCTTGTCAGACTCTCGACGTTTCCACGATTAAGATGTTGGGTATCTTAGAACACCTTTCATTAATGGTGTACAGGTATGTTTAGACTACTCAGTAAGGCTACATGCATACTCATGCTAGATTGCTATTTATCATTACAGGATACCTTAAGTATATATAAGACAGTAATGACCTTTTCATCCTCAAGACCCAACAATCTCCATCTTCTCTCAACAATGATCTACACACATGACCTTCACCTTCCTTCTTTATAGGTCAAACAATAAGTCTTCCCTTCATCATCCTAGTGTAGGTCCTCATCACAAAGACACACATCATTCCCACATCCCAACTTTCCCACAAACAATGACCTTCCCTCACCCTAGAACCTACAAATGACCTTCCCTCACCCTAGAACCTACAAATGACCTTCCCTCACCCTAGAACCTACAAATGACCTTCCCTCACCCTAGAACCTACAAATGACCTTCCCTCACACTAGAACATACAAATGACCTTCCCTCACCCTTGAACCTACAAATGACCTTCCCTCAGCCTAGAACCTACCAAATGACCTTCCCTCACCCTAGAACCTACCAAATGACCTTCCCTCACCCCAGAACCTACAACTGACCTTCCCTCCCCTGAGAGCCTACAAATGACATTTCCCTCCTCCCTCTAAATGTAGTAAGATTTTATCTCAATGAAGTTCTGAAGAATTCAAAGGTAAACCTAAGAGGACAATTGTCCAATTTGGTTAGTAGCTGAAAGGAAAACTGATGGGTTCAAAGGTCACACATTACCCATTTATAAATACATTAGTAAGTTATCATAAACAAGGTTATGAGTTGGCTTTCGATTTTAAAATGCTGTATCAGAACACTTCATGCTGTAATGCTGTATCGTAATTCTTTGTCCTGTGTATTGCTGTAGACTGTCCATGCTTCTGTTAAAAGGATGTCTTGTTTTCAATAAATCTTCAATAATTTCAAACATGCTGAATACGAAGCAACAAATTCAGAACACGATGTTTGTTGTACGTTCGATGTCATGCGTCGGATACTAACAAACATCACTCCATGCTACAAGCATGTTACCTTTTCCGCGAGAGCTGTTTCCAAGGTGTCTTTATCCAATATGATCTCTTTGAGCTCCCTGACCTTGAGATGGGCATTAGTAAGCGACTTCCTGACGTCAGTCTCACACCTCTTAGCCTCCTCCAGTTGGTCACGAGTCGTCCCCTCACTGACCTCCAAATCATTGACATTTCCTTTCCATCAGCTTAAGTCGGTCTTTAAGTTGTCGTTCTGTGGTCTCGTAGCAGTAAATACGCTCTTGAAGGGCCTCAAATATCACCAGCAGTTCAGCCATCTTGGTTTCCATGGTTTCCGTGCCATCCGAGTCCTGATCTTCCTGAAGTAGACTACTGTCCAAACTACTGCTGTCCTGAAGGAGGCTACGAAGTGTGAGGTTCTGGTCCCGTAGTTTGGCTAGATCCTGTTCTAGCTGGATGATATGGCTGTTGAAATTGGTCAGTTCTAATGGCGGTTGTTTCTGTGGATCTGGGGATGGTGACCGCCGGCCGGGACTAGGAGATTTACTCTTTTGTTTGATCGGAACGGTCATCATCTCGACATCTCGTTTTTCTACTAGATCTGTCTGGATACCCTTCTGATCAAACTTCTCGTAGTTTGTCCGACTGTCTACACCTCCATCTTGTTTATCTTCTTCATCTGTTTGAGTAATGCCACAGGCAAACATTTTGTCAGGTTTTATACAGTGAGTGATTTCCCTTGCACCTGGTTCAGGACAAATTTGTTGGTTGCTATGGTTACTGATGTGTTGATGGATACCGATTGGTTGGTTGTTATGGTTACTGTCTGTTAGATCACAGACTGATCCATTTGTTTGGTTACCATGGTTACCATGTGTTAGTTCCCCACATCCCATGTTGTTTTGTGTGAGTGGATCCTGCAAAAATTAGTTTTGATATTTTTACATATCCATATAAGGAAATTGAACCGCCCACTTTAGTAAAAGCTGCTAGCTGATTGGTTGCTGGGTTGCTGTTGTCAATCACAGGGATCCATCACCAGGGTTACACCAACACCTTCACATACATCAGGGAGGACTATAAGATCATCAAAACTTTTATCCTCTGTTTTACAAATCTGTCATTGTTTCTAGTTTCCATAACAAGTACATGTATAGTCCTTTTCAGATAAAATGATTTAAGATATTACAGGTTTTGTTTTCTGACACAACTACTGTTACTTATCTGTAGTGTAATTTTCTTTTTAATGAAAATGCAAAATAAAGAATGTTTCAATGTGGTTCCAATCTAGAATTTGAAGTTATGCCTTTTTTGACCAGTTATTTTGGTATGGATTATATAGACATTTGAACAGAAAAAAAAAAATTCCTGATCAATTTTTGTGAAGATATAAAGAGATATTTATGACATACTTCTGAAAAGGAAACATCACCTATTGAATGTACATTTACAAAACATTTAAAACTTTCTGAATCTTGTATATATGTAGTATACTACAAATATTTCTCTCCAGTAACAATACATCAGCTTTATAACAATGGGTAAAAACAATTTCACCTTCATACATTACAACAGACAAATGAAAGTTACTGAAAAGTGTTGTTTTGTTTTTGCATTTTTTGAAGGTTTGATATTTGTGAAAAGGGTTAATTTTTCCTTTTTTAAAACATGACAAATTCCAAATTTTTTCCGCATACTGGAACACCAAGAAAGCTTGAGAACCAGCTCTATATAGTTACAAATCTGAAAACTGAGGGAATAAGATTTGAAGAATAAAATTTAAATATTTAAAAGTTATAGATCTTTTACTGCCATTGTCAGCTTGATGTTTTCAATATGTGAAGGTTTTGTACAGAATATGAGGACCCTGCAACCTTGGGTGGGACTGGAATGACCTTGAGAAATCTGCATGGTCCCATTACCTGGGAATAACTACAGCCGATACAACTTCACGTAAACCACAATACACATTACTTAAACCATTATACAAATCATTTAAATGTATGTAAATAAATGTTATGAGTATGTAAACAAATGTTATATGGTTCTTTTCAAACAGAAGTTCATGCTATAGATGTAAATATTCAACTTGTAATTATGAATTTGAGACTAGAAATGTTAACAATGGTTTTTGATAGAAATATTAATTCAAATAGCTGCAACGACTATTTTTCTTTAGAGATTTTATTCAAGTTTGACTTAAGAGTTCAAATTCCAAAAAAAAAAATTAAAAAAAAAAATTGTGAAACAAAGTATTTAGTATGTGCATGATTAGAAATCGAGGAAACAGAATATTTGAAAATCTAGAAAGGGTGACAAAAACCTAAGGATGATAAGATTTTCACTAGATAGACCAGCTTTACGAGTCAATGTTCAGATCCTGCTATCACCAGTTACCTTGACTTTGAGCACTTCCTGTGCCTCACGCTCCTCGAGGCTGAGCTTGTTTGAGCCCTGATAGTCCTCCAGACGAGATTTCTCCTGCTGTAGGGAGCTTATTTTCTTCTGGAGCTCACTGGCTGTCTGCTCTAAAGTCTTGATATGCTGAAAATGTTTTTATTTTATTTTACAACTCTATAAATCACAAAACATGTTACATGTTCTCATTTTGATATAAGATTGAATGGAAATAATTTAGAATGAAAAAACTCATTTAAACAACATTAGACTTTCAATTAAATCTTTTGTATCTAATACACACATTTGAAATTGTCACCTTCTACTGAAGTTCACAAAGGTATTTGAAATATCTGATCTGACCTACAAATTTCTTTTATATCTACCTATCTTGAAAGACAGATCACTGACTATTGCCAAGAAATTTCAATCACCTCATCAGGTGCGTCATCCTGTGCATTTTTTAGATAAGTGTTACGTACAATATAGCTAACACATGTACTTTAAGTAAGTGGTGTGAAAAATGGCAAAACGTGAATTGATATAAGACTTTGTCTCAAACTCACATAGAAATGTTACTGAAAAGCTTGACTGACATGATGACTTACCACTTCCTGTTCCTGTAACCTTTGACCCATGACCTCTGGACTTTCTGCCCCATCCCTGCTATAGGGAGGGGCCAGTGTCACATCTTTCTGGTCCATCATCTCAGCAGGGTCCTCGGGGATGGTCTCCAGGACATGGTACACGTCATTTCTCTGGTCCCCTGTCTGTAAGTACACAATAGGAACACCGGTCAATCCTATACAATACACAGTCATACAGCTACGCAGACTGGAGTACATATACAAAACGGAAGGATTACCCAACAAAGTATGCAATAAAATAGTGTCAGTCAGACACTGAATGAAAATTGTCAATGAGTTTAAAATATATTGAATATTTAGGTATATATCTTATACTGAAACAAATGTATAACAGAAAAAGTTCTGACAAAGGGAGGTAATGATCAAATTACTTCCCTTTGCACAACCTTTCTCAATTACTACTTAATGATATTATTTCCTAAGAATTTTTATCTTTCTTTAAAAAGTTAATTCCTCCATTTGTAAAGACAATCTGACGACTCGGTTATCTCTTATTCTACAGACACGATCTCAATGAAGAGTGAATTACCTCCCCTTACAGGACCTTCAGTGAAGATTCTTTGACCTTATTTTGATAAATTTGGGTTAGTGTTTTTCCCCAGTAATAGTGACTATTATATGTAAATCACAATGGTGTTTGGTGTTATTAATTCACTATGTGGGTGTAAAATATACAGCTCTGAATATTAACACAACATTATGGACATTAATTCAATACTAAAACACAACCACGGGGAAAATATTCTGTGTCAGCTTGTCCCATTATGTGTAATTAAGTCTGAAATCTCTCTAAACTACTGAAACTTTAGTATTTATTTTATGGGACACATATGACCATCGGCAAAGTAAAAATGATACCGATAGTTTTACCATAGTATAACAGTATTGATTCATATCAAATTGATGTCAATTTCTACTTTTCATGCTTATAAGTGATACTGACGCATTAAATCAAAGTTAAAATATTCCTATAAACTTATAACATTTATTAGTGGATATCAGCAGTTTTTATATCCTCTCATGGATATTAACGATATTTATAAGCAAGCCATCTTATATCTATCTCAAATTCACAGTTGTTTTTTGCCTCCGGTATGTCATAAATAAGGTATGATCTTTATATCCAATTCACAAATATCTTCCTGCCTCCTGGCTGTATGACAAATATTAAGGTCAGTTAACACAAGATTATCTATAATACCCAGTCTTCAGGCTAAATCTGGTATCATTTAATAAAACAAGGGCCATAACTCTGGATATTTTGGATGTACAACCCCAATCCCGAGGCACTTCGTCCTCAAAACAGCTACACATGAATATATAACATTTCACAGTTGTTGTTGACAATGAAATATGTCCTAGACAATGTCAGTAAACCTGAATTAAATATGTCACTCTACTAACCAAAGAGAACTTGCATGTAATTATGCAATTTTTGACATTGCAGATGAACAGGCACATGTATGTATATGAGATTTGGTCGCACCAACAGATAGAATCAGTAGGGCAGGTGGAGGGTTAATACCTCATCTCCACATCAAATCTACAACCAATGGCTGACAAATGTTGTGTTTCAGGGATAAATTGATCCTTGGCTGTAAAAATACCCATTGTGAGAGATAATGGAAACAGGTCCAAGAGAAAGCTAATTTACAATCAACATTTAATATCTCCGGTGAAGGCCTACTGCCCTGTAAACAATCTCACCCACAACAATCTCCTGTCAGCAGGCCTTTGATATACAATATGATTGGCAATCATGTTTTCCTTTTTTATATGGAATACCAGTTACATACTATACTCTTGAAGTACCAGTGAACCTTCACCTTTGTACGACCCCTGTGAACCCTCACCTTTATACGACCCCTGTGATTTTTTCTTATTATAAACATTGTACTTTATGCAGTGGATGTGAGAAAACCATTGTACCTTTGTTTAAGTAGAATATTTTTGGTGTTAATAAAATATCCTGTTCTAGAAATCTTTTCTTCATCATATGGCTAGGAGATAACCAATTACTAAATACTCTGTTACCAATGTAACAATGTGGCATTGGGGAGTCTGACAAAGTCAAACCAAAAACCAACGTTCAGACAGGCTAGAAAGAGTCCATTCCCATGTTTAAAATTATATTCGTATATCACTCAATACATGTAGCCATTATATCAATTCTTATGATCCAATATGTTACATTTTGGATAATCGGCTGACACAGTGCTGGTAGCACACTTGATTCCCTGATCAGATGTTAAAAGGTATGGGGTCACCTGCCGGACCAGGTTGGTTTTTGACCTGGTTGGTTTTTGACCTGGTTGGTTTTTGACCAGGTTGGTTTTTGACCTGGTTGGTTTTTCCCCCCAGGTACTCCAGTTTCCCCCCACAGTAAGACCCTTACATCCAGGCTATCAAGAGTGATAAATGTTAGTTGATATAACTTAATTGTTTCACAATTATTTAAAAATAAAGTTTACATTTACATTTATTTAAATTTTAAATCAGTCAATTAGGTGATCCACAAGTTGTCAATCATTAATTCTAATAAAATTAGAAGCAATCATGACTATTAATAAGGTTCAGACATTAATCTCATAATTTAAATTGATCAATTGTCTTTTCTTCTGAAGATTCATTCATCACTTTATAAATTTTAGATTCAGTCCTAAAAGCTAAAGCCAACAAAATAACACTAAAGAATAGGAATATTTACATATTTGTGTAAAATTACCATCAATTATCTCCGAAATTTACATACAAACCAATAAATTATCTAAGACAAGCTACAGTACATGTCCTTGAATCATGATAACTCATAATTTAGTTCCGATTTTTGTTTTTTGCTTTTTATTCTTCAAAACTGTTAATTGTGATTTTTTTCACAGCTGTTTTTAATTGCACTGTTAATGACCTAGTATCTATAAACAATGAAATACTTGGAATTTTTAGTCATTTTCATTAGGGATATCAGAACATCGATAACTGTAAGAATGACTTTTATTAGGGATATCAAAATATTGAGACATTTACCCTAAATTACCCTTGAGAAGGTAAGGGGACTTTATGAGATGTAGAGAGTGTCATTATTAGGAGAGTTATGATAAAGTCGCTGGTCTATCAAACATCTGTATTTGAAGATGATAAGGTCAGTGGTATTATAATGGACCATTAAGATTAGCTGAAGAGGTCTGAGGGCCCGCCAGGACCGATTATACTGATTATATATCCACTCAGAGTATAAGACACGACACAATTATTTGATCATCACTACAAATTAAACTATAAAAATGAAAAAATTGAAATCAGACCAAAATTTCATCCAAATGACCTGGTTTTAGTTTCATAAACATTCTTTCAGGACATTTCTCAATATAAAAGTTGCCATGGCATTACAGAATTAAAGAAAAATTCCTTAACAAGCGTTTTTTCTTTAAATCCATTTATATTTCCTATGGAAAAGTTAAAAGTTGATGAAATCAGGGACAGATGTTTCACTATATAATCATAACAGGTTTTCAGCATTTGATTTCAACACAAATCACTGGTGTAATATCAAAGTTCATCAACACAAAGATGAATGAATTTGACAAATTACCACTTAAGTACTTAATGAATAAATGCCCCAAAGATAATTCACCAGATTTAGGCAATAAACAAGAATTTTAGTCTGACTTTGATACAATTTGAGTCCACAACACAAAATAAAGTGATACATTCATATTCGAATCACATAACAGGATACAATACAAGATTAAAGTGTACATTTATTCCGACTCAATGTCCGTAACAAAATGATGGTACGAGTCCGACAGAACACATGATGTGATTGCCCTACAGGATGTTTGTGAGCGACACATTCCCAAAACACGACTGATGTATACAGACAAGCCATGAATCACGGTAAAGGGTGGACCCATCTGATAAAGGTTTAATAGTCATCACTGATGCTAATTAGCATTAATGTATGGGGTGTATATGTGTCACATTAAACAGATTTCCTAAATTTCAAACACTTTTAAAACCCTAGTCATGATGATGTGAACTGTACGACTAAAGAGTTTTAAATAATCTCCGCAGAATTGACGCCCTAGATAATTTTTTAAATTTTTAAATGGAAAAAATATGTTAATTCTGTCGATTAATAACGGAAATGTACTAAAACACTTTAGGGGAATTTGACAACATTTCCCCGTCCTATACTGCTGACAGATTTTACTTTTTGTTAGGATCATTTTCCAATGATATGTGTCCTATAGGACTGGTTTAGTATAAGATTTAATTTCTATCGTAGGCATAAATCTAAACAAACTATCTATATACTTACATACATATCCTCCTCATCATCATACATGTCAAACACAGGGGTCATTTGTTTATATATGATTCCAGTCTCCTCCATGGTGTAGGAAAATATCACTATCCACAGTTGTAACGGCCAGACAATGTTAATATAACGCTCCACAATAAATCCATTCCCCACACAACACCTTCTCCTAAGCTTATCTTATAAAACACAATATATAGGATGTATGCCCTAGGAGAGTTTTAACGTAGTTTCCGTGCCCACCCAGGAATTCTGACTTTCAGAGTCATTAATACGGTGACAATTAATTACAGCATAGCATGTGTCCGTGGCTTTTGGAATTTCTGATATTTCTTTTTAAAATCCTGATCTTCTATGAATCCTTTGGATAGGATACAGTCTGAAACATGGCGGTCATCACACCATGAATGCCATTTAGTCTATAGGATGGTCACTGTGGTTTATACAAGAATCCATAAATGATGGAATGTCGAAATAGGTCTGTCCACTAATCACTGTGTCACAACTGACCAGGTAGAGAGATCTGACAACCTTCTAACAGGACTGGAATCACTTTCACTCTGCTGGTCTCTCTCCTCCCAAAATGTAAACAAGCTGTGTAAAACATGAACAGCTAAAAATAGATTATCAACACAGGCCTGAGTGTCACCAGTGTAGTGGGACAGCAGAGAGAGGGGAGGGGATGGGTCTAGATGGGGGAGGAGGGGAGAGGGGGGATGAAGGGGACAGGGTAGGATGGGAGGTTAGGCTGATGAAGGGGACAGGGTATGATGGGAGGTTGTAGGGGCAGAGGAGGGGGACTGGAGGGGATGTTGGAGGGACTGGGGAGGGGGATACAGACTTGTCTGCTGTACGGCAGTGTTGATCTGGATGTGTTGAAGACTAGGAGGGGGAGGAGGTTACTTCAGACTTTGGCTGTGGGTCTGTGGATGGGGACTAGAAGTGGAGGGATACAGACCTTGCCTTGTCTGTAGAGCAATCACATACACAGATGGGAAATTGAGTGATGGGGAAGAGGATGGAGCAGTGAGGAGGATGAAGGGGCTGGGATGAATGGATGAGGAAGCTCCAGCTGCCAGACCGGTCTGTGTATAGACATGAGGGTGCCGAGGAGGGGTTATTGGGAAGGGGTTACTGAGGAAGGGTTACAGAGGAGGGACTACTAAGTAGGGTTATTTAGAAGGGGTTTACTGAGGAGGATTACTGAGGAGGAAAGGGCTGGTGAGCTTCTGGCTTTCACCAGTGTAGGACAATCCCAAATAGAGTTCTGGACTGGAGAGAGGGGTTGAGGAGTTCGAAAAGATGGGGATGCTGGAGAGAGGGGCCGAGGAGTTCGAAAAGATAGGGATGCTGGAGAGAGGAGCAAAGGGGAGGAGGACCAGGAGATGTTGGGAGAGAGAGTTAGACTTTGTCTGTCACAACTGTCACAGGTTACATGTATTCCTGCAAAGTATGCAGATAGTTTACACACGATTTAACTCTCTTGTAACCTAAACTGTTTGGTTCACTTTGATAATATAAGGGCCTGTGTTCACTGGGACATAGTCCAGGAGGACAAGAATATCAAGGTCAGATAGAGAAGAATGAGGTCAGATGTCAGGTGTCTAATAGACTTATAGACCTAACATTGACAGGTGATATGTTACCTCTACTGACACATCCAATGTTTAACGTACACCTGGTAAAGCCCCGGGGTCACCAACTTCCCTTAGCCCCAGGGTCACCGACTTCCCTTAACACTTGGGTCACCGACTTTCCTATAAACTTCCACACCAAACATCTTTCCTGTACACACTAATCGGAAATGATGATATGAAAACGATCAATGAAATTTTGTATATATGAGAATCAGTATCCTTGAGAGGTCATACAGGTAAATTGACGAGTTAAGGAGTTCCTCCTGCAAATATCCATATCACAGGTATCTCCTCGAGTGAGCATTCAAAAATCTTGAGATGTCGTCCAAATATTTTTATGACATTGACGATCACACAGTGAAACAGTTATATCCTTCCGTCTTAAAACAAATAAATTGTTAATTATCAACAATTTTTAATTATATAACTCCCAAAACACTCCACCTGTATCCTTCAGGTAAAATATTCAGGTAATTTGAAGTTTTGGAAACACAAGAATGACAGTGAGAATTAGTTACAGTCCTGGGAACGAAACTCTCCTGTGTTGTAGAGGTAAATCCTGGGAGTGGAGCTCTCCTGTGTTGTAGAAGTAAATCTCTGTGACATCCTTAAGAAGATGTTTCCCAGACAACAGCTAAATCTAAACAGGTGAGAATTCATCAGCTTCCTCCATCTTCATTTACAACTCTCCGATTATAGCACCTGTATGTCGGTCGTATTTGTCGCTGACTGGAAGTGGCGAGGTAGAGCGACTCAGAGTGACACCAGCTAATGACACAGTCAACAGGTAGACAGAGATGTTTAGTAATTACAGTTCAAACAGGTGAAAATTGTCTGTGTCCCCGGGGAATTTGTCCACACCTGAAAGTCTCTGATCGTATCTACCTGATAGAAATGGACAACCTGAGGTGGATAACTGACACACATAGGTAAATTACTGTTATCAGAATACAGACTTTCTAAGTCAGGTAGCCATTCCTACCGGGTCAATTCATAAATCACCAAACATACAGGTAAATGTTTTCCATTCAAATTAAATGTCTACCTTAATTGTTTCAGAACCACAGGAATTCACAGGATTGAATATCTAGCTACAGGTATTTGCTGAGAAGTTTAAGTTAATGGCTTCCCCATCATTATAAATACAGGAACTGTTGTTTAATATGGACACACAGTGCTTGGTATTCTACACAATATTAGCATAGATATGTATGATTAATTACTGCCATTGTTTTATAAATAAAGTTGTAACAGTTCCTGTTTAAAAATAAAGTTGTAACAGTCCTTGTTTTAAGAATAAAGTTGTAATAATCCTATTTTTTTATAAAGAAAGTTGTAACAGTCCTAGATTGATTAATTTCTAAATTTGAAAATTAATAAGATAAGAAAAATCCCGAAATTATTTCGAACATCTTCACAGAAAATAACTATATAATCATAATCAACAAAGAAAAGGGCAATAAATCAAGTAGTTTTCAATTGACAAATCAACCTAAATTGTCCTCTACAGAAGACTTGTCAACAATTTTTATATCCCTACATGTTTGCAGAAATTTGTTACAAATATCCAATATTTTTGCTCCATCAGGAAGTACTTAACTGGAAATTATTGGGGCACCAGTTAAGTGTCGGCATTGAGGACCTCCACCACACATTGGTGTCAGAAGTGGTCAAACAAAAATTGATAAAATGAGAAATACTTGATTAGCAGTTCTTTAAATATCTATAAATTCTATAAATATAGCTGTTTTATCTCTTTATTACCTGATGTTTTTTATCTTCTAATTTTAGCAATCATATCACCGTAATCAACATGATCTGACCCCTGCCCCCGCTCCCCTCCCCATCTCACTCCGAGTTTTTTCTTTTTTCTTTCAATTTGCTGTAACAGTGTCCTTTGCCTTAAACATTGCCTTTGTTCTACTAAATGATATTTGAATACTATTTTGAAATAAAACCGTACTTGAACTTTGAGGGCAGACAGGTGCACATGTACAAAGTGAGTATATTCTGAGTTTCATGTGTGAGGGGGCGGGGCACATACATACACTGCTCTGTAATATACCAGTAACAAGGCTTACACAACAAAGCTCTGATAACAATATCAACCTGTATGACCCCAGATATGACGGAATTAATTCCTGTAAGCGAAAGTCTTTGAAGTAAGAGATTACGCCTACATGTAAACATTGACCTAGTAGAACTTATCTCCGTGTGTTGGCCGACGTCTACACCGACTCCGTTCTCAACCACCTTTTTCCAGTATCAGCTTATCAGGATAACATTTTATTTTTGCTATTCTATTTATATGCATAATAATTTCTATATCTTTTGGCATTCAAAATTATTGATAAATATGTACTTTATAAATTTTGTAATTTAATGTATAACCGGCAATATTCATATGTATACTTTTGTGGTTTGAAGCTTTCAAATTATTTTGTGGGTACAAACTTTCGTGGTTAGCCCATGCTCCAATTATATAAAAAAATACATACAACAATGTTTATAGCACTTATATATTTATAGTTTCACAGCAACTATGAAAAGCTGGAGAAAATTGATAAACAATGAACTCTTCATGTTATCTATGGTATGACATTTGACATTTTAGGAAATAGCTATATTTACCATTGTATGGCACTGCCACTATATAACCCTACCAATTCAGTTGCGAGTTCACCAGCTTATGAACTGCCAACTTCAAAAAAAAATCGCACGACAAATAAAAATTGCAGATGGTAAATATAAGCTTTGAACGGCTTTCAGTTGGCATTCATAGTCAATATGAATGCCAACTGGAAGCCGTTCAATGCTTAAATGAACAATAGAAAGCTATGAACAATAGAAAGCGTAAATATCACTAGTAGATTCTAGAGTTTAATGTTTGTAACAGATGGTTACATTTAGAAACATACAATATTCCTCATTTTATCACCTTAATAACAACAGCAGCGTACCAGCTAAGTGTAAAGACGTCTACAAGTTTCTAGTTTTGTGTGAAATATTCATCATTTTTCAGAAGTTTCTCCAAATATCATTTAATAATAATATCACATTTTGAGGATTTAATTTATTAAGAAGAACAAAATTTATCAATTTTCAGATATATTTTCAATTGTATGCAACTAAATCAGAATTGAACATTTGTTTCCATTTCCTCTGATATTTATGAAAGTTATGAATTTTCACTGAACTTTTTAATTCAGTAAATGCTATCTAAAAATATGAAGTAAATTTGTCCAGGGGTTTCTGAGATAAGTTTTACACTAATGGCGACACACTAGGACTATACTGTATATATAAATACACCCCTTTTGGGGGTATATGAATAATTCATCCACTTTTCTCAAACATTCACCTACAAAACTAAAACAATACAATAGATCCTCTATAGATTCTATGATATCGGTGAGATAGTCGTACCTACTTACCCCCGTCATGTCGAGGTGTTTCATTTTACACTAGATTACAACACTAAGTTAATCTTTGGCTTTTCCTCGCCCACAACCGTTTCAGTTCTATACCCATATAGTGGCCGTCTAACCACGGATAATACTACAGACTTATAAACCGATTGGTTGAAGTGTATAATATACTACTTATATTTTCCTTAATTAACAACACTTGTAAAATTATCTTAACCTGGCGGACTCCATTCCTCTCACGTCTTATAAAAAAGTTAAAATGCATCAACTACACAATTGTTTTTGATTTGATCCAATGTCAAGGCAGTTTGATCTAGGGGAACTGTACAAAAACTAAATCAAATTGCAGATCATTAGTAACTTTAAACAGATTAGATTAAATTACAATTAGCTAGCACAGTAAGAATTTAGCAAACTACCATTAGCAAAGTACAATTAGCACTGTCAGAATTTAGCAATCTTAAATTAGCACTGTCAGAATTCAGCAAAGTAAATTAGCACTGTCAGAATTTAGCAATCTTAAATTAGCACTGTCAGAATTTAGCAAAGTAAATTAGCACTGTCAGAATTTAGCAAAGTACAACTAGCACTGTCAGAATTTAGCAAAGTACAATTAACACTGTCAGAATTTAATAGAATAATTTCAATGCACCTATATCAGCTATTCAAAATTGTTGCCAAAATATGAACATGGATACATTTTCCCTACTTGTGATGAGAATGTAAACAAAACCCTACCTGACAGTTTTAACATGTTTATCATCATAGTCATTGTTTTCTTTAAGTCATTATCACAAAACATAAAAATTGCACAAAAAAACCCTGACTTGTACATCCGGGATCATCCTCAGAATCTGTAAACATTTTAATGATGTAGATTTAGGAAGAAAACCTGGCCTCAGGGTTGGAAATAACAAGGGTTTAGTATTTCTGAGATAAATTTTAACTTCAGGTAAATCCAGACCCTTAAATATTACCAACAAACTTATAAAACAACACCGGTGATTTTCAGCAGAGATACTTTGATGTTAGTTTGAAAGTTAGAAAGCGTATCATACTGATTTACGGATATCTGACTCATTAACATATATTTACATATAAAAGTTTATTTAATGTAATGTATTTATTGTAATCCTGGGTACCTTTCTCCAAACAGACTTTGACATTAAAAATGAACAAAAGACCAAAACTCTATATTAATTCAGATCTGAATTTTGTGAAAGGAACTCTTCCATCTAAAGAAACAAAAGTTTAAACTTCTTAGTGGCATACTGTATGAGGGAAGTAAATAATGCTTTGTAAACAAAGGGCAGTAACTCTGTATATTGTTGTGCGAGACTCAACTATACAGTTTGTCGCTCCGATAACGAACTTGTATAAAAAGATACAATATGGTAACTATAAGTGTCAAATATATAGGAACACTTGTTATAAGTTTGACTACAGGTAATTTGATACAAGAAAATGGGAATTTAAGGGTCATAACTCTACATTTGATATGTCTTAATATATGTACATATACTGGGGCAAAATCAGTATGTACTCAAACAAACATTTGATAACCATTTTTGATATAGACTATCAAGTGACACACTTATTGAGAGAAAAACAGAATGTGAAAAGAAAAAGAATGAGAGAAGAAAAGGCAGGAGAGAAGAAAAGAGAAGAAAAGAGAAGAAAATGCAGAATGAGAGAAAAGAAATGAGAGAAGAATAGCACAAATAAAGGAAAGAAAATTAATATTTTGAAAATTCTACTTCCATTGAGAGATAACCAAATTAGTGTCTGCAATAATTAAAGATTATCAAATTAAAGACAAACATCTAAATAATCAGACAAGAATTAAAACCTGGAAGAGCTCCAAACTCTGCACAAATAACAAATATCTAGAATATTTCCCTCAGACATAAACTGAGAGTTCATAAAACTGGATATCTACCTTAGATTTAACCGACACATATACATGTACCAGATTTACATTTGTTTGTTAATTCATGTCTGTTTACACTCAAATTTCATTGTAGATCATAAAAAGGTTTGTAACTGCCCTTGTTTACCATGTACATGTAAAGAGTTTTCCTGACTCGGAATGTTTTCCTTTACAAATACCATAATGTTCGTTAGGATCTGTTCCCGACATGTAAAGTACACAATATACCTACAATAATTAATAGACATAAGATGCTATGAATTTCCTCATGTGTTTTGGTGCATGTAGAAATTGAATTAATTCTGGGAAAATTATGAAATTGGAATATGTGCATTAATATACACAGAATACACATGAACAACACTGTAATGTTACTGGGGTTCTCATTACACTTAATGTTTCCGAGTCTGCTGGAGTGAGATCTCCTAGATTTCTCTATAACTATACCGACAGGTGATCCACTTAAGTAGTCAGTGCCAAAATCAACTTACAGGATGTAGTAGAGAAATGACAGATATGTCCGCTGTACCCTTCACATACACTCGGGAATCTGATGGTTTCATAAGGCCATTGCAGTGTTTAGATACCACCTACAGAATCCATCCAGCAATAAGCCCATGCCTGGTAATAAGGCCATGTCTGGTAATAAGTCCATGTCTGGTAATAAGTCCATGTCTGGTAATAAGCCCATATCTAGTAATAAGCCCATGTCTGGTAATAAGCCCATGCCTGGTAATAAGGCCATGCCTGGTAATAAGTCCATGTCTGGTAATAAGCCCATATCTAGTAATAAGCCCATGTCTGGTAATAAGCCCATGTCTGATAATAAGCCCAAGCCTGGAAATAAGCCCTTGTCTGGTAATAAGCCCACCTTTGTTGCCTTATAAAATACCTTTACTTTTTCCCTTCCCCCTACTTTGAGACACAAATGTGATATGTGTTGATCCTCTATGCTTATTACAGAGTACAGTTGGTTACAGGTAGTCAGGATTTTCGTATCTTTCACACTCGATCTTGCCATCATAAGACAATTCCGAAAATAATCTAAACTGAATTTTATACAACATTTAGGAATTAATTAAAAACCCATTCACAGAGACTGTTTGTCGTAAAAATATTTCTTACTCAAAGTCACCTCTTTAAAATATTTTATACAAGAATCACCAAATCTTTTACTCTATACACTCTGTCAGAGATCTGTCTTAAACAGTGTGTGTATAAATTCAACTGTATGTAAATGTAACAGATCACAGGGATCAAACCAGAGGCCTGTAGACAGTGAGTCCATGGACAGTAGCTAGTATTTCACCAAGGTGACTTTGAAGACAGAAAATAAGGTTTATTTCAATGTCTCCTCTAGAGACCTCTGGTTTACTAGTCGGCCATTACGGAATGAGGTAAAGAAAAATTCTCCCTGAACCGAGTAGGTCTGAAGCGGCTAGTATCTTTACCAGGGTGACATTGAAAAGGGACATAAGCTGTATACATTGTACAGCAATGACAAACAGAGAACAATTTAGGCAGGCTGTTGTTATTATCAGTAGGCTGCGGTATGACTCATCCAAATCTAAAAAAAACACCAAAATGTTATATGTGATGATGGGAAGCTCATCATCTCCATCAGCTTACTACATGTACATTTGTATGTGTAGAAACTATTTATAGACCAGAGTCCATAGTCTCCTATCTTATATCTATCTATCTTGTTCGTTTCTAAAGTAAAAGGGAGTAAAATACAATAGAGTCAAAACCCAGATTCGAACCCAAGACCTCCAAACGTTGACATGTAAAAGTCCCTGGTCCTATAGTCACTTTTATTAAGTTTATTTCTTTCCCAGACTGTCCACATCCCCTTTTCTCAAGTTTATCTCCGTCCCAGGCTGGATGTCTGTGACATCCCCAGGAAAGTAAATTTTAATGATAAAAGTCCAGGATTCTTAATACCTCTGATTGGAGTTGAACTAACTTAGCAACCTAGACAGCTGTAGTTTTGAAAACAACCAAATATAAACCTCCTACAGGAGTAACTGGCCCTGGTCAAAACATCTCTTAAGTCTACAGAATCTCCTGAGTCACTGTCCTGTTATCTAAGGTTACACTACACACAAGGTCATCCAAGGTCATCGGATGTTCTCATTTATCCCAATTATACATCTTATCTATCACATTATCTTAGATAAGGTCAGTCATGTTACCACACTGTAACCAGCTTCTCAATGTTCTCTGCTTAACCTCCTTATAGACCTCTAGATCCCTGATCAAACCAACCTCCTTATAGACATCAAGATCCCTGATCCACCCAACCTCTTTATAGACCTCTAGATCCCTGATCAAATCAACCTCTTTATAGACCTCTAGATCCCTGATCAAATCAACCTCTTTATAGACCTCTAGATCCCTGATCCACTAAACCTCTTTATAGACCTCTATATCCCTGATCAAATCAACCTCTTTATAGACCTATAGATCCCTGATCCACTCAACCTCTTTATAGACCTCTAGATCTCTGATCCACTAAACCTCCTTATAGACCTCTAGATCCCTGATCAAATCAACCTCCTTATAGACCTCTAGATCCCTGATCAAATCAACCTCTTTATAGACCTCTAGATCCCTGATCCAATCAACCTCCTTATAGACCTCTAGATCCCTGATCAAATCAACCTCCTTATAGACATCTAGATCCCTGATCAAATCAACCTCTTTATAGACCTCTAGATCCCTGATCAAATCAACCTCCTTATAGACCTCTAGATCCCTGATCAAATCAACCTCCTTATAGACCTCTAGATCCCTGATCAAATCAACCTCCTTATATACCTCTAGATCCCTGATCCAATCAACCTCTTTATAGACCTCTAGATCCCTGATCAACTCAACCTCTTTCTAGACCTCTAGATCTCTGATTCCACTAAACCTCTTTATAGACCTCTAGATCCCTGATCAAATCTTTTTAGATCGCTATATCACATACTGACTGCAGTAAATTTATATTTGTGATCAGAGGGATTACCATCGGGTAAACATTTTGAAATATTTTATGAATATGAAATTTCTGAGAAGCTGAAAGGCAATCTGAGCTGCTGAATGCCCCTTAGATTAGGATATTGACCTCTGCTTCATTTTGGTTAATATCACAATCTCCAGGTTAATAAATATCCATATACACCTCAGCCAAAGGCAATAATTGTATAGTATTGGACGGATATTCCAATCAAACAGGTTCAATAATAGGATGACATTTATACTGGGATAGAAATATCTCTTAAGCTTCTTATATCAGGAGGATGAAACATGAATGGTAATGACTGATTGATTTATTTCCTGATGTCTACAGCCAGGTTTTATCGTGGTCCTCAAGGGATCAAAGAGCAACCTGCTTTAATATCCAGCACTAACTTATAAGATATTGAACAGGTATTGTACAAACTTCTAGCACTATAAGTCAAAACTGAAGAAAAGGTTCAACAGGCCTGTATCAAACATAACAAAAATGTCAAACTGTTCTGTAGCAAATAAATCAAAAGCTACACTGGGCCTGTATTAAACAAGGTAAAGGGCCCAGTTACAGCCCTGTATCAAAAGGTCAAGTAGCTCTCTATAAAAGATCCAATAGTCCTGTATCAAACGGCCCAGTAGCCCTGTATCAAAAGGCCCAGTTGCCCTGTATCAAAAGGTCCAGTAGCCCTCTATAAAAGGTCCAATAGTCCTTTATCAAAAGATCCAGTATCCCTGTATCAAAAGGCCCAGTTGCCCTTTAGCAAAAGGTCCAATAGACCTGTATCAAAAGGTCCAATAGTCCTGCATCAAAAGGCCCAGTAGGCCTGTATCAAAAGATCTAACAGCCCTGTATCTATGGGTCAAACAGCATTTTATCAAAATGATTAATTTAACACACCAAAAACATACAATATTCCTGTATCAAACACAAAACAAGGCATCGCAAACGATACAAATCCCCTCGCGTGCTAACACATGAACTCTGACGCAAAATGGGGGGTGGGGTTATTGCAGGACATTGAAATAACATCAGTTGTCATTTGCACTGAACTGCAATAGACATGGATGAGCTTATTATCAGGCATGGGTTATTGAGGTATTGCCATGCTGGACCAATATATGAAGTTTGGTCAGGATCCATTCAAAAATGAAGTCGCAACAATGCTGACAAAGATTTTCTATAAATAGTAACGGTGACCTTGACCTTAACCTTGGCGCCCTGAAACACAAACTTGCTTGAGGTATTGCAATGCTTGACCCATACATGAAGTTTGGTCAGGATCCGTTCAAAAATGAAGTCGCATTACAGCGCTGACAAAGATTTTCTATAAATAGTAATGGTGACATTGGCCTTGACCTTGGCGCCCTAAAACATAAACTTGTTCGAGGTATTCCCATGCTGGACCCATATATGAAGTTTGGTCAGGATCCGTTCAGAAATGAAGTCGCAAGAGTGCTGACAAAGATTTTCTATAAATAGTAACAGTGACCTTAACCTTGACCTTGGTACCCTGAAACACGAACTCGTTCGAGGTATTCCCATGCTGGACCCACATATGAAGTTTGGTCAGGATCCGTTCAGAAATGAAGTCGCAAGAGTGCTGACAAAGATTTTCTATAAATAGTAACGGTGACCTTGACCTTGACCTTGGCACCCTGAAACACGAACTCGTTCGAGGTATTCCCATGCTGGACTTACATATGAAGTTTGGTCAGGATCCGTTCAGAAATGAAGTCGCAAGAGTGCTGACAAAGATTTTCTATAAATAGTAACGGTGACCTTGACCTTGACCTTGGCACCCTGAAACACGAACTCGTTCGAGGTATTCCCATGCTGGACCCATATATGAAGTTTGGTCAGAATCCGTTCAAAAATGAAGTCGCAAGAGCGCTAACAAAAAGTGAACATACGTACATACGTACTTACGTACGAACGGAACGCTATATCCCCTCCCCGACTTTCGTCACGAGGGGATAATAAGGCTGCAAGAAAATTGTTATCACTTAATATTTTGCTGATACATGATTTAAGTTGCCTATATATTTTATAATCTACGTAGGAACAGTCATAAAACATTTAAGTACGTTTTACTCCAGTATAAACAGAACAGCAGGTATGGTAGGACAATAACGATTGTGGGTTAACAAAGACATATATATATACACTTACCTATATCTGATGTTTCTTCTATAATATCAATAAATCCTCGAGTTACAGGTTTATAATACTTCTATATAATATTAAATCAGGTGAGGTACCGACAAGTTTTATAACTGATGTCAATATATATACGTACCAGTTGTTAAGTTAATCTCCTCCAGCTACAGAGGCAACAACAACGATATAAACACAAATCTATCTCCTAGCTTGGATAGATCACACTACATGCGTGGTATATAAAAACAGAGGTTCCTACCTATAAACAGGTGTGATATACATCTCCACTCCAGCCAGTTTACCACAAGTTTATACATAATTTAATCTCCGTAATCAAACCCAATCAGCAAGGGGTGGCTCTCCGAGAACCGAACCGGAAAACCACGAAGAACCACGGACACACTTAACATGGAGACCAAGGACACAAATATATAGGTCTATATAAATATCAACATAATACAGGTATATCCTTTCAAACAATAAACTTGTTTGATTCTCACCAAACCATCAAACACAATAACAGTATGTAGTGATAAGATTCCACATATACCAAAACACTGTTATCTGTATACATACACAATTAAAGGTATGGCCAAGAATGTCCATTTGTAAACAATTTAAGCTTGGTTATCATGTTAATGATTAAAAGATATAAACTCACATTATTTATATAGACAATGAAGGTTCAGTATGTGCTAAATCAGTTTGTTTTAAATACAAAATGTTGAAGTCATACAATTTGCATACAGCACACTTAGTATCCCACCAATATGTATGCGAGATCGAGTTTAATTTGAATATCAACAATCTCCAAATCAGCATTAAAAAAAATTATCAACATTTTTTTTTTCATATTCATGGCAACACATTTAAGGCTATATACTACTTTTTACAAAATATATGTTATTTGTATTAGAGTTAAGGCTGTATGCTACCTTACTATCAATAATGCCCTCTCAATTCTAGAATAGTTCCACATCTGAAGTAACCAGTATGTATTATCATATGAATGTAAATTTTTTGATGACATTTGAAAGTCATACATGAGCACATTCAAATCAGTCACAATCCCTACAGATAACGCCAATATAAAGTTTTGTAGGGGAGACAACTGACACAAATCACAGGCACAAAGTAGAATATGCATCTTTAAATATTTCATATATTGTAAGAATATACAATTAAGCAAGTTAGAATCAAATACCTTCATTCTGCAATCCTGAGCTCCTTAACCATATTCTATATATCCATTCAGTCCACGTCAGTGAATTAAGAATTTTTATGATTCCCCTAAAGCTATATTTTATCAGTGTGTGTTTTTGTGATGTCTCATTAATGACATTTGGCATATAGAAGTTGATCTACCTTGTGTATAGCTGATATAAATAACCCCAGGGTTAACCACCCTGGTCACTAATGGTCACTACTGGTCAAGGGGTGACCATCACACTGACCACTATTAATTGTTCCTTTATATAGACATTATTTCAATATTCACATGATAATCTCTACCATATCCTGAAGCTAAAATTTTCACACAATTAAATTTTATATTAAATAAAAACGTTTTTTTCCCTAACTGTATTTGAATACTTTGGTTTGGTTTTTTTTACGCCCTATTAACAGCCAGGGTCATTGAACGTTTTGGAGATGGAGGAAAGCTACAGTACCCGGAGAAAAACCCAACGACCTATGGTCAGTGCCAGGCAACTGTCCCACGCATGTTTCGAACTCGCAATTCAGAGGTGGAGGGCTAGTGATAAAGTGTCGGGACACCTTAACCACTCGGCCACTGCAGCCCCATATTTGAATACAATTACATTTTTTAATCAAACTGATTTAAAAGAGAGTTAAAATCATTAAATGCAAATAAAAAATCAAGGAAATATGAACATGAAATCAGTATCAAAATTTCATTTCCAGCTCAAATAAGAATTTTCAAAAATGGAGAAATATTTCTCCAACACTAATACGTACAGTACATCAATACAAAAGAATCACTATGGAAGTACTTTCTACGCCATGTTTGGCTCTTTTCAGCTAATAAACAATATCTAAAACCGAAACTACAAATGTATATTTAAATATATAAATAATGAAAATGTAAAAAAAAATTAGGAATTATTAGATTTCTGTGCTCCCTTTAGTGGTCTTTATAATCCAATTTTCGATTTCTCCATTAGGTATTCCAACCTCTTGCCCTAAAATATTTTACCAATTTGTGACCACAGGATGTACAAATGGATAGGGACTTTTTAACTCCACACTGTCACAAGATCTATACACATCTAGATAAATTATTTACAAAACTACGGCCAAAAAATTTCCCCAGAACTACATGAATTAATTAGTCGTGGAGGACCAGAGACCATATTGATTAATTGTGACCCCCACGATCACCGCCTATACATTATACATGTATACAGCTACTAATTTGTACAGGTAACTACGACAGAAAAACTTCGGATCACGTATCACCATACAGTTACATTATTAACATATTTCTGTAATTGAATTAGATTAAATTTGTCCTGAATACGACCTGAAGCACAGAAAGGAATACATTCCAGATTCCAATGTAATGCATCATTTATAATGTTAATTAAATAACTGCATTATTAATTAACCATGGTAATTAACCCACAGCTTTATATAGATAATATATACAGTATCTGACAGGACTTAGAAGTTTGATTTCCCAGGTAGACTTGGTAAAACTGACTCTGTACAATATACACAGCCAGAGAATACAACAGGTTCAGCCCCTGAGGAACTCCGCACTCTGCCACTGAAGTCCTCTGGCCCATCCCCCTCAACAATGAGAAAACTTTTGAAATAATATTTTGTTTGGTTCATCAATGCAAATCTGCAATAATCTGTACAAATTAGATACCTAGGTATTACTGATATAACCCACACTCCTGACAGTGTTTTCACAGCTTATTTAAACACATTCCAGACCAGCATCCTGCAAGGAATTGGTCCACAGTCTCCTGTGTGATTCAGGACTCTATCCATCAAGCCATGCTTCATCAGCTAAGTGACAGAGTCGACTGAGTGACAGTCTGCTGAGTGAGAGAGTCGGCTGAGTGAGAGAGTCGGCTGAGTGAGAGAGTCGGCTGAGTGAGAGAGTCGGCTGAGTGAGATAGTCAGCTGAGTGAGAGAGTCAGCTGAGTGAGAGAGTCGGCTGAGTGAGAGAGTCGGCTGAGTGAGAGAGTCGGTGAGTGAAGCAGTCTGCTGAGTGAAGAGAGTCTGTCTGAGTGAGAGAGTCGGCGAGCTGAGAGAGTCTGCTGAGTGAGATAGTCAGCTGAGTGAGAGTCAGCTGAGTGAGAGAGTCGGCTGAGTGAGAGAGTCGGCTGAGTGAGAGAGTCAGCTGAGTGAGAGAGTCAGCTGAGTGAGAGAGTCGGCTGAGTGAGAGAGTCAGCTGAGTGAGAGTCTGCTGAGTGAGAGAGTCAGCTGAGTGAGAGAGTCGGCTGAGTGAGAGAGTCGACTGAGTGAGAGAGTCAGCTGAGTGAGAGAGTCTGCTGAGTGAGAGAGTCAGCTGAGGAGATAGTCGGCGAGGTGAGAGAGTCGGCTGAGTGAATGAGCAGCTGAGTGAAGAGTCAGCTGAGTGAGAGAGTCGGCTGAGTGAGAGAGTCGGCTGAGTGAGAGAGTCTGCTGAGTGACAGAGTCAGCTGAGTGAGAGAGTCGGCTGAGTGAGAGAGTCGGCTGAGTGAGAGAGTCGGCTGAGTGAGAGAGTCGGCTGAGTGAGAGAGTCGGCTGAGTGAGAGAGTCAGCTGAGTGAGAGAGTCAGCTGAGTGAGAGAGTCAGCTGAGTGAGAGAGTCAGCTGAGTGAGAGAGTCGGCTGAGTGAGAGAGTCAGCTGAGTGAGAGAGTCGGCTGAGTGAGAGAGTCAGCTGAGTGAGAGAGTCTGCTGAGTGAGAGAGTTGGCTGAGTGAGAGAGTCGGCTGAGTGAGAGAGTCGACTGAGTGACAGTCTGCTGAGTGAGAGAGTCAGCTGAGTGAGAGAGTCAATGAGAGACAGCGTAGATACAGAGTCAAGTGAATGACAGTCAGCTGAGATAGTCCGTGGGCTGAGTGAGAGTTGGCTGACAGAAAGTCAGCTGATTGACGGTCAGCTGAGTTAGAGATCTCTGTATTTACATACATTTTGCATACCTTCAAGATTTGTAGATGATATTATGGAAGACACAATTAAGACCTACAGTGTTTTTGTTACCCATGTTTGCTCTATCTGTGTATCTGTACTGTCAGGATCGGTCAGGAACGGTCAGATCGGTCAGATTCCTGACCACTGGCACCATTGTCTTATCAGTAGTGTGACTTATCACTGTTATCTAATGGTGTAACACTACCACAA
The DNA here is from genome assembly GCF_902652985.1 of Pecten maximus. Taxonomy (NCBI): domain Eukaryota; kingdom Metazoa; phylum Mollusca; class Bivalvia; order Pectinida; family Pectinidae; genus Pecten; species Pecten maximus. The sequence goes on from NC_047026.1 coordinate 8,730,067, forward strand.
CAAAATAAAGATTTAATCTACACTTTTATCTTTACTGGATAATAAAAGTGACCAGATAGGGATTCCAGCCCGAAATTCCTGTTTTATAAACAGTACTACCCTACCAGGGTTCCAGTGGAATTAAAGTTTTTATAATAAAATCTGTTTGGTAACACTCCGAAGTTGGCATTTTGTATCAAAACAAAAAAAATTTGACATGGATCAAAACTAGAGACACCTAAACTCATCTGGGCAGATTTTCTACCTTCTAGGCTGCCTAGCTTGTTAACAGTGTTCAACTTTTAACCAGCAGACTTACCTAACATATATTGAAGACATCTAAATAGTCCTAATTTTTATTGGCAGATTTTCTAAATAAGAAATAAATGCAAATATAAATGCACAGATTCCTGATAATATCACATGTTAAAACCACAGATATATCTGTTAATATCACAAAATGTTACAACCAGTGATTCCTGATAATATCACAACATGTTACAACCACAGATATATCTGTTAATATCACAACATGTTACAACCAGCGATTCCTGATAATATCACATGTTACAACCAGTGATTCCTGATAATATCACAACATGTTACAACCAGTGATTCCTGATAATATCACATGTTACAACCAGTGATTCCTGATAATATCACAACATGTTACAATCACAGAGATTCCTGATAATATCACAGCATGTTACAACCAGAAATTCCTGATAATATCACATGTTACAACCACAGATATTCCTGTTTATATCACAACATGTTACAACCACAGATATTCCTGTTTATATCACAACATGTTACAACCACAGATATTCCTGTTTATATCACAACATGTTACAACCACAGATATTCCCTTTTATATCACAACATGTTACAACCAGAGATTCCTGATAATATCACATCATGTTACAACCACAGATCTTCCTGGATTATGTTAATACATCTATAACAGAAGTAATCTATGTTCCATCATCAATCTATCTTACCTTCTACAGTTATTAGCTTACACAAGCACATGTGATGTTTCTGTTTAACTGTACCGAGGTTCTAATTCCAGATTCTGTAGTGATTTATAGCCCATTTATCACAGTTTCAACTTCTACAGTTATCAGCTTGGAACAACTTTCCCTAAGTTCCCCACTGGTATTTTCTCTGATGGTCAAGATGACCACTAACCAGTAATGTATGATTCCAACAATCACTGAGTAATTAGAACCTGGTCAAGGAGATGTCCAGTTCCAGGGCCAATACACAAACTGACCAATACACACCAGACCAGCTCAAGATGACCAATACATTGGTGTGTTATACAAATCATTGTCGCAAGTCACTTACACTGGTCAGACATAAACACAGACAATTAAATAGTATTGACCACTACTGACCACTATACTGACCACTACTGATATCTATCTGAAATATTTACCAATAAACCTGTATTGTTTATTACAGTGATAGCTATCTATCAAAAAATTATACCTAACAGATCTTTCAGGGATAATGACAGGGACCATCACAATGGACGGATGTACTGACCACATAATGTCACCTATATACATCTTACTGGTGGATATCGACTCTAAAACAATACAAAATACTGCTACCTCATAGATCTGGCTGGACACTAACAGTTTATCATTACAGACAATCTAGATCACTGTCATGTTTATATCTCCCTATCACCTAGGTGTTTACACCGACAGTCTCCGTCAAGGACACCATTGTTTTATCTTTATGGACAGTCTACTGGACACATAACATACAAATTTTATCTCCTATATACATACAAGGAAGTTAACAAACAGTCATAGCTGATAAATCAGGGTCTGTCACTGACCCTTCAAACTGACCACTAAACATATCTATCACATACTTATGTTTACTATACAAGAGAAATGACCACTAAACATATCTATCACATACTTATGTTTACTATACAAGAGAAATGACCGTTTGTAAACTGAGGTTAGTCTTTAAATAAGAACATTTACTGAAACATACATACTAATTATCAATTTATATCACTCAGACCCAGAACCAGAGTTGTCTCCCCCTGTCTTTTTCAAAGATACTGTACTGACCTGGACTAGAGTTAATTGTCTGCCCTTGTTTCACCATACTGTAACATTACTGAACTAAACTAAAATTATTTCACACTGTTTATAACAAATAAGTATAATAGCATATTTGGCTGCATGTATACCCACACTGTAACATTACCGACCTGACCTAGAGTTGTCTGCCCTTGTTTCTCCATACTGTAACATTACTTACCTGAACTAGAGTTGTCTACCCTTGTTTTTCTTAAACTGTAACATTACTGACCTGACCTAGAGTTGTCTGCCCTTGTTTCTCCATACTGTAACATTACTTACCTGAACTAGAGTTGTCTACCCTTGTTTTTCTTAAACTGTAAAATTACTGACCTGACCTTGAGTTGTCTGCCCTTGTTTCACCATACTGTAACATTATTGACTTGAACAAGAGTTGTCTACCCTTGTTTTACACATACTGCAATATTACAGACCCGAACTAGAGTTGTCTGCCCTTGTTTTTTACACATACTGCAGCATTACTGACCTAAACTAGAGTTGTCTACCCTTGTTTTACACATACTGCAATATTACAGACCTGACCTTGAGTTGTCTGCCCTTGTTTTACACATACTGCAATATTACAGACCCGAACTAGAGTTGTCTGCCCTTGTTTCACACATACTGCAATATTACAGACCTGACCTTGAGTTGTCTATTCTTGTTTTTCTTAAACTGTAACATAATTGACTTGAACAAGAGTTGCCTACCCTTGTTTTACACATAACCTGAATTAGAGATGTCTGTCCAAGATGTACGAATATCCCATTAAATAATGTACAATATATGTTACAGATGTTGTTCAATACCGTGGTTTAGCTGACCCACATTACCTAGTAGTCTCACAAATCACTCAATAAACAGTTACACCTACCTTACAATATCAGCTATGTTGTCCAATAATCCCAGAATCAAAAGTCAACAAACAGTACACGTGTGTTTACCAGACCACATATATATCCAGTATATTCAGTACATGTGTGTACAGTCTACAGGCCCAGCCTCTGGAGCAGTCAGTACTGTATAGTAGTAGTAGTATATATACTGAGTAGTAGCATAGCTGTACAGGTAATTATATAGGCCTTTGTTAACATAACTCCACACAGCTGCCATATGGTTCATTCACAGCTGGTAAACAGTGCTAAGTCAGAGCACAGTCATAACACACATGGTCAGGGGAGACCTTGTCAGGCCAAACAACTCGGAGCTTTCACTGAGATGGGGCTTAATAGGGGCTTAATAGGGGCTTAATAGGGGCTTATAGGGGCTTAACAACACAATACGATGTCACTGGAATTTGGAAACAATTAAAGATTCTAACTTTGGACCTTATAAATATATAGACAGCTACTTTGACCAATGTATTAACTACATATACATGGATTTTAACATACACACGACAGAAGTTGTCTACATGAATATATGTATAGTTAGACTAGCTAGGAGGTTCTCAGATCTGACCGCCACAGATGTCCGAGTACATATAGGTCAGGAGATACTCAGAGAGAAGTTATATCGGAATTTAGAGTAGATTCAAACCCTAGTCCTCTGAACATCAACCCTAATCTAACTGACCACCACTATCACTACAAAGGAAGGTCAGGACAGTTACAATTACATAGCAGAATTTCTGTAACAGGAGCGACTAGACTAGACAGGATTCGAGCCCGAGACCTCCAAGCTCTAGACGGACACTCTAACCATTTGAGGCACCATGGCCACCAGGGTTCAGTCCAGTTCCACTATGCATGGATCTATCTAATTACAGGACTATGTACATTACCCTTGCTATAAATTAATTAGTAGAGGACTTACCTGGTGTTCCAGTCACACTACAGTACTGGACTCTATACCACACTATTATATCAGGTATACAACTCTGTAATCAACACACGTCAATACACTTAATGTTATCATATAAGTTAACATTTATATCTCGATTTTGTCCTACAGATACCAGTAACCGTAGTATTTCTAAAGCAGTTACCTGGTATACATAAACAATCAGTCCCTATATCCTATAGTAAATACAGGTAGATCCCATAGGAAAGAGATATAATGTATATTTCGGAACCGTCCCTGGATCAGTGTACAGGGATACGGAACCAGGGCGACAATATAAGGAGATCTATTTACCTGTCATGTATCCGGAGAACTTATAATCCACACAGATTTTACACAGCTACATATTTCCACTGTCTGTTACCCAGACTGTACATGTGTGTACCTGGCTTCCTGTGTATATACCTTCTGATGCAGCTGTGTACCAAATGTAAACACAATAGCACTGCTGTACATTTACACGTGTGTTCTGAATCAGTCAGACCTCCGCCCCTACACACTCCACCCCTACACACTCCACCCCTACAGCCTGGAGCCAGGCCTTATCAGACAGGATCTATAATTTCTACCCCTGTCAGACCTTGATTTGGTCATACCAACACAAGCTGGCGAGCCTCATCTACCCCAAATATTTATGTTGATGTACCACCCAGTCGACAGATACATACCAACAGCTATCACACTGCACTGTATACAATAAAATCTGCTCTGTACAGCAGTCTATTTACCTATTATTGTATTTCCTACCTAAATATACACACCCACATATAGTACTACAGAACTCGGATAGCTCACCAACACAAGCTGGCGAGCCTCATCTACCCCAAACATTTATGTTGATGTACCACCCAGTCGACAGATACATACCAACAGCTATCACACTGCACTGTATACAATAAAATCTGCTCTGTACAGCAGTCTATTTACCTATTATTGTATTTCCTACCTAAATATACACACCTATATAGTTCTACTACAGTCAGCTGGATAGCTCACCATACCAGTCTGACTACCTCCACACAATATAGAGTTTGTCACTTACCCTCCTGTGGTGTTGTTTTGTATTCCATTGTAAGTATAAACACAGACAGTTCACTTCTGTATGGTGTCTTTATCACAATAACACCTGGACACTATTGTTTATCACAATTACAGGTAACACATATACCTGTACATGTATCACACATATACCTGTACATATATCACATACAGGTAACACACATATACCTGTACATGTATCACATACAGGTAACACACATACACACCTGTACGAGTATCCTCTGCTTCAGTATCACACAGACACTTGTTTATAGAAATCACACAGACGATACGAGACGGACTAACGGTACCCGTTTTCACACCTGTACAGGTATGTAGGGGTCGCGTGGGAACTTTGGGATCTACACCCCACTGGTCATTTGTTAAAGCAGGCAGGGCTCACTGCCCACGCATACCTGATCGCTGACTAATTATCACAGAGTAACTTACAGGTATGTCGACTAATTAAACTACAGTTTAAACTACAATTTGTAAACCTTTCTACTATTACATCATTATCGATCTTATTCTAAAATGAAAATTTCATCGTATTGAAAAAATAAAAATGTTGATGTCCATTGTTCTACGGAAATCTCACAAAAAGTTTAACAAGCATGGTTATATTCTATAGTCATTTTACCTGATTTCTCAGAAGCTGATAGAAGTTCCTGAATCTCCGTAAACTTCTAACAGAAATTGATCAGATTATATCCGAAAACACTTACTCCATCACGTCAGAATTGGGATCTAAACACTATCGATTATACACTTGAACGCTTTTCCCCACAATCGTCTGTGGCCGACAAAAGACACAGGTGTCAATCATGACTAGCCGCTTACGTCTATAATCTTCACCACAGACAATGCGCGGGACAATACCCTGGAATAACACCGGTGGAATAACACCAGAAAAATCATGATCATGTACCCAAAATGTAATGCATAGTTAGCCTTCAAATTCATTAAATGAAGAAATAAAAATGTTTAAAAGTAAAAAAAATTCATAGTTTTTTCATTGTTGTGTTTAAAATTGTCTTCTAAAATTTGTATTATCAAATATTTTGGATGCATCTGATTTTTTGCATTTAATTTTACATAAGTTATATTTTTTTCCCAGTAATTCATAAAGCTAACCAGGCATGAAACTTGTAGACTTGTAAAGTCGATTTGTGAGGGAACACAAAAGGATCTGTCAACAAACAATTTGTTCTCCAATATTGTTATAAAGATGGTGATTTGAGGAGCTTTCACAGCCATGGACTTATTTATCTATTCTAGTTTGTGACGGTAAAATCCAGGTAATTAACTCAAGTGCCTGATTAGAAAAATACAGAGTTATTGTTGGTATTTGTGTATCTGATCTCGTGGACAGAGGATTACTGGATAATTGTTGTAGGGAGTTCTTCAGAAGATCTGACGAAACCAGAACATCTGATAAAAAAAAACAAGAGGCCCAGAGGGCTGCATTAGACTCATTTTCAAATTACTTATGCAATTGAACAGTGGAAACACAGCAGAGATTTGAACCTATGACCTCTGAACTCTAAAGTTACACTGTCATGAGTTTCTGATTTTTAACTTGTGTGGCCAGCTAGCTAAGTTCTGCTTCACACCTACAATAGTTTGTTATTTCACTTTTTGAAATAAAGACTAGTAGAGGGGTGAAAATTTAGAAATTGTTTTTGTAAAATGATGGGTGAGATTACACCTTTCATCAAGGTAACCAGGGTTCAACTCCCTGATTTGGTACAGCCATGAGAAAGACTCGCACCTTTCTGACCGTATAATTTTTTAAACTTACCCTGCCATACCAATGAGCACCAACATGAAGGAAAGTTCACCTCGATATACAAGTACGTTTGTCTGACACAGAAGATGTGCCGCCCGACAGTACCAATTATTTCTACTAAACATGTAAAATAGTAAGGCTGTCTGCAACTTCAGAGAAATTTCCCGTCACGGAATCAAGATGATTGCGAAAACATCCACAAATATTGCCCTGTACCTCGCACAGTTGAAAATCTCCCTGGAATAGGTAGAAATCTCAGCACTCAGGTACCATGACCTGGCTAAGTATCGTCTACATTATAATTAAGGGAACGATAGATACATCCTGTTCCAAAACTTTATTGATTCGTTTACCTCCTTAATTAAACTATCTTCTACAAGATGGCATGAAGTACATACTTCTCAGGACCAAAGAGAGATCTCAATCAATATGCAATATCAAAAATTGTGTACCCTTGGGAGGTTTGGTGAAATGTTTTACAAGAGGTACAGACAGACATGATATGTTGATACACAGATCTCAGGTATGCAGGAAAGGAGAAAAAAAACTTTCAAACGAAGATTTTTAGACAAGCTCCTCTTGAAATACTGGTCTGTTGCCAGCAGAGATGGAGAGAACATTTTTAACAAAAATAAGGAATAACTTCCTGTAAAAATTTGGACATTTCTTATCAGAAACGGAAGCTGCCATCAAACAATCCTCTTATAGAACGTATAGATAATGATATAAGTAGAACAGGAACCCCCAGCAGGGAATCAGGAGCAGGCTGTAAATGTTGGACCGGTCCTTGCCCAAGGCTGACTCTGGGAATTAGGGGCAGGCTGTAATTGTTGGAATAGTCCTTGCCCAAGGCTGAGACTCTGGGAATTAGGGGCAGGCTGTAAATGTTGGACTGGTCCTTGCCCAAGGCTGAGACTCTGGGAATTAGGGGCAGGCTGTAAATGTTGGAATGGTCCTTGTTCAAGGCTGAGACTCTGGGAATTAGGGGCAGGCTGTAAATGTTGGACTGGTCCTTGTTCAAGGCTGAGACTCTGGGAATTAGGGGCAGGCTGTAAATGTTGGAATGGTCGTTGTTCAAGGCTGAGACTCTGGGAATTAGGGGCAGGCTGCAAATGTTGGACTGGTCCTTGCCCAAGGCTGAAACTCTGGGAAATAGGGGCAGGCTGTAAATGTTTGACTGGTCCTCGCCTGAGGCTGAGTTTCCGGAAATCAGGGACAGGCTGTAAATGATGGACTAGTCCTGAAGTCTGTGGCTGAGATTTGGGGAACCAGGAATGGTCTGATTTTGAGAATGCTGTGATATTTAGGTTTAATACACAATACACTCTTTAACAAAAGTAAGTTTTTAATTTCTATAATTGAATTTGTAATGAAATTGCAGGCTACCAATACATAACAAGAGTTCCATCATGTTTTTACTTCCCTGCAGATACCTTTACCCATTTGTGTATCTATGCTAACATAATAGCACAGAGGACAGACTTCACCACAAACATAAAGCTGTTGATTTGTATTGATAAAATTTACGTTCATTGGCGTTGACCTTTAGTATCAATCAATAGGCTTTTCTCAAGTATCAAGGACAAATATCACAGATATATTTATTTTAAATGACCATTGATCCTTCACTTATACCAGAACAAAGATGCCATTTGTTTATTATAATCATAAAGGTATTTCTATCACCACACATTAGTAACTTTTTAATATGACAATTGTATCCAAACAACTTGTAGATTTTTGAAACCTTCGTTCACCGACCCCCTTTTGTATTTAGACATTCCTACCAAGGAGAAATGGTAATTTATGTTGCCTGCAGTTATCAGTAAATAGCCTGTAATTGTATTATATATTATAATAATACAATTATATCATGGGTGTCTGTGCAACAGTCTAGATATTGACACAAGGTAAGTACTGGTAATTGACCGATGTTCTATTGCATGAGGCCGAAGGCCAAGTGCAATAGAACATCGGTTGATTACCAGTACTGAGGGTCAAATATTCTGGACAATTGCGCAGACACCCATGATATAATTATTTTATTACATAATCAGTAAAATAAACTTAGAATCACTGAAATCTTGACTTTACTGTAGGTCTAGAAGTCACCATGACTGTTGTCTGGCAGTGTTGACATCTGAGTGACTTATAAGACACTTGAAAGGATAGGACTAAATTCCGAAACATCATAGGTATTCAATAGTTCGCACGTGAGCAGATTCCGAAACGTCACAGGTGTTCAATAGTTTGCATGTGACTGTGCAATAGTCATTTTAGCATGTACAATAGTTCGAAATATAATATTACATTAATATCAAACGCATTATGTAATAAATATCTTTAGTCTAAATAGAATACAGGTCATACATATAACCTTCTGGATGTCAACATGGATGTCAACATTTTCTAACAGATATGAAACCGATAATATAATGTCAAACTAGGTTATCTCAAACTCTGGCAACTCAAGATGATCTAACGAAAGCCAACCTTAGTTATCTTGACCAATGACAACTCAAAGACAATTTAACGAAAGTCAAACTTCATTATGTAGAACTCTGACAACTCGAGGACAATCAATTGTTTATATTTACCATTGTATGGCACTGCCACTATATAACCCTACCAATTCAGTTTGCAAGTTCACCAGCTTATGAACTGCCAACTGAAATTTGAATTTGAAAATTTCAAAAAAAAGTCGCACGACAAATAAAAAATCGCATATGGTAAATATAAGCATTGAACGGCTTTCAGTTGCCATTCATAGTCAATATGAATGCCAACTGGACAGAGGCAAATTCAACATGAGCGCTAGCGCGCTTCATGGAGTTTGCCTCTGTCCAGTTGGCATTCATATTGACTATGAATGCCAACTGAAAGCCATTCAATGCTTAAATATTGCTCCACTGTGACACATACAAGATCTCTGAAATCTACACAGCAATGTCTACAATCTAGACATTTCTACAATCTAGACATTTCTACAATCTAGACATTTCTACAATCTAGACATTCCCACTGACACAAATCTCTGAGTAATCAATAAACAGTCTGTAGTAATCCAATCCTTCCTTCAGGGAATCCAATATATTTTCTCATAGAAAATAAACCAGTACTGGGGTTACAATAATGAGGCCCATATATAATGCTGGTATCTAAAACCACATTTGTCACAAAAGGAAATTAGTGAAACAAATCTGGAGAAATTGTACATTCTGTTTGAAAAAAAAAAACCACTACAATTCAGTTGTCATACCAGTGTTTTTGTGATTGATGAAATGAACATCTCAGCTACAAGGCTCATCAATCACCAGGTGCAGTAAGGATGTATACAGATCTAGATTAGGACGGAATTATCCACAGGTATACATTGTCTACGAATAATTGACCTCCCGGACATGAAATATGCATGCACAAACAACAATGAAAATTCCGTAACATTTCTGTTTTTCTACCTTGTTTACTGATGTTCTCTGTATTTATCTACTTGGTACTAACTTAAAGGGTGAGAGAGGGAGGAAGGGGACTGGGGGAAATGGGGGGGGGGGCCTGGGGAAAAAAAGGGGGGGGGACTGGGGGAAATAGGGGGGGACTGGGGAAACTTGGGGGACGGGAAAATAGGGGGACGGGGAAGAGAGAAGGGAGGGGGGGGGGGGACCTGGAGAAGAGAGAAGGGGGACTTGGGGAAATAGGGGGGGACTGAGGAGAAAAGAAGTGGGACTATACTCATTAGTGGTAACCACAATATTCTGCTTGGCTAGAGAGATCTTCTCTTTAGCTGGATTGGCTAAGTGTAAGACTAGTAAGCTAGTGGTCCTAGGTTCGATCCCTAGCGGAGGCATTGATTTAAAGCTAATTAATCATGCACTCTGTTACATTGACGCCCATGTAGGGACCTGGGAAAAATACCCAAGTATCTCTGTCACCCTTGGAAAAACCCAGAGTATGTAGCCCTGGCTATAGATACTAGCCGAAGTATACCACGCATCTATGGCGATCTTCTCTGTAATTCTATTGAGAATAAGACAGAGGTGCCAGTTTCGATCCCTATCGGAGGCAGTGACTTAAATTTAATTAATCGTGTTCTCTCTTACATTGGCACCCGTGTTCCTGGGTTCGATCCCTAGCAGAGACAGTGACTTAACTTCAGTTAATCGTGTTCTCTCTTACATGGACGCCCATGTTCCTGGGTTCGATCCCTAGCGGGGCAGTGACTTAACTTCAGTTAATCGTGTTCTCTCTTACATGGACGCCCATGTTCCTGGATTCGATCCCTAGCGGAGACAGTGACTTAACTTTCATTAATCATATGTTCTGTTACATATACACCAAAATAACATTTCCTTTGTGGAAAATTCCAATAATAATAAAAGGAAGAAAAAAAAAATAAAAAAATAGATAAGAATTCATATATTTCTTATTCAATATTCCACACTTTTTAAGTAAACACCTTACACTTTAGCTTAAGAAGTGAAAACTCCTATTTGTTGATGAATATATCAATATTTGAAATATGACTGCTGCAGGACTATTATTGTGCAGATGGTTTCATGATTTTTTAAAAAATAATTCTATACACATTTAAACCATTTGTTTATTTGAAGATTGCATCAATATCAACAACAGATTAAAAAGAAATTCTTACAATATTAGATAAGTTCCGTTACCAGCAGTACTAGTTCTATAGAATTAGTTTTGTTTTCGTGGTAAAAAGATATTCTATCATAAGGTGGTGTAACTGTCAGAGTTCACACTCAAAATGATGAAGGGGAGATAACTCTCTTACTGCTCTGTAAAGTACCATCACCGGCCGACAGAAAATATATACATATATTACTCTGTCAATGAAGCATTGCAAGTGACAGATAACATGGTTATACAAAATTCCTGTTATACACCTAGAGCCGAGTCCTTAAAGGCCATCGATATAAAAAGAACTTTGTGGAAATATATTGACTATACCTAATATTTTCTCAAATTATCCGTATAAACTTGAAGGATATCACTTAATATTTAGATAGTAATCTACCAAATCATTTTTATAATTCGTATCTTGGGTAATTATAGAGTACCTCTAGCCAAGCTTAAAACTAGTTTTAAACACTTTATCTCTGATAGAGGTATCACAGATTTTATTTATCATAATCATGCCCAGAATTACAGATCTAAAAGATTCCTAAATTCTACAGGAAATTCCTACATGAGCCATCTGTCTCAACGTACATTGGGTAACAGCAGTATACGTATACTGTTAATACACATGTTTTAGTGGTAATCTTATTTTAGAGATTTTCGCTCTGGAACCATTCTGCTAAATTATAATAGTTTCTGTTCTTTGTTTTTTATGTTACAGAATGATTGTTGATGCATGTAATTCATAATTCCCTAATCTGACTGCGACAACAGCATGTTTACCAGCTGGGATGATTTAAATCAGAATTTTAATATTCTGTATAAAGGATGGAAAACTACATCACGTTTTAATTCCCATGTGATAATTTCACATTTCACGATTCTTGGAAAAACTACCAGTGATAAGATGTTTTTACACTGCACGGTCCTTGGGAAAACTGGTAATTGTTCCTTTTTTATGAAGTTCTGGTAGGATGTTGTTAAAAGTGCAGCATCATGTCCCAAAAACAAAAACATGCTAACACTTACCTCCTGTGATTCTAGCTCTACGATGCGGAATTCAAGATTTTCTGCGACCTCGCGTGCCTCCGTCACTTCCAGCTCTAGTCGACTATGGGCTTTCTCCAGGTGGACATTCTACAATAATATCACAGGTGTCACAAAACAACGTTACAAATAAATAAATCACAGAGAAAAGGTCAGTAAGACAGAAAGAAAATCACCTCTAGCTTCATACCCAATGACTGCTCAATTAGAATTGTTCCACTAGATGAAGTTATGTGTGACCTTGACCTACGAATTCTGAAGTATTTAGGATCAAAGAAACCCAATAACAAGATTTCCTACACAAACACAGGGTCCTAGATAGAAAATATGTGGATAAGTTTTCAGAAACATTTTTATATTGATCAACAAACTAAGTTTTCTGGTTCACTGTGGTCAACTCTGGCCAGTACAATGTATCTGTCTAAATCTCACACCCTACTTACCTATAAACTATCCTGTGGTCAACTCCGGCCAGTACAATGTATCTGTCTAAATCTCACACCCTAGTTACCTATAAACTATCCTGTGGTCAACTCCGGCCAGTACAATATATCTGTCTAAATCTCATACGCTAGTTATCTATAAACTATCCTGTGGTCAACTCCGGCCAGTACAATATATCTGTCTAAATCTCATACGCTAGTTATCTATAAACTATCTTGTGGTCAACTCCGGCCAGTACAATGTATCTGTCTAAATCTCACACCCTAGTTACCTATAAACCATCCTGTGGTCAACTCCGGCCAGTACAATGTATCTGTCTAAATCTCACACCCTAGTTACCTATAAAATATCCTGTGGTCAACTCCGGCCAGTACAATGTATCTGTCTAAATCTCACACCCTACTTACCTATAAACTATCCTCTGGTCAACTCCGGCCAGTACAATGTATCTGTCTAAATCTCCTACCCTAGTTACCTATAAACTATCCTGTGGTCAACTACGGCCAGTACAATGTATCTGTCTTAATCTCATACCCTAGTTACCTACAAACTATCCTGTGGTCAACTCCGGCCAGTACAATGTATCTGTCTAAATCTCATACGCTAGTTACCTATAAACTATCCTGTGGTCAACTCCGGCCAGTACAATGTATCTGTCTAAATCTAACACCCTAGTTACCTAGATCCTGTGGTCATTTCTGACCAGTCCACTGGTACCTACCCTTTCTTCCAAGGTCCTGGATTTTGCCAGCAGTTCCTTGTTTTGGTTTCTGTTACTGTGGATTTCCTGTAAAAGTATACATATGTTGCCTTGCAGAAAGAAACATCAGTCTTAGAGTTCCAGGGAAATTCATAATCATCAAACAACCTGAAAACTCAGGAAAAACTAAAATATTTGATTTTCAAATGTCATGATTTATTTTGAAATAACAAATTTGACATATACTGTACATTTAATTATACCTTTTACATTCTAAATATCTACCAACAATATGTTTTATTGCAAGAAAATAAAGGCGTTTATTACATTTTACCAGTGAAATGTTGAAAATTATTTATTCTACAAAAATAATATTTTTTAATAGTTAAAAATATTTTTCTGATTTGACCAACCAAAACACTGCTTACAAACGACAATAGGAAAACTTCAAAGCTTGATATAAAATGCAATAAACAGAATATCCGAGTATCTTCAGTAATACCAAATACACTTCTGGAGTGGAGCTTATAAACTCGTGAAAAATACCAAAATTTAAGCCCCACTTGTGAAATATATTTGGTATTACTGAAGACACTGTTAGATATCCTTCATGCACTGTAACATGATTATTTCTGCAGGGATTGATTTTGTAATTTTGATAGGTGAACTAAACGTGCAAGGGATATTTCCGTTCAGTTTTCTTTTCCATCTGTTTCATAAATACCACATACATCACAAAATAATATGCTTGATAGGAAAATTTCCTGGCCTAATTGGTTTGCGTATCTAGCCTAAATTTCCTCCTTGTGTAAATTCTCATGTTTGCAGTATATACTTATGACAGAGTTTGACATCAGGAAAAGCTTGAAAATAACACAATCTTTTAAAATTCAAAATTGTAATCCATCTTTTCGTAATGCAGAATTGTCTGCTCTTATGAGCAGGTATTGGTTGTTTCATCATAAGTTTGTGTGAGAGAATGATGTTATCTCACAAATTCATGACGTTACTATCACAAAAAAATAACGTAACAATCAATACCTGCTCACAAGAGCAGAGAACTCTGTATTACAAAATGACAGAATAGAAATACATGCAAATACAATAGAAGATTCATATTCAACAACACAATAATAAAATTCATCACATCTAAACAGAATGATGACCATCATGTTTGTCTATAAGTAGTGTGTAGAAAAAGAGATATGATGGATGGTACTAAATTTTCCAATGGTAATCCAGAGCTTTTTTTGTTATTGTAACGTGCACAGGGGGAACAATGGAGCGGTCACCCATCCAAGAGCTGACCACGCTCGACGTACGGTACACAGACACGACACTCAACCGCACAGCCACAAAAGCTAGCTATTGGACTATGCAGCTGAAATGCCCATATCCATGAACCATCACATTATGCAGAAATTGTAAACAAAATCAAATTTTGGCCAAAAAAATCAAACTTATTGCCATAGCAGGTTTTTATTGAATAAATAGTTTAAGGAAACACAGATCATGCATACAGGTAGAACAATATCTGTTGTGTACAATAAATGTCTACAGGTAATTTATAGTAATAAGTAAGTGTTACATATAGATATATATATATAGAGAGAGTCAAAGGGTAGATGATACAGGCAATAATCATCTAAAGAGAGGTAAACCCACTTGTTATTAGGGGAGGTTACTTACCTGTAATTAAGGAAGGTAATTCATCACAGATAAGAGTAAACAGCCCACTTGTAATGAGGGAAGGTAGCTTACCCATAACCAGGGGAGATAATTCATACCTTATAAGAGGAAATAGCCTATTTATATGAGGGAAAGATACTCACCTAGGAAGATATGTTTTTTTTAATCAGAACAATTGAGTTTAGTATTATTTAAAACTTTAATGAACTTCAGACCAGTAGTGGACACCACTATAGAAACATTGAAAACAGATCTCCACTTATCAGACAGTGATTCATGTAGTACTGCCTCGTCACCTAATCCGTCGGAGGCAGAATATGTGGACTACAAAGCTTTAAACTACAGATTGGAAGCTAATTCAACTGTGTGCCTAGATGAAACAAACTTTTAACCTTTAGAACTTTAATATTTTAATATTTTAACTCATTCCATTATGATCATCATTGTTAATTTTTCGTTCAAAATAATTAGTGGGTCCAACTTTTGAGAATTTCACGACAGGTATATTACTATATAAGGAACACTTGTGTACATGTTTGAACAGTTCAGGATTAACGTTACCAATCACTGTTCAGTGTTGCTTGTTGCGATTGAATTCTAACGATATATTGCCCCACTTTCTCAATCGCCCTGCATACTCAGAGGTATCCAAGCCGGATTTCGGAACCTACAGAACCTTAATTAATAGAACGGCGTTGGCTCTTTTCCCGAAGATACATGTAGTATTATTTAATGTACAGCTATGGTCATTTAAGGACTCGTACCAAGCAAAGCAGGGAGATAATATATCATATGCAGTAAGGGGAGATAACGCACCTGTAATGAGGGGAGATAATATATCATAGCAGTAAGGGGAGATAACTCACCTGTAATGAGGGGAGATAACTCACCTGTAATGAGGGGAGATAATATATCATAGCAGTAAGGGGAGATAACTCACCTGTAATTAGGGGAGATAACTCACCTGTAATTAGGGGAGATAACTCACCTGTTCTGAGGGGAGATAATTCACCTGTTATGAGGGGAGATAATTGACATGTGATACTGGGTTACCATGGTTACAGTGTTAGTACCTGGATGCTGGTCCACATGCAGCAGGCGACACATGCACTTGTATATTTTATACCTCATCCTGTTGTCTCAACAGGGCCTGTAACTCTTCTATCTTACACTGTGCTGTAAAGAGGTCAGACTGCAGCTGAGTCCGTAGCTGTCAAACAAACAGAGTTAGGTCTCAAACACTTTATTGTCATTTACAATTGTCTGGAGTATATAATTTTATAAGACAATCTTTTAATGGATAAACAATGGTTAATCAGGCCAGGGTTCTGGGGGTCTTTTGTTTATTCAATCAGACCAGAAAAAAGACTAGAAAACAAATAAGCCATTCCAAAATCGCTGTAGAGGGTTGTTATATAGTAAAATCTCACCGGGAATCTTAAAATCGGTTGTTATATACAGGCGGTTGTTATATACAGGCGGTCGTTAGAGCAGGTTTTACTGTATTTGGAAACAGTTTGGGTTCAGTGTAACAGACACACATGGTGTTTAATATATTTCATTGTTTATTTGCAAAATAAACAGTCCTTGATATGTATCGTATCATGAGACAAATATCGTAATACGTATCATACCGTGATAGATGCGTATCGTTCCAGCACTACGAATTGGAGAGTATAAGATTACCTCCTCAGCAAAGGCTAGTGTGAATTTATCTTTAGTCTAGTGGTAGGAAATGCATGCTTAGAGAAAGACGGTCGCTAGTTCCAGTCCCAGTGAAGGTACTGGCATTGTTGCCCCCCACAAGTCTTTACAACTTTTCACTCAGAGGGAGTACTGGTTTGAAAATATTTGGTTTGACATAATTGTTCAATTTTTATCAACCAATCTAAATGCTTCTTATTCATGAAGTTCTTCTTTGTCTGGACTGACCTTGTTCTCCCGCTGCGGATCAATATGGCTGCCGGTCTGTGCCTGAAGGAGGGAGTGTAACCTCTGTAACTCTAAGTGTTCCTTCATCAGCTGTTGGTACTGACCTTCAATTTCTTCCCGTGACAACTACAAGGTCAAGGTCAAACATTAGTGTAGCAAAGTTCAACCTGACTTAGATATCAGCAAATATTCAACAACAACAATCCGTACAAATCAATGTCTATACTAACAGACAGGAAATGGATGTCCCTTCAGGTACTGTTGTATTTCAAAGAGAATTTCCAGCTTTTTCACTTTTTTCTGTCTAGGAATTGGATGCCCAAGTACCATATTATTTACTTTCAAGACGTATCTTACATTTCCTCTTTCACAAAAAAACAACATTCTCACTGTTTTGGACTGCTGTACCCGTTCTGTTTATAAAATTTTGAATCTTTTCCGTTGCTATTGAATTTTAATGTAATTGTTCTTTTTAGATAAGAAATTTTCTCCAAAACTTCTTTAAAAAGAACCCACAACAATTTAAATATGGTCTCTGTGAATAATGAGGAAATATGACAAGATTAGAGGAAAACTTTCCAGGGCCTGTATCATACAACTTAAAATTTACAGGACCATTTTACCACTTTATTTAACCAGCTAATCACAATCTTAGCTCCTACAGTTGCCATAGTAACTAGAACAAATTTTCTATTACTGTGATAATGACATATTCATTTCAGTTGTAAAAACAATGAATTAAAACCACTCATGTACAAAATTACAATTATTCTGCAGATAATCACACACATAGCGTTAACTCCCCGTGGGACATGCCAAGCCCCCTTCTCCAGGCCGCCACAGATGACAGCCTCTCTGTGGCCCACGGATATCGCCCTCCCCTGGGCCTTAACACACACCACTTACACTAAAATGTTCATCCTGGGAATGACAAGTCACAAAACACTACTCTTAATGTTATCAACCTCACCACATATCTTCATCAACATATATTCTCTGAAAGTGGTAAAACATGCATATCACATTTACAGCTGAATGTGTGTGTAGACTTTGGCGTATCGTAGAATTGTTCCTACTTGTTGTAATTACCCAACATGCATCTATAAAGAAGACTCAAGTGATGTGTGAAGTGGTCGGTGATGACAGGTATACACAGACATTCTCCATAACTACCTTATCTATAGAATGTGACAGTTTTTATAAATTATCGCAGTCGTGAAAATCACCACTGCATCTGTTTGTAGTACAAACCTCCTCACACAGATCCTCATCCGAAAGTGTGCCATGGGACATGGAGGAAAAAGACGTCTCGGAGTCGACAGACGCAACAGATGTATCGTCCTCGTCATACCCGAAGAACGTCTCCTTGACACCAGGACTCTGTAACGTAAACAAGTGCTGCTACTAACTAAACAGGCTCGGTGAGGAAGGTGCAGTTTATCAGCATATCTGGTGTTACTGTAAGATGCAACAGACCAGGATTTTAACCTGTGACCTCTAAATTCTTGACACGCAGTGACATGAACTTGTGACCTCTGAACTCCAGACAGACCAGGATTTTAACCTGTGACCTCTTAATTCTTGACACGCAGTGACATGAACTTGTGACCTCTGAACTCCAGACAGACCAGGATTTTAACCTGTTAACTCTAAATTTTTGACACAGTGACCTGAACTTGTGACCTCTGAACTCCAGACAGACCAGGATTTTAACCTGTTACCTCTAAATTTTTGATACGCAGTGACCTGAACTTGTGACCTCTGAGCTCTAGACTGGGATTTGAGCTTGTGACTCATAAAAAAACCAAGATTCAAACCCATGACCTCTGTATTCTGGGCACACAGGGAATGAACTTATGATCTCTGAATTTCAGACAAGACTGGGATGTCAAGTTTTGACCTTTGACCTCTAGAGAGATAAATACTTTATGAGAATTTTCTACTCTAGATCAATGGTCAACCGTCCTCAGAAATCTCTGATAACTCTCGGGCCACATATGTAACATTCACTGTCTTATAGGTGAAGGTTTAACAGCTGTGATCATTTACTAAACATTGTGTGGAGGACAGTATCAGGCAGGTGAACCTTAAGTTGTTAAATTAATTGGGTCTCTTCCTTTCAGCAAAGTCCTGGTTTTTGTCAGCTAGGAACATGCAGTGGTACCTACCTTGCAAAACTGAAACATTTATCGCAAGGTCACAGGTGCTTTCAAAGTCACAGGTCCTGTCAAGGTCACAGGTGCAGTCAAGGTCACAGGTGCAGTCAAGCTCATAGGTGCTGTCCAGGTCAAAGGTGCTGTCAAGGTCATAGGTGCTCTCAAGGTCACAGATGCTGTCAAGGTCATAGGTGCTGTCAAAGTCATAGGTGATATCAAAGAATCAATGCCTGATTCTTCAGTCCACTTTTCGTAACTGCAACCTTATGTACTGTATGCAAACCCCAGAATCATTCCACTGTATCTTAACAGTTTCCTATATTGGACTCAAAATATTGTTTTTTAGGTATGATATCAGCTTATTATCAGTGTTCCTTCCTTCTACCTCCCCTGGTCCTACCTTGTCTACAGCTTGGGTCCTCATCCATCGCTTCCTCCTTTTCCTGTGTTGTATCAACTCTATACGTCGGTCTTTTTCCTGGAACAGAATTTCAAATGTACCTCAGGTCTCCTACATCACAGTACACACAACATTGTACTATTACAGGGATGCATATTCAGCAGTTTCTGACCGGTCAGCATAATGCTCAGAAAAAGTCCTCTCCTCCAGAAGAGTTAAGAGCAACTTAACCATACCCTGCTCGCAAAAAGTCCTCTCCTCCAGAAGAGTTAGGGCCAATTTTAACCATACACATAATGTTAAGTGTATTATGGGATACTTACTATACAGGTCTGCCTGAGAGCTGTGACTGTCTTTGTGAGTTCTGTGATCTGTATTTTACAGCGGTCCAGTTCCTGTATTTTGATTTCGGCCGTCCCTCTCTCCATTTTCTCGTGACTTAGTTGCTGGGACAGCGATTTCACACGTTTCTTGGAATGTTCACATTGTTCCTTCTGAAAGTCAAAATAAATGTCACATCAGCTGTACTTGCCTAGAAAACTTAATTCAGATGATTAGACTTACATATCATACAAAGCAAATACAACTCCTCGCCGTACATATAAAATGGGGTCAAATCTTGTTGGTGGAAGCTGTAATATGTCCCTATCAATAGACTTCTTACTTCATATCATCATTACTGTAAAACTCCTTATCAGCCCATCAAAAAATAGCTTTTAGAAACATGCATTTTGTCAAAAAGAAGGTCCAAAGTAACTGAAAAATAGTAAAAGAAGAAAAAGATATCATTGATGACGATTTTGAAAATGCAACTAATTGGAAATTTTTTTAAAGTGTTTTTAATTCTTTGGCTTCCCGTATTTTTCAAATGTTACGGAACCAAGAAGCAGTTGATCTTTTATTTTTGTTATTTTAGTGGTATATTCATAGGTCATGTACGTTTATCCAGCTATATAAATATTGATAACAGAGGCTAAGGCCTGTAATAAATGTACTTGAGATGTACATAAATTTTCTATAAAGGGCAATTCTGTACTAAATTTAGAAAACCAACTATAATTGATAATCGGTCAATTTCAAGCTTCCCATTATCAATTTTGAAAGTGAAACCAATCACTAGTTGCTATGACAATCTAAAGGTTTTGTAAACATAACAAATTATACTCACGATTTTTTTGTTTTCATCGTTCAGAACCTGGATCTGGTCTTTCAAACTCCTGTTCTGCATGGTCAGCTCCATATTTTTCTCAAGGAATTTCTTGTTCTTCTCCTGAGAAGGTTTCAGTTTCTGCTCCAACGATCTTATCTTCTTTAGCTAAGATCAAAATGAAAATGATTACAATTTAAGTGATTACCATTTCTGTGTGTAGTAATTTTACCACTTGCATATGACCTTGACCTCTGACATACATGTTTAATATATAAAATTGACTTTTGGAATATGACCTTGACCTCTGACCTACTTGTCCAATACGTTAAGTTGACCTTTATAATATGACTTTGACCTTAACGTAGAATATGACCTCGACCTTAATGTATCTCTATGACATTTTCTATATGAGCAGATTGTTTAACAGTTAACACTGTTTCTTGTAAATATATTATTGCATTTTGACCTTATACATTAAACTTAATAACATAAAACTTGGTATTTTTTTAGAAGCAATGCACTCAATGGAGTTAAGTCCTAAAACGTCCTCCCAGATACTTGGTATCACCTAGCATCTGTGTTCCCACGGCAACTGTCCGTTACCATGGCTGTTCTGAAGAATCCACCACAGAAATATACACATATATTATAGATTTGTGATCTTAACGTTTTTGTTATAAAGCATACAAATTAGATTCTTTCAAAATGTCTATTCCTGCCTTTGGGTCGTAAATTGTAACAGAAGAGAACTTACATATAACCATCAATCATTGATATAGATATAGATATACAGGCCGTATAATACACACCTGGTCAGCCATATCTTGTACATTTGTGTCATTGGTCTGTTGTAGCTTCTTCATTTCAATCTCTAACTCCTCAATCTGTAAAACATGAACAAGTAGATTTATAATACATATATGTATATCAACACATACAACTAAAACAATAGATTATAATATATCAACACCTACAACTAAAACAATAGATTATAATATATCAACACATACAACTAAAACAATAGATTATAATATATCAACACATACAACTAAAACAATAGATTTTAATATATCAACACCTACAACTAAAACAATAGATTATAATATATCAACACCTACAACTAAAACAATAGATTATAATATATCAACACATACAACTAAAACAATAGATTATAATATATCAACACCTACAACTAAAACAATAGATTATAATATATCAACACCTACAACTAAAACAATAGAAACTTATACTGCAGTACCAACAAATCTTTTTTGAAAATTTAGCATAACATTTTAACAAGGGGCCTAAGTGGCCTGTTTCACTCACATGGATACTTGGAACAATGAGTTTATAGAGATGTGGCCAATAAAATTCACTCGAAAATCATTTCCCGACAGATTATACTTTAAGCCTTGTAGGTTTTATAAGAGCTAGGCAGGGCTCAAAGTGGCGCTTATTTTAGTGGCCATGGCGCCTTAAATTCACCATTGACGACCAGTTATTGACCTATAAGGCGTCTGCATGGCCACTAAAAAATTGTGTAAACTTGTGATTTGGTTTGTCTTTCAAAGGCTGCAGTCAATGCTAAAATGATGTTAACAATTGAAAAGTTACAGAGATGTTAAACTGAACTAAAGAATTAAAAGATTTTCTTTTAGAGTTAAGACAACTTGGTTACTTTGGCGACTAACTTTTCTAATTGGTGCCTAGATTTTATGACTTGGTAGCCAAATTGGCCACCTAGTAAAAATATCCACTTTGAGCCCTGCTAGGAAGTGATAAATTCCCCATACCGGATCATCAGTCTCCATCTTTTGATTAGATCCACCTATCACAAATTGTTTTTAAATATCTCATTTAGTTCCATCATCTTAATGTAAAGGTTACCATGGCAACCATTCTCACACTTCGTACTTCCCATCACATCACAATTCATGTTTTCTGGTGAAAATGTAATCCAAATGACGAACGCTGTAGGACGTATCCGTGTCACTATCCTACACCTGTGGTCAGCTACATTATATGTATACCTGTACAGGTATGGTCAAGTAATGATGTCCACTACAAACTGGACGTCCCGCTGTGTAATCTATTTCACCGACACCTACATCACCTATTATTTATCTTCTCAAAGTTCACAAGAGCATCCCTTTTATGTGTCCGTAAAACGTTTTTTATTGTGCTGTATGATGAAGATGATTAAATACACACGGTTTGTCTACACAACAAATCTAACCAAACCTAATAATGTCTATCTTCCTGATAATCCGATTTCCAAATATCTGTTTACCAACAGTTGTACGATATTGGATTTATTATGGAAATAGAACAGACAAGTTTCTATAGACCCCAGGGTAATGAAATTTAAAATTTCAATAAAGCACCATAAGACCCTTCAAACTATAAAGAGTATTTGATTCCACCTTATTTCAGTCTTGAGAAGAAGATTTTTGAAATTTCAGTCAATTGACCCTTTTTAGCCTCGCCCATCAGCCCCTGGGGGTCAGTCAGGGCCAACATGTGCATGCCATCAAACTGTCATCCCATGCTGACAATGTTTACAAAATTAGAATGAATTCCAATAGAAATAAAACAAATAAAAGTCAAAAATGTTATTTCCCTATATAAACTATAGTAAAGTTTAGCCCCGCCCCAGGGGCAAACTTGAGGCCCCAGGGTCATGAAATTCACAATTTTGGTAAAGAACCTTCAAACCCAGCCATCTATGAAGTGTATTTGATTCCATCTGATCTGAGAGTAGAGAAGAAGATTTGTGAAATTTCAGTCAATTTGGCCCTTTTTAGCCTCGCCCATCAGCCCCTGGGGGTCAGTCAGGGCCAACATGTGCATGCCATCAAACTGTCATCCCATGCTGACAATGTTTACAAAATTAGAATGAATTCCAATAGAAATAAAACAAATAAAAGTCAAAAATGTTATTTCCCTATATAAACTATAGTAAAGTTTAGCCCCGCCCCAGGGGCAAACTTGAGACCCCTGGGTCATGAAATTTACAATTTTGGTAAAGCACCTTAAGACCCTTCCATCTATGAAGAGTGTTTGATTTCAGCATATCTGAGAGTAGAGAAGAAGATTTTTAAAGTTTTAGTCAATTTGACCCTTTTTGGCCCCGCCCCTCAGGCCCCTGGGGGGTGGGGACCATATAATTTACAATTTTGGTTGACCTTTAGCCAGAGAAGCTTCCTGCCAAATTTCATAGAATTTGGTTTGTGGGTTTTGGAGAAGAAGTCGAAAATGTAAATTGTTTACGGACGCACGACGGACGACGGACGACGCACGACGGACGACGGACGACGCACGACGCACGACGACGGACAAAAGGGGATTAGAATAGGTCACTTGAGACTTTGTCTCAGGTGACCTAACAAAAGGCTTCAACATTATTAACACTAAAAAGTTTAATTTCCTTTTTAAAGACTCTTTTTATAGTTACATATCTTCCTTTAAGTTATTTTTTATGATGGACACTCCAAAACCAATTTAAATTTGTCTAATGTATGATAACCACGGTTGCATAACAGTATTACAATTCTGTACAACCATAAAGACATCAAACTCCAGACAGAAAAAACAAAGGGAGATAAGCCATATTCTGGATGATCTGTCTGCATACTTTTTTCATGAAATATTTTCCATCGTTGTTAAATGTTTTCTCAGTGTGAACATTGAAATAAATTTGTCCATTTATATAAAAATGAAATTTATGAAGAAAAATGTGTCAAGATATTTTTTTAGCAATAGTGTGTAAAAAGACAGACTGCAGAAGATAAAGTCTAGAAAAAGAAATTTCTCAAAAAGAAAACACATGAGAACTTATACAAAACAGGAGATTATGTTCTAAGAAGAGGTTTTTTTTCTCAGAAAGGAAAATTATCATGGAGTGTTCTTCCTAAAATTTTCAAAAAATCAGTTTATCATTTCCTGACCATCTCATATTTGGTTTATTTTGTTTAATGTCCTATTAACAGCCAGGGTCATTTAAGGACGTACCAGGTTTTGGAGGTGGAGGAAAGCCGGAGTACCCGGAGAAAAACCACCGACCTACGGTCAGTACCAAGCAACTGCCCCATGTGGGTTTCGAACCTGAAACCCAGAGGTGGAGGGCTAGTGTCGGTCTCATATCCCCTAACACTCACCATTGGATTGGGGTAGAGATTGTTGGTCCCGCTTTTAGGAGAGGTAGCCATTACGTCGATGTGCTTCTCACAATCGAACAATAGTTTCTTCAGGGCATTTTTGGCCACATCCTCTCCATCTGTCCCAAACGTGTACTTTACCTGGCGTTTTCGAAGTTCCTCAATCTGGAAAGATATAAAACAAACAAGGAACCTAAAAACTCTTGTAAATAATAAAGTACATTTTAATAAATGCAGAAACATCACCTGTCACCTGAAAGAAAACAACATATAGCTTGCGTTCCTTTATCGGGCTCGTAACAGTTGTACCAAATACATACGCTATTGTACAACGGAACGCTATTGAACCTCAACAGTTTCCAAGATGACAACTGTCACTCATTCCAGACATAAAAACTTGTTTTTCTGCTTTTTTTTTTACAGCCCAACAGATGTAAAATAAACTTTGACATATATGATTTATAATATTCTATTGCAAATGAAAAGTTCTCATCTCGTTTTACATTAGCATGACATATGAAGGAGCACAGTTTCGCCATCTTGGATCCAAGTGGAACGTTTGAAAAAATTATCAACGAGAACTGGTTTGATTCTGCTGGTACGCCGCGTTCCATTACAAGTACAGCAAATTCGTACTGGTACAACTGGTACGGACACAATAAAGGAAAGCACGGTTTGTTTGCTAGAGTTTTCATGAACAATATTATTGATGACAATATACTAAAACAATACATCTGACCTCGCTCAATTCTTACACGAAACATTATGCATTTATTGTCCAACAGAAAATAAAACATCGTGATTTGATTGTACAACCAAAAGCAAAACATCGTGATCTTAATGTACAACAGAAAATGTCGTCCTTGAATAAAGGACCATAGTTGTTAGACATTAAACAACATAAAACCGAACTGACAGACACATAACATCCTGTTTAATATCAATACATCAGGCCACATACAACTATTTCTTCCATTTCAACTTTATCACTATTATCATTCCGTCAGAAATATGTTCCAAAAATAAACTTTCTCCAAGAAAATTTTCCACATGTACAGATCCCTGGATAAACAGATTGTTCGTGTTACAGAGCTTTAGAGAGATAAACACACCGTTCTGATGTAAGATACCTGTTACCTGTGGGAACCAAACGTGATAACGTGCTCCAATGTGGAATCATCAGTTCGTGAAATACCGCCATCTTGTACAGACTTATCGTGCTGCTGTACCGTACAAACTGTACCAATAGTCGGTACTGGGGGAATGGTCTGGAGTAAGATATTAAAGTATGAGATATAAATATATGTTTGTCTATTAGATATAAATATATGTTTGTCTATGAGGATGATGATAAACTAATTAATGAACTCTCTCTGATGGGGAACAGTCTGCTTAACGAGCTGGCATCACCTCACACGAGGTATATCAACCGTAACTATCATAAACACTAATGGTACAATATAACTGTGAGAATACTTATTGTATAAATATAATTATCATTTTTTACTTTTATCATCAAACGACAGTTTATAAAATTTCAGAGTCGCCAAGGACAGTATTATCCCGAAGAAAAAAGATCGTTATGTGATCATCTGAACTTATATGGAAAGCAATTAGTGACATTGCTTTTCAGGAACAACAACCTTGACCTTTAGTGAAACACTGACCTTGACCTTGACCCTCTCTTCGCTCACTAACCAAAAGTTAACAAAAACATAAAATTGAACCAATGTTCTAGAATTGGTATCTATATCAATATATAAGTGCTAAATAATTAGTTCAGATATTCAAACCTTTGTAAATCCAGAAGTTTGTCCTTGTGTTTAAAGGTGCAGACTTGTTTTTTTTTATAATCACATAAAATAATCCAGTCATTTTCAAAATCCAGCCTCTTTAGTCAAGAATGAAGCTTGTAAAACTTAAATGAGGTTCACATTTCAGTATTCCACTAAACCACTTTTGCATCCATTTTCGAATACACAATAGAAAATGAAAACTTTCCAAATTCCAGAAATATCCATTCTGCGTTAAGACAACTTCATGTTGCTTTCTATCAATAAACACCTATTCAACAGTACAGTGTATATAACTCATTCATTAGTACATATAGTTATACTCATAATCATGTACAAGTTAAGTAAACTACACAGAAATATGTTGGCACCATTTCCCCTGTCTATTCCACACATAATGGTATTAGGTGTCTGTCCAGCGATCATTGATTGAATCCCCTCCAGATCCCAGTAATTAATTTGTTTGTTATCAAATACAAACGATAGAAAACTAAATTAACCTAATTACTACAATCCCAGACTGTGTTGTTAAAATATTTTACTTACCACAGTTCCAAAACTAAGCATTAAAGATCTGTGTAATGTCTTCCAACCAAATGATCTTAGAAGTTTGTATACAATAATTATCTGACACAGAACACATTTTCACACAAGCAGGCAATGAGATAGATGGTATTGCAGGCAATGTGGTTTGGTCAGGGGAACTACTGATATCTCAAAGTGTTTTCAAATCAATAGGTCTGCACGCCTAGATAAACAGGACAACTTGTGTTTTACCAAATTGCACATGTTCACCGAATCACTGGGTAGGAGAGACCGATGGCAATAAGTACTGTTCATTTACTGTTCAAGGAATCACAGCATGGGAGCCGGTGTCATTCACTGGAGCGTAATGACAACTTCTGTTTGGCAATAAGTACTGTTCATTAACTGTTCAAGGTATCACAGCATGGGAGCTGGTGTCGTTCATTGGAGCATAATGACAACTTCTGTTTTTACTGGGTAGGAGATCAGAGACTTATGGCAACAAGGTACTGTTCATTAACTGTTCAAGGTATCACAGCATGAGAGGTGGTGTCATTCATTGGAGCGTAATGATAACTTTTGTTTTAATAGTGCTCATGTTCATGGAATCACAGGGTAGGAGTGCTGGCAGCACTGTTCTTTAACTGTTCAAGGTATCACAGCATGGGAACTGGTGTCATTCACTGGAGCGTAATGACAACTTCAAGTCGGATAAAAGAAAATTTTTTGTCAGATCTATGAGAAAGCTGAGGGGTCACAGGGTCACATGATGACTGCACTGTACTACCTATCATATAATACGCTGCTGATTACAATTTCTGTATATGAATTTCTACAGCATGAAATGTGGTACACCAACTCTTCATTGTGCAATCAAATACACCAGAGCTCAAATTTTAATTTAATTAAAATCACTTCCTCTGATAGGGATTGAACCCTGGACCACTAATCTTACGCTCAACCAATCAAATTAAAGAGAAGTTCTCTCCCACGAAGAGGTGTATTGGGAATAGTACCTACAAGTCTTATATATCAAATCTATCAAAATTGCATAAAGCACATACTTGAGTACATCAAAATATTTATAAAGATTTATGAATCAAAATGGAAGATTAGCTAATCTCCAGACAAGACAATGAAATATCATTTTTAATGAACTACAATAGACATGAATGGGACTATTACAAGTTAAGGGGTTATTTCAGGAGAGTTACCTCCCCTTTCAAGGTGTTCATCCTGCAACACTGGTAAAACCCTTGACAGCCATTGTAAAGGTCCAAAGTCCACATGTAGATATCTTCTTAAACATCTGGGTTTTTTTTTGTATGTTTCAAAAAAGTAAAATACCCCGTATTTTTACTTGATATCATGGGAAAATGTAACGCATACTGGTAAGACTTTAATCATTTGGAGAGGTTATTTGAGGTTGTACAAGTTGAACAAGTTGAAAATGCATACAGCCCATATCTACTATAAAATATAATGACCTTTTGATTCGGTTAATATGTTCTAATACCTCACTGAAGGTCCATAATTGTTAAATGTGTTGCTAATCTACGGCTATAAGGTGTAACACAGGTGTTGTGAGTTATTTATCAGTATGAGATGAAGTCTATCATGCCAAGCTCTCATGATGTTTTACTCATAAAAGACCCCATCAACCTGTTCTTCAAATCAAATAAAGATTTCTCAAAAGTTTTCCCCCAGTTACAATAACAAACAGCAGACCAAGAGAAATTTAAACCCCTGAGATATTGGAGGCCAGAGGAAGGGGAGGTAACCACTCCAGGACGACAAGGGAGATAATCAAATATATCAATAAGGGGAGAATTATGGAAGGTGCAATTTGAAAATGAAATCTGATAATGAATTGAAGGGATTATATCAGTAATTCTATATGTTATTTGCGACTGCTGGAAAGTTTGTTTGTTTATTTGTTTGTTTTTTCTTTAACGTCCTATTAATAGCCAGGGTCATTTAAGGATGTGCCAGGTTTTGGAGGTGGAGGAAAGCCAGAGTACCCCAAGAAAAACCACTGGCCTATGGTCAGTACCTGGCAACTGTCCAATGTAGGTTTTGAACTCGCAACCCAGAGGTGGAGGGCTAGTGATAAAGTGTTGGGACACCTTAACCACTCCGCCACCGCGGCCCCTGCTAATTTAAACTTTCGTTCCCAATCTATATATCAAAACACCAATCTACTATCTATTTCAAACCTTATATTTTTATTTCAAAACTGAAGAGAACAAATTCAGTTCAAAAGCAGTAAGGGTATTTTCCTGCGGAGCACTGATTTTAACGTGGACCAAACACAGAGCTAATTAATTTTGATCTCAATACCAAGTATGCTGTTTGCATATTTGACAAAAAGTGGCATATTAATGGTCGGCAAGGTCTATGTAAGACAGTAGAGGATGATCAAATGAAAAATTGCCAAAACCAATGTATTTCTATGAAAAACTAGTGGTTTGTGTATGACATCATCAAAACATGTGCTTCATTTTTTTTGCCAATTGCTCCGTAGACCCGAATTTATAAACCAATAATATAAAGCACATCCCAAATTGAATTATATTGTCATAAATATTGTACATGCAGCACACAGATTTACATTTTGACATGCGTTTCATATTCTCTATGATGACAAGTGGTAAATGTCCATGGATCTAATTAGCTAGTAAAATATGTGTTAAGTTTTGGCAGACATAATTGATGTTAACCATGCTGTAGCGAAGTCTGTTTCACATTCTCCAAGAACATTTTCACCAAAGGTTGTGTCCTATCAACTTTGATTCATTTTGTAAATATGAGGAAATTTTAAGATGAAGAGCAGATGTGATAGATGTGCAGGAGATACATTGACATGTGAGGTGTTTTTTGTTAGAAATCTTATAGATCATTTATAACTCTAGAGGAATTCCACAAATTTTTAAATGCAAGGTGAAACCTGTAGAATGAATGGAATTCTCATTACTTCCTCTCAGTTAATATAAACTATAGTCTGATCCAACAGAACATGTTGAGTACAGTTTCACAATCATTGCTCATAAATTTATGGGCAACTAGCTGTCCATCAGTTTTTTTGGTCCTTTTCATCATTCACGCATAGCTGTATGTACACGTTCATCCTACAGACATGCGTGATATTTCCGTATATTCATGAAGCACTGTACCCAGGTCTTCAGAATTCATACGAGTTCTGTACACTTTTAAAATTTTACAAATATATCAATACATAGACATTGTTGTCAGAATTAGTTTAGTAAAGCTTAATTAGATACAAATGGGACAACATACGAGGTTTATGTCGAAGTTTATGTCTGTTATCTCTTATGACATTGTGTAGTCTGAAGCAGTGAGGCTGGATTATATACAAAGGATGATGAGTAACGGATGAGAAAGTGATGGTACTCGGCAATATGGTATATACCGTAATTACTCTAGCAACAGAAGGAACACCTGTTTGGTAACATATATACCATAGTTACTCCAGTTTTACAACAACCCTGTGTGGTAACATATATACCGTAGTTACTCTAGTAACAGAAGGAACAACCCTGTGTGGTAACATATATACCATAGTTACTCTAGTAACAGAAGGAACAACCCTGTGTGGTAACATATATACCGTAGTTACTCTAGTAACAGAAGGAATAATCCTGTGTGGTAACATATATACCGTAGTTACTCCAGTAACAGAAGGAACAACCTTGTTTGGTAACATATATACCGTAGTTACTCTAGTAACAACACTTTGTGGTAACATATATACCGTAGTTACTCTAGTAACAGAAGGAACAACCCTGTTTGGTAACATATATACCGTAGTTACTCCAGTAACAGAAGGAACAACCATGTGTGGTAACATATGTACAGTATTTACTCTAGTAACAACACTGTGTGGTAACATATATACCGTAGTTACTCTAGTAACAACCCTGTTTGGTAACATATATACCGTAGTTACTCTAGTAACAACCCTGTTTGGTAACATATATACCGTAGTTACTCTAGTAACAACACTGTTTGGTAACATATATACCGTAATTACTCCAGTAACAGAAGGAACAACCCTGTTTGGTAACATATATACCATAGTTACTCTATTAACAGAAGGAACAACCCTGTTTGGTAACATATATACCGTAGTTACTCTATTAACAGAAGGAACAACCGTGTGTGGTAACATATATACCGTAGTTACTCTAGTAACAGGAGGAACAACCCTGTGTGGTAACATATATACCGTAGTTACTCTAGTAACAGAAGGAACAACCCTGTTTGGTAACATATATACCGTAGTTACTCTAGTAACAACACTGTGTGGTAACATATATACCGTAGTTACTCTAGTAACAGAAGGAACAACACTGTTTGGTAACATATATACCGTAGTTACTCTAGTAACAACACTGTGTGGTAACATATATACCGTAGTTACTCTAGTAACAGAAGGAACAACCCTGTTTGGTAACATATATACCATAGTTACTCTAGTAACAACACTGTGTGGTAACATATATACTGTAGTTACTCTAGTAACAGAAGGAACAACCCTTTTTGGTAACATATATACCGTAGTTACTCTAGTAACAACACTTTGTGGTAACATATATACCGTAGTTACTCTAGTAACAGTCGGAACAATCCTGTTTGGTAACATATATACCGTAGTTACTCCAGTAACAGTCGTAACAACCCTGTTTGGTAACATATATACCGTAGTTACTCCAGTAACAGAAGGAACAACCCTGTTTGGTAATATATATACCGTAGTTACTCTAGTAACAGAAGGAACAACCCTGTTTGGTAACATATATACCGTAGTTACTCCAGTAACAGAAATTACAACCCTGTTTGGTAACATATATACCGTAGTTACTCCAGTAACAGAAGGAACAACCCTGTTTGGTAACATATATACCGTAGTTACTCTAGTAACAGTCGGAACAATCCTGTTTGGTAACATATATACCATAGTTACTCTAGTAACAGTCGGAACAACCATGTGTGGTAACATATATACCGTAGTTACTCCAGTAACAGTCGGAACAATCCTGTTTGGTAACATATATACCGTAGTTACTCCAGTAACAGAAGGAAAAACCCTTTTTGGTAACATATATACCATAGTTACTCTAGTAACAGGAGGAACAACCATGTTTGGTAACATATATACCGTAGTTACTCTAGTAACAGGAGGAACAACCATGTTTGGTAACATATATACCGTAGTTACTCTAGTAACAACCCTGTTTGGTAACATATATACCATAGTTACTCTAGTAACAGGAGGAACAACCATGTTTGGTAACATATATACCATAGTTACTCTAGTAACAGTCGGAACAACCCTGTTTGGTAACATATATACCATAGTTACTCTAGTAACAGGAGGAACAACCATGTTTGGTAACATATATACTGTAGTTACTCTAGTAACAACCCTGTTTGGTAACATATATACCATAGTTACTCTAGTAACAGAAGGAACAACCATGTTTGGTAACATATATACCATAGTTACTCTAGTAACAGTCGGAACAACCCTGTTTGGTAACATATATACCATAGTTACTCTAGTAACAGGAGGAACAACCATGTTTGGTAACATATATACCATAGTTACTCTAGTAACAGGAGGAACAACCATGTTTGGTAACATATATACCGTAGTTACTCTAGTAACAACCCTGTTTGGTAACATATATACCATAGTTACTCTAGTAACAGTCGGAACAACCCTGTTTGGTAACATATATACCATAGTTACTCTAGTAACAGGAGGAACAACCATGTTTGGTAACATATATACCGTAGTTACTCTAGTAACAACCATGTTTGGTAACATATATACCATAGTTACTCTAGTAACAGGAGGAACAACCATGTTTGGTAACATATATACCGTAGTTACTCTAGTAACAACCCTGTTTGGTAACATATATACCATAGTTACTCTAGTAACAGAAGGAACAACCATGTTTGGTAACATATATACCGTAGTTACTCCAGTAACAGTCGTAACAACCCTGTTTGGTAACATATATACCGTAGTTACTCTAGTAACAACCCTGTTTGGTAACATATATACCGTAGTTACTCTAGTAACAGGAGGAACAACCATGTTTGGTAACATATATACCATAGTTACTCTAGTAACAGAAGGAACAACCATGTTTGGTAACATATATACCATAGTTTCTCTAGTAACAACCATGTTTGGTAACATATATACCGTAGTTACTCTAGTAACAACCATGTTTGGTAACATATATACCATAGTTACTCTAGTAACAGGAGGAACAACCATGTTTGGTAACATATATACCGTAGTTACTCTAGTAACAACCATGTTTGGTAACATATATACCATAGTTACTCTAGTAACAGGAGGAACAACCATGTTTGGTAACATATATACCGTAGTTACTCTAGTAACAACCCTGTTTGGTAACATATATACCGTAGTTACTCTAGTAACAGGAGGAACAACCATGTTTGGTAACATATATACCATAGTTACTCTAGTAACAGAAGGAACAACCATGTTTGGTAACATATATACCGTAGTTACTCTAGTAACAACCATGTTTGGTAACATATAAACCGTAGTTACTCTAGTAACAACCATGTTTGGTAACATATATACCATAGTTACTCTAGTAACAGGAGGAACAACCATGTTTGGCAACATATATACCGTAGTTACTCTAGTAACAACCATATTTGGTAACATATATACCATAGTTACTCTAGTAACAGGAGGAACAACCATGTTTGGTAACATATATACCGTAGTTACTCTAGTAACAACCCTGTTTGGTAACATATATACCGTAGTTACTCTAGTAACAGGAGGAACAACCATGTTTGGTAACATATATACCATAGTTACTCTAGTAACAGAAGGAAAAACCCTTTTTGGTAACATATATACCATAGTTACTCTAGTAACAGGAGGAACAACCATGTTTGGTAACATATATACCATAGTTACTCTAGTAACAGGAGGAACAACCATGTTTGGTAACATATATACCATAGTTACTCTAGTAACAGAAGGAACAAACCTGTTTGGTAACATATATACCATAGTTACTCTAGTAACAGGAGGAACAACCATGTTTGGTAACATATATACCATAGTTACTCTAGTAACAGTCGTAACAACCCTGTTTGGTAACATATATACCATAGTTACTCTAGTAACAGGAGGAACAACCATGTTTGGTAACATATATACCGTAGTTACTCTAGTAACAGTCGGAACAATCCTGTTTGGTAACATATATACCGTAGTTACTCCAGTAACAGTCGTAACAACCCTGTTTGGTAACATATATACCGTAGTTACTCCAGTAACAGAAGGAACAACCCTGTTTGGTAATATATATACCGTAGTTACTCTAGTAACAGAAGGAACAACCCTGTTTGGTAACATATATACCGTAGTTACTCCAGTAACAGAAATTACAACCCTGTTTGGTAACATATATACCGTAGTTACTCCAGTAACAGAAGGAACAACCCTGTTTGGTAACATATATACCGTAGTTACTCTAGTAACAGTCGGAACAATCCTGTTTGGTAACATATATACCATAGTTACTCTAGTAACAGTCGGAACAACCATGTGTGGTAACATATATACCGTAGTTACTCCAGTAACAGTCGGAACAATCCTGTTTGGTAACATATATACCGTAGTTACTCCAGTAACAGAAGGAAAAACCCTTTTTGGTAACATATATACCATAGTTACTCTAGTAACAGGAGGAACAACCATGTTTGGTAACATATATACCGTAGTTACTCTAGTAACAGGAGGAACAACCATGTTTGGTAACATATATACCGTAGTTACTCTAGTAACAACCCTGTTTGGTAACATATATACCATAGTTACTCTAGTAACAGGAGGAACAACCATGTTTGGTAACATATATACCATAGTTACTCTAGTAACAGTCGGAACAACCCTGTTTGGTAACATATATACCATAGTTACTCTAGTAACAGGAGGAACAACCATGTTTGGTAACATATATACTGTAGTTACTCTAGTAACAACCCTGTTTGGTAACATATATACCATAGTTACTCTAGTAACAGAAGGAACAACCATGTTTGGTAACATATATACCATAGTTACTCTAGTAACAGTCGGAACAACCCTGTTTGGTAACATATATACCATAGTTACTCTAGTAACAGGAGGAACAACCATGTTTGGTAACATATATACCATAGTTACTCTAGTAACAGGAGGAACAACCATGTTTGGTAACATATATACCGTAGTTACTCTAGTAACAACCCTGTTTGGTAACATATATACCATAGTTACTCTAGTAACAGTCGGAACAACCCTGTTTGGTAACATATATACCATAGTTACTCTAGTAACAGGAGGAACAACCATGTTTGGTAACATATATACCGTAGTTACTCTAGTAACAACCATGTTTGGTAACATATATACCATAGTTACTCTAGTAACAGGAGGAACAACCATGTTTGGTAACATATATACCGTAGTTACTCTAGTAACAACCCTGTTTGGTAACATATATACCATAGTTACTCTAGTAACAGAAGGAACAACCATGTTTGGTAACATATATACCGTAGTTACTCCAGTAACAGTCGTAACAACCCTGTTTGGTAACATATATACCGTAGTTACTCTAGTAACAACCCTGTTTGGTAACATATATACCGTAGTTACTCTAGTAACAGGAGGAACAACCATGTTTGGTAACATATATACCATAGTTACTCTAGTAACAGAAGGAACAACCATGTTTGGTAACATATATACCATAGTTACTCTAGTAACAACCATGTTTGGTAACATATATACCGTAGTTACTCTAGTAACAACCATGTTTGGTAACATATATACCATAGTTACTCTAGTAACAGGAGGAACAACCATGTTTGGTAACATATATACCGTAGTTACTCTAGTAACAACCATGTTTGGTAACATATATACCATAGTTACTCTAGTAACAGGAGGAACAACCATGTTTGGTAACATATATACCGTAGTTACTCTAGTAACAACCCTGTTTGGTAACATATATACCGTAGTTACTCTAGTAACAGGAGGAACAACCATGTTTGGTAACATATATACCATAGTTACTCTAGTAATAGAAGGAACAACCATGTTTGGTAACATATATACCGTAGTTACTCTAGTAACAACCATGTTTGGTAACATATAAACCGTAGTTACTCTAGTAACAACCATGTTTGGTAACATATATACCATAGTTACTCTAGTAACAGGAGGAACAACCATGTTTGGCAACATATATACCGTAGTTACTCTAGTAACAACCATATTTGGTAACATATATACCATAGTTACTCTAGTAACAGGAGGAACAACCATGTTTGGTAACATATATACCGTAGTTACTCTAGTAACAACCCTGTTTGGTAACATATATACCGTAGTTACTCTAGTAACAGGAGGAACAACCATGTTTGGTAACATATATACCATAGTTACTCTAGTAACAGAAGGAAAAACCCTTTTTGGTAACATATATACCATAGTTACTCTAGTAACAGGAGGAACAACCATGTTTGGTAACATATATACCATAGTTACTCTAGTAACAGGAGGAACAACCATGTTTGGTAACATATATACCATAGTTACTCTAGTAACAGAAGGAACAAACCTGTTTGGTAACATATATACCATAGTTACTCTAGTAACAGGAGGAACAACCATGTTTGGTAACATATATACCATAGTTACTCTAG
Source organism: Pecten maximus (assembly GCF_902652985.1). Lineage (NCBI taxonomy): Eukaryota > Metazoa > Mollusca > Bivalvia > Pectinida > Pectinidae > Pecten > Pecten maximus. Next base: position 8,767,237 of record NC_047026.1, read on the forward strand.
TAACAGTCGTAACAACCCTGTTTGGTAACATATATACCATAGTTACTCTAGTAACAGGAGGAACAACCATGTTTGGTAACATATATACCGTAGTTACTCCAGTAACAGAAGGAAAAACCCTTTTTGGTAACATATATACCATAGTTACTCTAGTAACAGAAGGAACAAACCTGTTTGGTAACATATATACCATAGTTACTCTAGTAACAGAAGGAAGAAACCTGTTTGGTAACATATATACCATAGTTACTCTAGTAACAGGAGGAACAACCATGTTTGGTAACATATATACCGTAGTTACTCCAGTAACAGAAGGAAAAACCCTTTTTGGTAACATATATACCGTAGTTACTCTAGTAACAGGAGGAACAACCATGTTTGGTAACATATATACCGTAGTTACTCTAGTAACAGTCGGAACAATCCTGTTTGGTAACATATGTACCATAGTTACTCCAGTAACAGAAGGAACAACCCTGCTTGGTAACATATATACCGTAGTTACTCTAGTAACAGTCGGAACAACCCTTTTCGGTAACATATTTACCGTAGTTACTCTAGTAACAACCCTGTTTGGTAACATATATACCGTAGTTATTCCAGTAACAGAAGGAACAAACCTGTTTGGTAACACATATACCGTAATTACTCTAGTAACAGAAAGAACAACCCTGTTTGGTAACATATATACCGTAGTTACTCTAGTAACAGTCGTAACAACCCTGTTTGGTAACATATATACCGTAGTTACTCTAGTAACAGAAGGAACAACACTGTTTGGTAACATATATACCGTAGTTACTCTAGTAACAACAACACTGTTTGGTAACATATATAACGTAGTTACTCCAGTAACAGAAGGAACAACCCTGTTTGGTAACATATATACCGTAGTTACTCTAGTAACAGTCGGAACAACCCTGTTTGGTAACATATATACCGTAGGTACTATAGTAACAGAAGGAACAACACTGTTTGGTAACATATATACCGTAGTTACTCCAGAAACATAAGGAACAACCCTGTTTAGTAACATATATACCGTAGTTAATCCAGTAACAGAAGGACAACCCTGTTTGGTAACATATATACCGTAGTTACTCCAGTAACAGGAGGAACAACCCTGTGTTGGAACATGACAATCAGCTCATTATTTCCATCAAATGGAATTACCTTGTCCTGTAATAAGCCCACCCCTACCTTTAATCAGAGATTATATATATACAGATTTGGTACAACAGTAATAACACTTAGCAGCAGACTGATTCACAGAATGTACTTATTGTTTTTCCTTCATTTGTTGGTGTATAGACAGACTTTATCAGTGTACGTGTTATTTTTTGTCCATTTGTTGTAGTAGAGATAAGATATAGGATCAGAAGAGGAACAGAAAGTCTGTTTCCCCCGACAAACATTTCACACTATACTGATACACATCAGTAATCTAACCCTGGAGGGATTCATTTTGTAAAAATACTTCTGTATGCTACAAAGCTTCAGCAGAATACACTTTGGGCTAAAAAAAGTACAAAGAGGCCCAAGGGTCTGAACAATCACCTGAGTTCTGATATCTAAATCGCTAGCCAATATTTTGTTATAGATTCAAAAGTTAACATATTATCCACTGTGACATTGAAGGTAGATCAAGGCCATTCATTTGAACAAATGTTTTAGCCTGTTATCCAAGCATTCCACTGTACTAATATCATGACTCTGGGCCTCTCGGTTATTTAGAAAATTTTAATCAATTTGATGCTTGTGACCTTAAAAATAGGTCAAGGTCATATTCGTTTGAACAAACTTGGTCTTTGTTCTTTCGATCATAACCCTTGATTATTGGTAAGAAGCTGAACAGATGTGTGTTCTGTGACCTTGAAATTAGACCAAGGTCATTCATTTGAACAACTTATTTGCCATTCCTCCCAGCATGCTACTGGCTCAATATCATGACCCTGGACCTCTTGTTAATTGAGAATAAGTTGATAATATCAATTGTTTATGACTAACGACACACAAAACCGGACAAAAGGTGATCCTGGTAGGTCACATGTTACCTAAAAACACAATAAAGTCTCAAAGATGTCTGGCAGTTAGGTTTTAGTTTGGTTTGTTTTGTTTAACATCCTATTAACAGCCAGGGTCATTTAAGGACATGCGCCAGGTTTTGGTGTTGGAGGAAAGCTGGAGTACACGCGGAAAAAAACACCGGTCTACGGTTAGTACCTGGCAACTGCCTATGTGGGATTCGAACTCGAACCCAGAGGTGGAGGGCTAGTGATAAAGTGTCGGGACACCTTAACCACTCGGCCACCTTTGTCTGGCAGACATTTTGTATTTATGAACATAGAGTTTCAAAATTTGATATGAAAAAACAACCACCCAACAGAAATCTCACTAGAACCACTAATTGTTATGTTCTGAGAAAATACAATAGTTAACGTAAAATCTAACGATGGCCATTTTATTCTTTTTACAGTATCAAAGTAAAACACTTGCACAACTATGGACCAAGAGTATAACACCCAAATCTAAGGTCTGAGATACTTGGATAATAATTTCTATTTCAAAAATAAAGCTGAAAGTGCAGTCTTAAAACATCTTTAAAGGTTTAATCAGAACCTTTTTTTTTGTATAAATTTTTTTTTTAATCCTCAACATTTTCCTTCCTCCAGGAACCTTGCTTTGTGTCTCATCCTCCGTTGTTAATGTTATTTGTAAAAAAAAAATTCTCCTACATCATCTTATCATTATTCCAGCATCTGCAGCAACAGGAATTTAATTTCCATTAAAAGCATCAGGCTGCCAGCAATGACTGTGTAATGGATATTGCGTCGACTTTCAGGCTTCAGTAAGGAGCTAGTTTTTTTTTTTTAGAAAATATCTTACATGTGAACATTCTAGAAAGACTTTTTAAGAAAATTTGCCAAAATATTTAAGGGAATACTTTCCACAGGTTTTGAAAATGAAAAAGATAGTGTAGTAGTACCCCTAGGAACCATCCAGTATCTTGATCTATTCATTAATTTGATTGCCTAGCTGTTAGAGCGGTGTATCACAGGGTGGATAGCTATACGATATGTATCGTGATACAGGGGTCACGATATGATACGTATCACGATATATGAGAAACTGATGACCTATCAGATATCCAGTTATTCAATTGTACGGTAATCATGTTTGTGTATGTGGTATTTCTGTAATATTTGAGTAACAAAAAAATAAGTCTGTTTCCCACAAAGTGTTCTTGAATTTAGATCGTTTGGATTTAAAGAACTCCAACAGGCAGTTTTTATAAGCCTTGTAAGCCGTGTTGTTTACTAGAAGACGTAAGCTAACGTTGGTCAAGGGAGACAACTACAAATTTTCAGGTATTGCGATACCAATCAAGTGTAACAGGAGAGGAGAAAATGTAGCAGCGAGAACGGGGTTCTAACCCGGGACCCTCCGAACTCTAGACGGACACTCTACCACTAAGCTACCTGGTTGCCGATGATCGACCCAGTCCAGTTCCGCTACACAAGGAAAGACGATGCATCGATGCACCACTCTGCGATTCAATACATCGGTGTATCTGTGAATCGTTACAACACTACTAGCTGTTCTTAACATACTTTTTAATTGTTTCCACCACATCACCTTGAGTGATTGTCTATAGATATAAATATAACACAGGTATATCAATACATACATAAGATGTTGATTATTTAATAATTTACCTATTACAGGTGATATGAAAATTCTCAATCTTTTTCCAGCAAATATTTCACATTATACTGGGTCTTGAACTAGAATTTCAGAATAGTTCATAAATTTGAGTTACGATTTGGTCTTCTGAATTTGTCTGATTCTAGAGACCCAAACTTTTAAACTAGGGGGAGATAAGCATAACTTTTTACTTCTTTATAAAAATTTCACATTTAATTTTTTTTAAAGTATGAAGGATTGTATAGACTTGTGCACTGTAATCTGTTAATGTCTACAGTAATATCCCAGCAAGTGAATACCCTGATCTGAACCAAAAAAAAAGTATATCTATCGCAACAAACTACGAACTTGGTTTTTGTCTTTATTTGTGTGGTCTTCGAGATTCGCCAGATCATTGGGACTCGTCATTTTATAATCGATTTGTGATTAAGCTGTTCCAATGAAGAGCTGCGTGTTCAGGTGAAACTAGTTGACCACACAAATAAAGACAAGAAAACAATTCCCTAGCTGATTGCGATCCGACCCCTTTAGATTTGCCCTTACTCTCCAATCACCCTGGCTACCTTTGGGTATCCTAGTAAATGACACTGGGACAAGCCTAGCCATCGACCACTACTCACCCTGGACCCGGACCCGCGTGGCTCTACCCTAGGACTTGATCTGTACCTATAGTTGAAGGAATGTTATCATATCTCAGGAAAGATGCCAAAATGTAATAGATGAACTTTATATCACCTTCAAATCCAGGCCAGCATTCCAGCAGTGGAACAAGTCCACAAGTCTTCCGACCAGTATGGTGTCTGCCCAAAACAACACAGACACAAGGAGCTATAAACATTCTCCTCTCCAAAGTCAGAAAGGAGAAGCTCAAAACTTCCTATTAGCACTATAAACACAAGATTCTTCATCAGAAAGCAGTTCAGATAAACTTATCTCCCATCACAGTCCCGGATCATTCCTAATTAGCATGATCACTTCTAATTCAGTACAATAATTCATTTGTGCAAAAGGTCCCTGTGGCCTGTATGCATTTGTTTTGGCAGTGACAATGAATGAAATTATATATATTTTTATCAAACAAATGAATGAAATGAAGGATGAAATCTCTGGCTTCCAACTGATTACATAATAAGACAACTCATGCAGCCTTTATTTGTGTCCCAGGAATAGAACAAAACAGGTGGTTTTAGTTCTACTTAGAGGGACTGGCTGACTGGAGTATTCCACCTGACTGTGCTTTCAAGAAAACCTGGGCACTGATCAATTTAGAGAATTTATTTTCGTACCCATGACAACAATCTTGGATAAATGAGATGAAAGAAAATGGTATATGGATCATATATACTAAAAAAAATTTAAATCGATGCAGCATTTTAGGAAGAATTATCCAGAAAATTTTACCTCTTTTTCAGCAAAGGGTAAAAAGTTCCAACAAAACAAATAGTCTAAAAACATAAAACCCAGATGAATAATCTTATGGGAAGATAGGCCAAGTATTTCTGTCAATTTGACCTTGTTTGACCTTATTTGACCCTGCCCATCATCCCTGCGGGTCAGTTGGGTCAACATTTACATACCATTAAACTGTCTACCAAAATGGCTAATTCTAACCAAGTTAGGATTTTGAGAAGAAGATTTTTTGAAATTTCCAATTAATTTGACAATTCTTGCCCCGCCCATCAGCTCAGGGGGTCAGTCAGGGCTAACATGCCATCAAAATGTCATCCCATGCTTATAATGCGAACAAAGTTAGTATGAATTCCTATAGAAATCAAATAAATCATAGTCAAAAATGTGATTTCCCTATATAAACTATAGAAAAATGTACCCCCTTCCCAGGGGCAAACGTGAGACCCCAGGGTCATGAAATTCACATTTTCAACTTGATCAACTTATGACCCTTCAATCTCTGAATCCTTACTGATCCTAACTTATATTCAAAACTAGTAACAGGTGAATAAACACCAGTTATAGGTGAAATAAATACAAGTTATAGGTGAAATAAACACCAGTTAAAGGTGAAATAAACACCAGTTATAGGTGAAATAAACACCAGTTATAGGTGAAATAAATACAAGTTATAGGTAGTGTTGGGAATCGGTTGAATTTTTGTGATCGATCATCACTTGTGTGTAACCAATCGATGATCGATTAAAATCGATTAATTTTCAAATGTATTTCTTGTATTCATGTCTCAATATTTTGTGAAATGCTTTCAACAACAATTTCAGTAACTAATAAACTGTTATACCTACATGTATACTATATTTATACCTACATGTATACTATCTTCCTGTTTGTTTATTTGTTTATTACACAGATAAAAATGAGCCAAAATTGTTTTTTTTTAATAATTTTATTCAACACATAAAAAAACAACAAAAGGATTGTTTATTGGAGTATTTAGCTAATTGGAATTTTTTGCACAGGCTGTAAAATGCTTTAATCCATCCGTTATCGAAAGTCTAATATACTTTGAAAACGAAAGTAGAACTGTGACTTACCATTGAAGGAATACGACTTTCTGCACATTTTACAAATAGTTTTCATCATATTTAAAGTATCAGTACTTAACGGACCTTCTGCTTCTTGTTTTCATTAAAAACCAAAATGTTTCCATAAAACAGACCCTTTGCGTTTACCGGGAAGAAAGATCGTATACGTTAACGTTGCTTCCATAGCTAGTCGCTTATGTTCTCACAAACCAAATCTTAGTCATCGGTACGTTTGCATTCCCCCTAGTATTACTACACTGTACCAGTTAATGTGACGCTTGATTTTGTATGATACAAGCATAGCCATTTCCCGCAAGCGACTGTGTTGCAGACATTGTCAAGCTGAATTTGCGTATGTTTATCTGAAATCCGGCTAATATATTTTCATAAAACCTGATGTAGGGCACTTCCAACGAAACTCGATTACAGATTTCTTACTCGATTAATTGATCAAACGTCTCAAACAAGTGATACTCGACGAACTCGATTAATCGGAACACCACTAGTTATAGGTGAAATAAATACAAGTTACAGGTAAATGAATCTTAACCAGTTACAGGTAAAGAAACTAGAACTGTCTCCAGGATGGCTGACTAATTCCCCCACAATCTGCACGAGTCAATGGTGAATTGGAACTGTTAGTTAGAGGCTAACTAAGATAACCTGTGCATACCGATATTTCTGAAATTCAGAATGTCAGAGATATGTGTTGTTCACAATAAAGAGAATTCAGTCATACTCACATCTACACATGGTCCTCTATATATGTATGAAGTTTCATTGAAATTGGCTCCTCGGTTTAGGAGAAGTTGTCCGGACACACTTAAAGTTATTGTTCTTATCAGAAAACCTGTTTATAGTGACCAATGGCAATAGCAACCATAATTTTGAGGAAAAGAAAGTGAGATGCATATCTACACATAGTCCTCTATATATGTATGAAGTTTCATTGAAATCGGCCATTTAGTTTAGGAGTTGTCCAGACAATCTTAAAGTTATGGTTCTTATCAGAAAACCTGTTTATAGTGACCAGTTGCTATAGCAACCATAATTTTGAGAGAAAAGAAAGTGGCATGCACATCTTCACATCGTCCTTTATATTTGTGTGAAGTTTCATTGAAATCAGCCATTCAGTTTAGGAGGAGTTGTCCGGACAAACTTAAAGTAATGGTTTTTAATAGAAAACCTGTTTATAGTGACCAGTTGCCATAGCAACCATAATTTTGAGAAAAAGAAAAAGGACATGCACGTCTACACATGATCATTAATATTTGTGTGAAGTTTCGTTGATATCTGCCCATTGGTTTTGGAGGAGTTGTCCTGGACAAAATGTGTCTACAGACAGACGGACGGACGGACAGACGGACAACCTGATTCCAGTATATCCCGCCTAACATCGTTGCGGAGGTATAATAAATACCAGGTGAATGAACACCAGTTAACGGTAAATATATACCAGTTATAGGTGAATGATAATTAGTTACAGGTAAATGAATTTCAGTTACATGTGAATATATACCGGTTACAGGTGAATATATACCTGAGTTACAGGTGAATGAATACCAGTTACAGATGAATGAATACCAGTTAGAGATAAATGAATACGAGTTTCAAGTGAATGAACACTAGTTACAGGTGAATGGATACCAATTACAGGTAAATAAATACCAATTACAGGTAAATAAATACCAGTTAGAGATAAATGAATACGAGTTTGAAGTGAATGAACACTAGTTACGGGTAAATGAATACCAATAACAGGTAAATGGATACCAATTACAGGTGAATGGATACCAATTACAGGTGAATGAATATACCAATTACAGGTGAATGAATATACCTTTTACAGGTGAGTAACTTTGTTTTCAGACTTTAACAGAAGCCAAATTAATATCCCTGATTTTTTCTGGAAGAATGTACCTTTATATAAAGATCATCAAATTCTTCAATGTGGCAGTAATTTGAGTTATCACAGACATGAAAGCTCTCTAAAACTTGTATTAACATAACAGAAGAATGGGGAGCGTTTACGGCAAACTTACGCTTCTAAATCGGTAAATAAAATTAATAATGCACATTTACTTTATAAAACTTGATTGCTTTCATTATAATCTTCAAAGGTTACCTATTATCTATAATATATGTAAGTAAATAAGATAAGGAATATGTACATTTACTGTCATTATAATCTTCAGATACCTTACTTCGGGTATATGATGACGTCATCATTGATAACAATCTTATATAACTTGATGTTCTGGTAATTTTTATTTAAATTATTCATATATGTTTTTCCCTCTTTTTATTTCCATCAGTAACATTTTCTTAATACATTTTGTTGAAAATATCTTTTATATAATAGCATCAATGATTATGTAATTCTATTTCTCAGTATTGTTGCACATTGATAAAGTCATTAATATCATCAACATGTCATGTAGCCATCTTGGCAGTGAAACAATTTAAGGTCTGCATGAAGAAAAATTCATCAGTCTTCTCTGCACTTATTTTCTCATCGAGCCAAATATGATAAATAATTTTTTTGTAATGGATTCAATATTACATTTATTTGCATTGAAAATTATATACCATACTTATTCTCTAATAAGCCCATGTCTGTTAATAACACCAATATAAATATATAATTCAGTAAAATTGTTAACAATTATATACAATTGATACTAGTATTTCATTGTCCTACAATAAGTCTATCCCACTACTGGGAATCTGTTAAGTGTATGTATCATCCCCTGGGCTTATTACAGGATAAATACATCAATATTCCCCTGGAATACAGAAGTTTGAATTTCCGAGATGTGTCAGCTCAGAGTGACTACATACATGTATAAACCATAAATTAAAACGTGTTTAAGATGTAAGATTTTTACAGTCAGGCCTTGTACTTGAAGCTCCTGTATCAATAGCTCGACTGTTTGATAAGTGATACATTGACCAACAAATGACATCATACACCAGGCTTACACAGGTAGTAAATGACATTGACCTGTCTTTTAGCCTTGACCTTCAAATAAGTCACAGACAAATAGGACGACATCACACACAAGGCTCACATAGGTAGTAAATGACCTTGACCTCTGTCTTGTAACCTTGACCTTACAATAAGTCACAGACACATGGAATGACATCACGCACAAGGCTCACACAGTAGATGACCTTGACCTCTCAGTGGTTAAAACAACAGCTATTAATTGTTCTCAAAAGAAATAAAAAAATTCTTACACATTTGTTTTTGGTTCAAAGTTAAGATGAATTGACAAACATGTAAAAGTAACACTGACCTTGGCTGGTGACCTTGACCCACATTCACTTCCTTCTAGTTTCCGCTATATGTTGAAAACACTGGTATTACTAGCGTATCTCTTACACAAACCTTTCTACCTACAGTAACAATATATATGACGCAACAACATGACCTACATCATACACATACTTGTGTACAGTATAAAGTGCTGACCTATATACACAGTTGCCATGGTAATCTGTCAACTTACAATTGCGATGAGGTGACCCAGGGTTGAGTACACGGGAGGGTGACAGGGCGTTAGCACAACCGTCGTCCGGGCGCCACTAGAGGGAAGCACTGGGCCCGCCTTGAGGGCGGGGGGCAGTACCGAGCCCGGGTAGGTGAGGGCAGAATGACACGATTCCATGTCTACCTTAGCAGAGGAAGACCGGGTTGTACCGGTGTAGCACACACAACAGACTCTGAAGCTCTTCTGACAGAAATCAGCCTCCGCAGTATATATACCAGGAATGTGTGGCTCAGCCAAAGCTTTAGGTCTGACAGGGGAGGGGGGGGAGGGGGAGGGGGCAGAGAGGGGAGGAAGGGGGTGATCAATCGGTTATATCAACATAATACACCCACAGCTACATATCAACACTTCTGTACTAGCAGGCTTTATCATCGTAATATCTATAAATGATTTCAAATGAAGACCAGTTATATTTGGATCTTGAGTATCTCAGCCAAGTAATATATACCAACCTTAGACAATATTTCTAAATGAATCAATTATACCAATTTAAAACAATTATATTTAAATGATATTTCTTAAGATTGAATTGTGCTTTTATAAATAATTCTACCTAGATACCAGGCTATACATAGATCTATATATACATTCCAGTGTTAATACAGACCAGTGAATTGACAGGCTGGATTATCAGGTAGTTAATCATACTATACAGAATATTAGTTTGTCATTTCTGTAAAGATGAAAAGAAACAGCTTGCTATAATATTTCACACCTGATTAGAAATACTGCCTGTTTTCTATTTACTATATTAGTTTCAATCCTGCTTCAGTTTTTTCTTTGGCAATTTTCCTGATCTGTCAAGTCAAACAATAATATATATACACTGTTAGGTTATATGAAAAACATTCTACATTTATCTACCTATTTTATGTGTTATTTAATCAGTGTTCTCACCTTTGAAATACCTCATAGGTAACACTCAAAATGAGAAATTATTCAAAGGAATGTGTAAAGATTACACGATGTACACAGTCGTTATTGGGCAAGTACTTCCCAATATCTACTTGTCCTCAGACCAAACTTCAGTGGCCTTGGGCTATCAGACCAGGGTTTTTTGTTACCCAGCATATATTTTTACTGTTAATGCTACAGTAGCTAAAATGCTCAATTTAATGCTCAGAGCCAGAACAGAATAAATGTGAAACATGTAGCTCAAAGAAAGAACAATTGAATAGATAGTCGAACCCCAAAACTCAAATATCATCGTAAAAAGTTGAGTTATCTGCCCTTTAGCATTGGTAAAGATAAAACAAGGAATAGATATCTGCCCTTTAACTTTGGTAAAGATAAAACAAGGAATAGATATCTGCCTTGAAATTTGGTAAAGATAAAACTAGGAATAGTTATCTGCCCTTGAACCCTGGTACAGATAAAATTAGGAACAGTTATCTGCCCTTTAACTTTGGTAAAGATAAAACAAGGAATAGATATCTGCCTTGAAATTTGGTAAAGATAAAACTAGGAATAGTTATCTGCCCTTGAACCCTGGTACAGATAAAATTAGGAACAGTTATCTGCCCTTGAACTTTGGTAAAGATAAAACTAGAAATAGTTATCTGCCTTGAAATTTGGTAAAGATAAAACTAGGAATAGTTATCTGCCCTTGAACCCTGGTAAAGATAAAATTAGGAACAGTTATCTGCCCTTGAACTTTGGTAAAGATAAAACTAGAAATAGTTATCTGCCTTGAAATTTGGTACAGATAAAACAAGGAATAGTTATCTGCCCTTGAACTTTGGTAAAGATAAAACAAGAAATAGTTATCTGCCCTTTAACTTTGGTAAAGATAAAACTAGGAATAGTTATCTGCCCTTGAACCCTGGTACAGATAAAACAAGAAATAGTTATCTGCCCTTGATCTTTGGTAAAGATAAAATTAGAAATCAGTTATCTGCCCCTGAACCCTGGTAAAGATAAGATAAAATATAAAAGCTGTGGAATCCATTATCTGATCACAATGAAGAAGTGATCGATCTCCCAATGTCAAAATAACCTCAACCTACCATATAATCACCTAACAAGCATACTGGGTATTGGTTCAGCAATACATGACCCCTACCATCCCCTACTAAAAATAGTAACGATGACCTTGTACTTGACACTAAAGTCCCTGAAACTTGAACCTGTCCAAGATATTATTGTCCTTTATCAATGTTTTAAATTTGATCAAAATCTCTCAATAATGAAGCCGGTAGAGCACTGACAAACTTTTGCATTACTTATAAGACGGATGGAGAGGAAACCTATAGCACCCCCCACCCCCCACCCCCTCCTGCTTCACCAGTAGGGGACTATTATATTTTGTGAGGCAGAGATAATATAAAATGTCACAGAACGAAAATTGTCAACAGATGAACATAACGGCAGCTCAATACACTTAATGGAGGTCAGATATGTAATTGAATTAAAACACAAGTGTATCTGCAGGCCTTCAGTAGGAAGGATGTGTTAAACCTTACCATCAGCCCACCTGCCCTGACTCACCATGACCTACGTAATTCAATTATAGAGAAACATCAGTTGGCTTTTATTCCACCAACAGGTGAATTTTGTTTATTTTTAGTGTTGGGTTGTCATGGTTACGAAAATGTCAAAAGCATTTTGAGTACAGGAACAACAGGAATCAATAGATTGGAGTCTGTTTCACGTTATCTCTCCGCGTAAATCGTCAGTAACCTCCAACCCTCATCAGTCTTCTCACCTCGGGTAATTATAGATCAGAGATGAAAAAAAAATAGAGAGAAATCCAGGGCACAACTTTTCAAACAGTTTTACCCAATTATAAAACAAATTGCTTAGCCCCATGCAATTACACTATAGTTTGGTTTGGTTGGTTTTGTTTAACGTCCTATTAACAGCCAGGTTTTGAAGGTGGAGGAAAGCCGGAGTACCCAGAGAAAAACCACCAGCCTACGGTCAGTACGTAGGTTTCGAATTCGCAGCCCAGAGGTGGAGGGCTAGTGATAAAATATCGGGACACCTTAACCACTCGGCCACCGCGCCCCTACATTATACAGGTAAAGAATGTATATAGAATGGGCCAACCTGGACATAAAGAGTCAAAGCAGGTTTAACTTCTCGTAATTAGAATTATTTTTCAGAACATAGAGACTGAGATCCCAGCAGACTGAGCTCCTTTAACCAAATTTCTTAAGGAACAGTTTAGTTTAAGATAAATCAGAGTACATCCCCAGTTAGGAGATTGTGTGTTGGGTACTTTTACTAATCACAGGGTCCAGGTGTCGTTTCTCCCAGATATAATGAAAAGGACAACCCTCTCCGAGTCCCTGTAATATTCCATTCTCGTAATCGAAAAGAGAGCTATTTATCGTTGCAGTGTCTAAAACCTTTGTAATATATAAAGATTCTTTCCAGATTTACATTATTGACATGTACATTCTCTGTGATAAAAAGATTCTTTTTAGATTTACATTACCGACATGTACATTCTCTGTGATAAAAAGATTCTTTCCAGATTTATATTACCGACATGTACATTCTCCGTGATGTAATACTGTTAAACAGCCGATCAAGAGAAGCCCAAATCTACAATAAATGCCCTACCACTTCAATCTCTACATAACAAAGTTTCTATATTGAGACAAAGTCAAACCATTTATATATATATATATACCTTCTAGGTGAATGTCACAGTTTACCTTGGCTCCTATAAACTACCACCACATCTTAATTACATAGTAAGTCAGGTGTTTACATGTATTGCCAATCAGCTTCCAAATCTTTTAAAGGGGAAGAAACTGGATGATCATGTACATGTACAACATTCTGTACACTTTGATTTAAACATTAGCATACTAGGTATTGCAACCCCTACCTGCCCCTCCCTAAAAATAGTAACAGTGACCTTGACCCAAATACCCTGAAACTCGAACTTGTCCAAGATATAATGGTCCTTTATCATTGTGTGAAATTTGATCAACGAATGAATCCGCTAGAGAGCTGACTTGAATGGTGACCTTTACCTTGACCCAAATACCCTGAAACTTGAACTTGTCCGAGATATAATGGTCCTTTATCATTGTGTGAAATTTAATCAACGAATGAAGCGGCTAGAAAGCCGACTTGAATAGTGACCTTGACCTTTATCCAACAACCCTAAAACTCAAACATATCCAATATATAATTGAAGTTTGATCAAAATCCCTTCACTCACTGACAGAGGCATGCTAAAGACCTGACAATAAGTAGTAATGGTGATCTTGAAATTGACCCAAAAACTCTGAAATTTCAACTTGTCCAAGTTAGTATATAGTACTTTGCATTAGTGTGAAGTTTGATAAAATTCCCTAAAGGAATGAAGTTGCTAAAGTGCTGGACAAACATTGGTCTTTACTTTTATGTACATTATGTATGTACCAGATGGACCTCTCATCCCCATCTTCAATATCTACTGATTTTCAGTAAAAATCACGATCAATATCTTTTGCCTTCTGATAAGTCCACCTCTTATTTTGAGACTACGGTTAGGATCCAAAAAAATGTTTTCAATTAACGTGAGATTTAAAAACTGCCTTGACAACTAATAGCCTATTCAGAATCAAACTTGACTACAGGAAGTTCCTGTACACGCTTATAGATATGATGTTGATGAGTTTGATAAGATACATCAAGAAAAAACAATTTGATCATTTATGACAAAAATAGATTTTATTCTGATAGGCTACATAGACAGGTACTCCTGGAGACAAAGGATGAAACAAATTATCACGCTGCGTGAATGACATCCATACCCTCAACATTGCGCAGGTTTCAAATCGGAGCCACATTATTACGTAAGTTTTGGCAAAATCAAGCAGATGGCTGAAGAGAGGATAGAAGGGGCAAGTTTTTGTCGGGGAAGTGTGAGATGTTTGAGGAGAACGAGATGTTTGAGAAGAATGTGGAAAGAGAGAGGTTTTTTTTTTTGGGGGGGGGGGGGGGGGGGGGGGGGGGGAGGTAAGATTTCCCCACACCTACACACCACACAGACTGTCTCGAGTGAAATGGGAACTTGGTAATTATATATCTTGTATTGCATGTCTACAGCTGAAAACTCTGTATGACAAAAACTTATTAAAATCTCAATGACTCACCCCTCACTTTACAACACATGTATAGATAGGCAAAATCTAAATACAGGTCTGTTTCTTGTACATGGCCAAAAAGAAATGGCTGGATAGCAAAATCATTTTCAGGACTTTCTTCCTAATTCAATAGTAGATTGGATGCATAATTATGCCAAGGATTTTTTTTCTTTTTTTTTTTTGCATTAATTTTTTATCGTGCATTTCTTGAATATTGATGGAGGTATGGCATTTATCTATACTTTGTTTGTTTAACGTCCTATTAACAGCCAGGGTCATTTAAGGACGTACCAGGTTTGGCGGTGGAGGAAAGCCGGAGTACCCGGAGAAAAACCACCGGCCTACAATCAGTACCTGGCGACTGCCCCACGTAGGTTTCGAACTCGCAACCCAGAGGTGGAGGGCTAGTGATAAAGTGTCGGGACACCTTAACCACTTGGCCACCGCAGCCCCCTATCTATACAGGGTTATTAATAATTGCTGGGTTTCAAACCTGGAACGTACCTCTGGACTAAAAACTGTACAAGAATTACACTAATTAAGTATCGTGACAAGATTTAATTGATCAGAGGGCTTAAAACCAAGGACTTTGGGTCTGTAGACAAATTTAATTGAAATTGAACTACATATTAATGTGTGTTTCTACGCTGGGTTTATCTCCCTGTGAAACAAAATAAATGTACCCAAGGTTGATAAATTCATCAACCTATTCCAGTTTTAATTACACCAAATAAATTAAACATTTAACTACTGATAAAGCAAACTTACCAAGCAGATCATGAATACTTGTATCGTTTTTAAGATATTCATTTTCATTTTTTTTTTTTTTATTCTTATTTTTTTTTTCATTTAATTTGTGCTGTTTATGAAATATAGATAAAGATTACATGTATATACATATATTAACATATTTTCTAGCTTCATAACAGAAATTTTTATAAACTTGACAATGTACTTCGGTTATAATGTTTCTATTTCAACAGGAAATGATCGTTTTCCAGGAAACTTTATAAGTACTATATTGTAATTATATCAATTTTAAAATCCCTCCGACACTCAGCTGAGTGGATGCTGAATTATATAGGCGGCAATATCCACATGCAATCTACAACCTGACTAAAACAAAGACAACACACCTACACCCCTGGTGGGGAATATATAAAACGTTTTACAGACAGTTGTGGGACACAATTGTGTGTATCTCCCATCCCTAGAGAATTAGATTCTTCAGACACAGACAATAGAAATGTATATTATATATATATAGATATGTAGGTACAGTGTGGTATTGTCAGTAAAACTTGTCTACACATAAAAACAGGATGTATCTTAACATATACTGATGTCTCAACACCATTTCTGAGATCTCCTGAAATTAATTACATGTGACATCAGCTACAGTCAATACTTCAAGGATGAGCTCGGCCATCAAGTGCTGCAATTTAACAGGAATTCATGCAAGAATTTGTGAAGATTGTTCAGTATGGACAGACACCGTAACAACTGTGGCAGAGTTTCGGTGCCATCGATCCCCCCTCCTCCCATTTACATCAGACAATGAGATATATATAAGTTAGCCCCATGGACTTAGTGTCACAACGTGTTTACACAGGCAGGGGGCCGCATGCGGTACCTACACTTAAGTGGTTGTTCAATTAAGTACTTTTTCACCATCCAGGCTGATATGTATACAAGATTCCTCTTCCATTTTGTTTATTGTTGACTCATTACTGGTGAGGAGTATAGGGAAGGGGCTCTGTATGGGGTCCCTACAGCTACTGAGCAGGGCAATCACAAGTCCATATGTCATTTTCAACAGTTCATTCTTTATTTTCATTTTTTTATTCAATTGATTAATGGGAAAGTTGAATCTTATTGAAACCAATGTGATTTTTTTTTTCTTTCTTTCTTTTTAATATATATCTGTAAACTTTAAACTGTTAATCTGAAGTTAAGATTTCTTTATACATGTAAATTATACAGCAATTACATCTTTATAGGTATATAAACTTCAGGGATCTTAAATGTTACATTTTTATCATAGAAAATTAACGTTTATCTAAAGGTGGTTTTTCATTAATATTTTATTTCAATCTTTAAGAAATAATGATATCTGAGATTTTATAAATATAATCAGATTTTATAAATATAATCAGATTTTATAAATATAATAAGAATTTCACATTTTTAATTTCATACATACATTTCATGTATTATATATTAGTTTTATATAAATATTATATTTTATATAATTTCAACATACATTTTGTGAATTTACAGAATATTTTCTAATTGTAAAATGTTTCTAATATCAGTCTATTGATCCTAATTACAAACAGCACAACTAAATATTGTAATATTGACTAATTTTCCTGTTCATTTGAGGAACCATATGCTTATAGAAACAATAAATATTCTAGAATCTGTTTATTGTAGAGATCGACAGAAAATAAGTATTACACAAACAAACTCATTCATTGGTCCACCTGTTCCGTTATCCCGATACTACAGGGCATTAAACACTCTCGTTAACATACTCTGTGTAACAATCAGGATATTTTAATACTTTAGAAAAAATCTAAAAATACAATAAAAGTAAATATATACAATACATTAATGTATCATATATATCATATATAACAATCAGGATGTGTTAATACTTAAGAAAAATCCAGAAATACAATACATATATACAATCCATTACTGTATCATATATATTATATAACCATCGTGTATATCTACCGTAATTATCCTGTAATGAGCACAGGGGACCATCATTTACCCCTGACACAAAGTAGGGGTTGGGCTCAGTACAGGACAAAAATAACATTGCTAGTAATTTTACTGAAAAGGTAAATATGGATGAGATTAATTATTACAGGTGAGAGACACAACAATACTAGCGTTGAGTTTACTGAGCAGGTAAATATTGCTGGGCTTATACAGGAGAGAGAAATAGCATTGCTAGTATAAGTTTACTGAATAGCTGTAAATATTATTAGGCTTCTTACTATGCATATCAGCATATTCATTGTCAGATATAGTATACATGTATATCATATAAACACATATTCACAATAAAATACAGCTACATCATTGTATTTAATAGTTAATACAAAACAGACCTACTTTTCCGAGTTGTATCAATTAATGGAATCTTAAACGTTTACACCAATATAATGCAGAGCATCATTATTGAAAATGATCATTTCAACATAAATTGATATGGTAGTGCTCTTCTTCAGCACTGTGACATAAAAATATTTAAATTATTTAATAAATTTTAATCAACACCCAAAGTCACTCATATATACTTATATGACACACAATGCTACAATATACAATGGATCTACAAAATTAAGTAGCCAAGAAATAGATTCCCCAAAGGAGCCCCTGAGGATAAAAATACCTACCAGAGCCATGGACCATGTGCTCTGTCTAGGATTAGGAAACAGTTACCATAACAACTGTTTCCCTCCATCATAGTAAGTCTCCCCGACAGAAAGTGGGAAGATTTTCAAGGCAGAATTATCATAAGTGAATGTGCAGTACTTACATTGTATATCTCCGATTAACAAGTATACACCAAGTTACATATGTACTGAGAATGATGAAATCCCTAGTTTCAGTTGCTGATTTTTGTTTCAATCAATCACTCATTCTCAGTAAAGTAGTCCAGTTCGAATGGTTGTCTCAATCCTCAGATAAGAAATTAGTATTGGCAGTCAGGCTATACCACGAAAGTACTAACGACTTTTTTGTAAATAGTTATAAAAACATGACATGGAATAGATTTAACAGCTGGACAAAAACAAATATGCAGAAATCTTAAAAATCAATTAAAACTTGCTGTAACAACCTACAAGACTGAGCCGTTCTAATCAACATTTAGTTCATTATTTCATCATGGTGGTTGCCTGCGGTGACAATTTTGGGGCCCCTACACAACAGTTGTCAGAGAATGAAATCCCTGGCAAAAGTATAAAGTGTTAATTAGTTTGTCAATGAGACAAGTCCTTATCAGAATATATTACTAATTTAAATTTAATTAGATTTATTTAGTTAATTCTGCAGTTCAAATATAAGTTAAAAGTCGGTGTTGTGTCAAAATCCGATTAGTTATGTACATCATAAATTATGTGGTCACAACTGATTAATTAGATAAGCTCATAATCTTCTTCTGGGGGTTTACAATATTTTCTTTTTTTTCTTATTTTTCAATTTGAACTGAGTTTTAGTATTGAAACCATGTGTGAAATTGCCACTATGACTACGACCTTTGCCTGAGGATGAGTGGCGCTGTTTGTACAGTATCGGATATCACTCTACCAGCCCAACACTTACCCCTCAATTTATATAAAGTGAAAGTGCGTGAAACTGCCAATATGGCCCATTTTTCTGCCCCATTGACTACCGAGAGCCCCACTACCTAGTCCTGTCAGTCAGGCTACATTTTCAGCCCCTCCCTCAACCACCCAATAATACCGATATCAACAAAATATTCGGCTGATCAATTATTGATTAACAGTTTCGATTTTTCGGACTAACAAATTCAAGCCAAACTTGATAAGATTCGGAGGGGGTGGGGGGATGAAACCAGTTTATACAGTGTGAAGCGCGTGAGAGGCGGGGCAATCGAGAAAACTCAAATCTGTAATATTTAACGATATTTTGATATAATTTACTCACCTGAAATAGTATATATTGGAGTAGTCCATGTCTGTGATGGCTCCAATGTTTTCGTTTTCATTGTTTTATGAGCACAATCTTCACCTTCTCCTGGTCAATTTCCCGCCAAGATTCGGTTGTCATGTACAACGGAAGCTGTCCCTGCAAGCGCAAGGTGCGAAATGCTATAGTGACATTTATTTTAAACATGGAAATTGATTGATTCTTAGATGAAGACAATTTTATCTTATATTTGAAGGCCTGAATTTATTCCTCTATTTATTTATTTTTTCATCTCCCTTTTCTAGTTTATACTAGTACCAGAGATCTACTTATGATCGATTTGAGGTTTCCAAAACTCAAAAGGTTACTTACAAATACTGCAAAATAAACAGCAATGCACTGCTTATTTATTTTGATATCTATTTGTTGTTATTAATACAGAAATTATTTGAATAAAATTTCATTTTCAGAGTTCCTTCTAGTGGCGGAGCTAGGCGAAAATTAAATGGACTCTCTCTCTCTCTCTCTCTCTCTCTACATTTTTTTTCTTCCTTTTTTTTCGGTCGGAATAAATTGTGGATGTTTTGGCATAAACAAGCATACATACTATGTACGCCATTGCCTTCAGCCGATCTGCCAGAACAAACGTCTATCTGATTTGGCATCAAGTCATCATGATTTTCCCCAATATATTCAGAATTACACATCAAGAAATATGAGTCTGCAAGTAGTTTGTTTTTATATGATATACATGTAATCTAACATGTCTCTGTTGGTTTAGACAGTTCTGTTTAATGTGCTATTAAAGTTGAATTGAATTGAATATAATTGAATGAGTGTGTTTCCATCATATAAAACAATCATTTCTTATATGTTTGTCTATGTGATATCGTTAACACGAACTGTAATATTTTTCGTAATCTCCGTATAACTGAAAAAAAATATAGATGAGATTGATTAGTTGAGTGAATCAGTTTGATTAGTTAGTTGAATCAGTGAGTTAGTTAGTCGAGGAAGTTAGTTGAGTGAGTTAGTTAGTTGAGTGAATAAATTGATTGAGTTAGTTGAATGAGGTAGTTAGTTAAATGAGTGAGTTAGTTGAGTGGGTTAGTTGAAGGAATTAGTTGAGATAGTTAGTTGAGTTAGTTAGTTGAGTGAGTTGTCTGAGTTAGTTAGGGTAGATGTCAGTGGATCGTATCTAGATATCAACTGTTACCGATTTATGTTAATTTCTTCTTGAAACAATAGCTACATTACTGTAAGAATTAAAAATAAAAACACAATATTACTGCCTGAATTTCTTATTTCCGAGCAATGACTTAATTCCATCATGTGTTATCATACTGTGAACACAGTACATTTTACTAAAATGGTCGGTTTTAAATCTGGAGATTTTTTTTGACCCGCTAGGAATTTGGTTATAGATAGGACAAATTTGTATAATTTTTGTTCTCGGTTACATCAATGTTAACAGAAGAGCTGTTATCTGGCTGATTTTTGTCCTGAATCAATTGTAAATACATTTGAAACATTTTAATTACAGCAAAACAAAAATTCCGAATGCATTTATTTATACAGTGATCTCGTATGTGAACCGAAAATGAATTACCTCCCATGCTATATATATATATTTATTTATTTGTTTTTTGTGAACATTAAATTATGTCATACAAAATCACATATTTTTATTTTCAAATATACAAACAGCCAAAATATATAAGGTACTTAAATATTCTTGGGAAATTTATAATATCATATTTATCTTTATATAAAAAAAATGTGTAAAACGTCTTTTTACATGCTTATAAAATATTCTTTCTGCATCTGCATTGCAGAGTAAATTTAACAAACTTTAATTTTTTAAGGTGGTGTAGCTGCTAGCAGCTGCCGTTCATTATAAAAAAATGTATTAATGAGAATAATTACACGCTTCTTCAATTAACTGTTACTATTGGCCATCTGTTAATAAACACAGCTCTACAAAATTACACGCTACGGCTACTGCAGTTGGTACAAACAGGAAAGTGTCACCAATCCTACATGCAAGGAAAAATCAGACATACAATCTAAACAAATGCATAGTTACAGTCATCCGAAATAGTTTTAGTTTTTCAGTTTCTCCAGCAGCTTTAGCTTTTACAACTCATCACTAAACATTTCAAACACAAACATATAATGTTGTATACTCTCATAACTGCTTGTACATTTCTAAGATTTCAAGATTGATATATCTATTCACAAAAGACATACGTACATGTTTCTGTGAGTTACAAGGGGTTAGACATTATAATACAACACGAACTGAGTAAATGATGAAGATTATAAACCATTCTGTAACTGTACTTCACATCAAAATCGTATCGATACGTCTTCACGATCTATTAATTTCAGGATTCCTTGTATAAATTTACTTTATTTGGTTAATAGTCGAGTACTGAAGATTGTAATCATCTCCTCCATTTTAAATTGATTTAGATTAATAAAGTAATTAAACCTATATTTATATATACCCAGCATATACTTGGAAACTAGCCGAGATGATTAAACTCTCATATCTCCATGTTAAAGAAATAGGTGTATGCAAATTGTGTGGACAGCGTGGCAGTAACGTTATAGCTCATTTTATTATCCAGTGCTGTAAACTACAGGAAACTAGAGATTCGCTACTAGACAACGTCGTCGATGTCCTAGGGAACTGCAAAATATGTCATGTTTGCCGACCTCGACGAAACTAGCGTGTCAAAGGTGATCCTAGAAAGCCGGGATACTATTGAAATAGACGATGATGCGTGGGAACAATTTATGTTGCTGAATTCCACCAGTATCGCCAAAATGACCAAACATTTATTTGAAATACTATAACATATAAATGTAAATGTAAAAGAAACGCTCAACGGATTAGATTTATTAGGCTATCGCAATACTTAAGCGATGGCGGATTCAATTTCTTTAATATCAACTATTCATTTCTTAATTTATTGTTTTCCTGTTAGTATGTTCTGTAATCTTCATGCAATTGGAGGAAATAAAGATATCTATCTATATACAATTCTCTTAAAGTTATTATGAAATAAAACAGGTAGCATTTCTATACTACTACCTCTCGAGGGATGTCAGATAATCTTCCCTTTTCAATTTGAAATTCGAAATTCGAACCTTACTCAAAATACGTCTTGCGTCGTGATTTAAATTCTAATTGGCTCATTAACAAATTGATTTTTTTTATAATGAGTATGTCTGCCCACGTAAGCAAGTACCAATTTCAGTAAACATTTGTCCTTCTCATGGATATCGTTCTGGGCCCAGTTGTTCAAAGGGTGATTAGGCTAATCACAGTTTAACAACAATCTTAAAATCCTAATAAAACCATTTCTGGCAAAACTATCTTGACAAAATTATATAAAACGATAACACTCCTCAGTCACTTCCTACCTGGCCACTTTATGGAATACACACACTCAGGTTTTGAAGCAAAGGATAAATGAGCTTTTCACTAATCAAGTGATTAAAGCAATCCCCTTTTTCACAACTAGGCCCTGATGTTTACCATCCGCTTCCGAAGCATAGGTTGTTTTTTTCAGTACTGCTCTAAACGATCTTATATTGCATATTTTTTTGTATGGCGAGCTGCGAACACCTCACCAAAGTCAAAAACTTTAAAGTTTGTTATTGATCTAATTCTATATGATGGAATATATATATACCAAATAGACACAGATAAAACATTTTTGTTTAATTATTATTATTTTTTATTTACAATTCTTTTTTATTTTCAACAATTTTTCTGTAGTTTAGTACCTTTTGTATTTTTAACAAATTAGAAAATTTAGATATAAGGTTTTATAAACAATCTTAAGTTTAAAACAATAAATTGTAGAAAAAAGAAATATATAACAGGGGAGGTAATTCATTCATTTCATGTTTCATATATATTTTAATATTGTAATTTTTAATTAGCCTTTTGTAGATTTAGAATACGTTGTACCTAAAATTATTATTAAAATCATTAAAATTGTTACAATATTTTATTGATTTATTTTTATAAAGGTTATCTTTACCACAGATAATACTCCGGTGTAAGTCCGTTTCAATAACACTGATACCGACATAAGTTTACAATGAATGGGTATATAGGAGTTACCTCCCTTGCATGTTTTAAATTGAATATTTATTCTTTTAAAAAGGGTACAAATTATCAGGTGACATTAGATAAATTTAATTATGATTTCGTTAAATAAAAAATAACAACTATAAACAGATCATCTTATCTAACAACGGTAATACAAAATGAAAACAATTTAAAACTAATTTAAGAAATTAATTTAATAAATAGTCAGGACGTATGATTCTTTCCATTTGGTGTAACGGTAGTGATAACAAAATTTGAAATTTTGTGAAAGGTCCAGCTTTTTGAAAGCCGGCCCCTGGTTAAATATTTGAGAAGGTAGCTTATTTGATAACCCCGGCCGTATTCGCTGACAATTTTCTGTTTTTACAATAAGACATCCGCTGGGCAATTACTGTAGTCAGTTTAGTTCACGAATATTTGTAAGATACATTAAACTTTATTTAACGTCGCATATGTCAAACATTTATATCAGACCGAGGTATATGACTTCTGTTAAACTAGTGGTCGTTTATATGCAGTGACAATATCGAAATTTGTGTAGCTCACTTGGAGTTCTGCCAGAAGAGACATACTCAAATTGAGTTACGGTATGCAAAACTTATGCAGAGCAAGCGGAGTGATTTTGCTTAATCGACACTTTATTGGTCAACCGAATCAAAAGCGATTAAAAATTTTAAAAAAAATTATCACATCATTTTATATCACGTCATGCAATATAAATCGATTGTATGAATGTTTGATATATTTCTCGTAAATCGGTTTGTATTTTAATATAATTTTTACCATGAATACATATCATTCTTTACACATTTTTACCTGTATATGAATTTGCTTAAACAATGTTAAAATATGATAACACCTTTTCAATTCTATTTCACTGACAACAGTAAGTTTACCCCTAACGTTGGCACATTGGCGTGGCTAAAATTGTCAGAAATTTAGCCAGGCTGGATTTTACAAACGCTTCTTATTTCTCAACCAGTTAAACATTTGTGACCAATTAATGTCAATAGACCTTAATTAGATAGATGACTTGAAAAAATGATGAAAAAAAAATAATAGTTCTGCCGTGACTAATTATAATTACTACTAAAACTTATTAAACTCGCAATGATTTTTTTTTTTAATTGTGTTATTGTCGTGAAGTGATTGAGATCCTTGTGATTTCACTTTCCATTCGTGTGTCGCAAGTCATGTCTTCTCTTAAAACAGGACTTCAGATAATATACAAACATGTATACTCAATATGGAGTTGGTTAGTTAGTATACCGCTAAACAATTACCAGGTGTGAAATTACGGTCCAAAAGCTCGTCACACCTGTCACTGCACCACAGGTGTCTGTGATTTCTGGCGTTCTAATCGGCACGCGCCGATAATTGCTTGTGAGTTGACGCGTTTGGTTTCCATGCACCTCAAAAATGTTCCGAAAATTGAGCTTGAATTTTGTTAAGAATTGCGGGTATACAATGGGGAATACAAATTTTGTTAAAATCAAACAGATAATTTTTTGAAGTCAGTGAGTTTCGTTTTCCCTACAAGAAAACCAAATTCGTGTCGCAAAGGTTTGCCTATAGAATGATTAACCAAAGTTGGCTCATTCATACATGTATACACACGATATTGAAAATTTGCTCTATGAATCTTGTCTGGGTTACTAATCTGACAACATCAACTGACAGCAGAGAAGTATGCGAATGAATTATCTCCCTTGGAACATGTATTATTTATTTGATTAATTTATGTTTCCCTAAGGATTTTGACAATGAACACCAAATTTTGCACTATGAGTTTGTTTTAATTAACAATATAATATCACTTGTAAAGATTATTTGGAACTGACTAACGACTTTTTAACATTAACAAAGAAATAACGGTTTAAACTCATATTGTTGACATTTTTAATATAATAAATCATATTTCTGCCTTGTATATGCATTAAACAAACAAACATTTTTTTAGAAAATTAGACAGCTGTAAACAGCTGACTTTAAAAATCGAATCAGGTGAACAAAAACGGATCAAATTCTTGATTATGTAGTGATTAAGGAAATTTAGTGCATAGGATATAATATAATATGGTAATTTAAAGGTAATAGAAATCAAAATCTTTAAGTGTCATATCAGGATATCAAAACCAACGATTTGTTCATCGAATCGTACTACATGAAACAAACATAACATCGATAATATATATATACAAATATATCATTTTGTGTTTCACATCGGAATATCAGATAATACCTAAACCCACTGACTGACAGAAATGTACATTTGATAATTAAAATGGATTTCAAATAAATCTATAATGGATTGGTAGTCAGTAACGAAGATATTTAACTCGTCGTTAATCCAATATAAGGTACATAATGTTACTACTCCAACTACTGTATTACTACAGAGGTCGAATTACCTCCCTTGCACCCAAAAATTATTATTTAATCTTCAAGATATACTACAATCTTTGATAAAAATTAAGTTTAAAATTTTACATCCACAATTTTTCAAATACAAATATATAACAGTACCTAAAACGATTAATATCATGTTATAAAAACAAGGATTGCTTTTTGTGGAAAGTATATACAAATTACATCTAACATCCGCTGTACGGTTATATATATATATTGTGATGGGCAATAGGCAATAGCTTTAACAAACTTAAGTTTTTGAAGAGGTATAGCTTTCCAAAGCTTGCCTCTTAATATTATCAAACTTCAAATTAAACGTAAAATGTAATGGAACAAGGATAAAGTATAGGTAATTATATTTCTTTCTTCATGGGTAATTATATAGAGGATATTGAATAGTTTACCTTATAATATAACATAAATTTCACGAGTCTGACAGTATATATCGATATTTTTCACTCGTACTTCACACTCGTGAAAATATCGATATTTGTCATACTCGTAAAATATATGTATATGATATATTAAACGGGAAACCATTCAATATCCTCTATATATATTTCACTGGCAAAATATAATAAATGTATATATATACATGTATAATTATTTCTTTATTTATAAGTAATTATATTTCTTTTTTTATTTATTTCACTTTACATATATGTGTATATATTGTATCATTAATAAACTACTAGCATATTAGTTGTAATATGAGATAACTGCCATATCATTATCATAAAAAAACTGAGCCAATAAGGGATAAACTGGGCCATGAAGAGATAAACTGGGCCAATAAGGGATAAACTGGGCCAATAAGAGATAAATTGGACCAATAAGAGATAAACTGGACCAATAAGAGATAAACTGGACCAATAAGGGATAAACTGGGTCAATAAGAGATAAACTGGACCAATAAGGGATAAACTGGGTCAATAAGGGATAAACTGGGCCAATAAGAGATAAACTGGATCAATAAGGGATAAACTGGACCAATAAGAGATAAACTGGGCCAATATGAGATAAACTGGACCAATAAGGGATAAACTGGACCAATAAGAGATAAACTGGACAAATAATAGATAAACTGGGCCAATAAGGGATAAACTGGGCCAATAAGAGATAAATTGGACCAATAAGAGATAAACTGGACCAATAAGAGATAAACTGGGCCAATAAGAGATAAACTGGGCCAATAAGAGATAAACTGGACCAATAAGGGATAAACTGGACCAATAAGAGATAAACTGGGCCAATAAGGGATAAACTGGGCCAATAAGAGATAAACTGGGTCCTGAAGAGATAAACTGGGCCAATAAGGGATAAACTGAGCCAATAAGAGATAAACTGAGCCAATAAGGGATAAACTGGACCAATAAGGGATAAACTGAGCCAATAAGGGATAAACTGGACCAATAAGGAATAAACTGGGTCATGAAGAGATAAGGGATAATCTGGGATTTGAAACATTTCTAAACTGATACTCTTTGATGAAGCGAACCACTGACAGATCTCCCAAAAATGGTGAGGACATGCTGACTGTATTAATGGATGACATCAATAGATATGATGCATTGAGCGAGGTGAGTCAGACACTGATTGACCACATATAAAGTAACAGTTTGTCCTTTTCTCTGTTCTCTGGGGCAAATATATCAGGAGGTAACATTAATACCATTCTCATGTCTCCACAGAAGAAAATTAAATATTCCGAAATCGCAAGAAGAAATTGATTAAACAAAAATGAATTTAAATTTCTTTAAAAAATTGTTGAACTTATTCGATTGATTGTCGTTATTATATCGATTCCAAAATATGCAAGTAGTTAATTAATAAAAAAAAATGTCATTATTCAGCCAAATCCATATTGGCCCTGTTATTAGGTCTCTGTCTGACATATTACCACTCGACCTGCGGCCTCAGGCCCATTGGCTGATTAATAACCCTATATTTTTGGTACTTGTTGTATCCGTTGTTGTATATATATACTTACATCACACGGATAGCCGTTACTGGTGTGTTTGGGTCGACTATACCTTAGGGATGACACGGTCAATTAGAAATATGATATATTAGTAAAGTGTTAAAATCTAAAACTTAGAATGTGTAATCCATTTATTTAATTGACGTGGGCTGACATAATTGACACTAATTGATACTAATTGATAACGTAATAAACGCCGATGGTTTAGCAACATTTAAGTGCTAAAAGTGGACAATGTCTCAAGAAATGACATGACCTATTGTTTGTCCTTGAAGAACGGCCTTAGTAGGTCAATTTTTTTAACTAATTAATGTTTGGTTAAGTTGAGGTGACCGATACATGACCACTGGTCAGTTGATCAATATACGTGGCCATCCGCTGGTCGGGTGATGAACACATAAGAAATCGTCCTTTTGATTAAGGCGACAGTAGTAATCACAGAAGCTTTTGGCAAGGTTTCCAAGATTTTATTGATCATCAATCTGACATACGTACGTGTGTAACAAGAGGTCATATATAGAATAACAATGATACACGGAGTACAATTATACAATATTCTATACAATATGTATTTGTGATAATTTTTAAGAACATTAAAGAATGGAGGACCACTGCTTGATAAAATTTTAAAAAATAAATGGAATCAAACGATGAAATTAAAAAAAAAAAAGGAATCAATTGACTTAGTTTCTTTTAAAATCTACATGTTTTTTTTATAGACTTAAATATCAAATATATTGAACGGAGAGTCCGGCCCAACACCACCTTCGTGCACTCTCGCTGCATACTACTCACATTCGGCATTTGAAACCCAAAACATGTTGCTATAGACTTAATACTTTTTAACTTTTTGCATCAATACTTTATGTCTGTGTGACTGAATATTGTCCAGCCAGTAGCACTTAACATGTGTGTTGTAATCTATGTTTGGCTGTGTGTCTGGTGAGGAATATAATCACCAGAAGTTTTATGCGGAACATTGCAATTCCTATACCTAACGCGCTTAACTTCTGAGTTCAAAAACAATGTGTTTGGTGACAAAAATACTGACATCTAACCAAAAGTTCCTCACACAAAATACCCAATGTCAAAGAGTTGTTCAATTGCTTAAAATGGTATTTTGAGTAAGGAACTTTGGTAGGATTTTTATCCATATTTCCCCTTTTTTAGGGATACTAATAATTTTTCACAAAATTCATACAAAAGAACAGGGGAGGTAACTCGTACAACCTTAAAAAATACTTCGTCAACACACTTTATAAAAGATACAGTGTTAAAGTTACGGTACAGGTCAAAGTGACATCACCTTTAAGTATTTAATCAGCAGTATAAGGTCACGTGACTACCAACATGTTTACATGTATCTATGGAGATCGGTCATGATTAATGGCCTTATTTTCTTAACTAGTTCCCCCATACAGAGAAGTATGTCTCGTGTGTACGGTGACACTGACCCCGATTTCAGGCTGTCCGACCTACGGTATAGATACAGGAGGCTAAAGACCACGGTTATTTTTAGCTCCAGGTTGAGAGATAATTATATCAGTGGACTATCACCGAACTGAACATAAACTACATTATATTTAATATATATTTGAACTGACATTGATTGCATTCATACTAAATTTAACTGTGGAACGCTGATAAAAAAAATACAGATTAAAGGGCTTAAATATAGCGCAGCACTGCATCAATGTTAAAAACATTGTTGTAGGTTTCTATGGCGCCCTCTGTGACCATTTCTCATTGTTAAATATTCAATTTTATAAGTCATATGTAACAGCATGACCCTACAGTACTTAATCATGTTCTGTGGTGATATCTACTCAAAGTAATGAATGAAACGAATCTTACAACATAAGTATTTGATATAAAAATGTTGTTAAGATCCTCTATCCGGTGGTCGCGCCGTCACACTGTACCATAATTCTTGTGTTGAGCACGTAACATTTTCCCTGTTGTTGTTTTTTTTTTAGAAGACGCTTCCTTGCCGGAACGCATGGTCTTCCCTCTGTATTGTTCAGTTGTTTTCGTATAAATGTAAATCATCTTCATATCTGTCCTCGTTTTATCGAGTTTGAGTTACAGCTAAGTTACTCCATCTATTCTCATGCGTAGATGTGAAATATGGGGTTTTGCTGAAATTTAAGTGACATTCTTACTTAGTATAAAGAAGAGTATTCAATCCTTAATGGTGTATGGGTAATTAGGAGCAAATACATTGTTCATTACTATTGAATACACAATGATAAATTATTGGACAAGTTTATTGATAGGAAAGGCTGACAAATTTTCTACATTAATATATCATTTGGTGTGTCAAAGATTTGCAATCTAATTAAAATTAGACTTGAAATCTCTGTTCCTCTGGGGTCGAAGAGTATCGTAAAGGAGAGGAAATTACAAGTCTGATTTAAATCAGATTGTATAAATTTACTAACGAGTATATATATGTGAATTGTCCTTGGTTGACATGTATCAAAGTACACTAGGGCATTGTGGGATTGGTTATACCTGGTAACGGTAAGTGGGTATTTACCCCGCGTGACTGTGTAAACATGTCCAGAACAACCTGAAATATCACGGTTTATGTAAAAGAGGAACTTTGATATTTATTGCTCTTCAAAGATAATATGCTATCGTATTTGAAGGAACAGTTGCGTATTGAAAAATGTTGATATTTTAAATGTTACAAATATAGAATTGATTTGTAAATAAAGAATATGCAATCACAGATTACAAATAGAAAATGACAGATAGGGAAATATTATAGATAGAGCTGATAGGATATGTAGAATTTTAAAAATGGGGACGAATTTCATTACATTTTAGAATGTCCATAATTGAATACCAAACGAAAACGTCTCCTAGGTAAATACTATTCTCCTACCTTACTACTGTGAACAAATTGTGTATTATATATATGTTGTTTTCTCTATACCATTAAGTTGGTTTATATGAGAAATACATTTGAATCTCGAAATCTTTATTTTTTTTGTAAGGAGCGATTTGATTGGCTATGAGGAAATTTCGAAACGGGCGTTAATGTTTTAAATATCGGGTTCCCAACAGCTACTGTTTCACCGTTTGTGTTACCAAAGAGGACTACACGATTTGAATGTCTTATTTTCTTAATGTGTGATTTGCGATATATTCAATAAATACGCTATAAATCTCTGATTTTTAACGACTTTCGATATTAGCGAATATTCCATATTTTGAAATTGATCTGCCGTGAAAGTCTGATCAATTTTGAAAACTTCGATTCTGTTGAACACCACATCTAGATACAGTTAACGACAAACAAGAATAGTCAGTAAAACCTGTTTTATTTCCAACTGTTTACGAAACACTCCCTGGTCAGTTGACAAGGCAGTTTGTCAACGACCAGTTCAGAAGATAGCATCACCACAAGTCCATCTGATAAGTTCATAAATAGGTCATATATTTACTACAATAAGTAGTTCACAAAAAGTTCTTTGCAAAATTATAAAAAATATATATTTCCCATAAAGAGCCCAATTGATAAATGACACTTGACGACAACAAGATCATATTGGAAATAACTGGCACGGAAGAACTATTCACACATTCCTGGCGTGTGCCCGGCAGGAATCGAGCCCGGGTCTCCCGTGTGATAATCCCCGGCTCTACCAACTGAGCCAAATGCCCAGCTGTCAGCCGAGTGACAGAGAATCCGCATGGTCAGTCGACTTTATACTACGTAAAAGCCACAGTGATCCGCTCCTTTTACACTAGCTTAAAATGCACGACTTGGTGATTACTATATTAGTTCATGATTAGCGATTTGACTATTAATGTTCACATTTGAGTCGAGAAGCCCAGCAATTTAATAACCACTGGTCCAATAACAGTTTGATGGTATAGTCCATAAAAATATCAATTGAAGATCCTACCCCAAAATTGACAAATATTACTCTTCACAATGAAAGGTTTGATAAATACAGTACAGCTTACGTGGACTTTGCGTTTTCCATTTCTTCACAATGTGACATCTGACGATCACCAATCAAAATAATCTAATTTAACGATCTACACTTTATGATGATGAGTCATTTGACGTTATATACACGGTATATATTCCATTTTGTCATTTGACAATAAAGACAAAATACACTTCTAGACAATAACCATTTCATACATTCCCTATAATACATCATTAAAGATTACCAGTTTGCAATGCACATATTGGCGATAACATTTCACAATATGTAAACAAGCCCCTTTGTAGGATTAATATACCATATACAGCGTACATGTGATCTGTTTGAACGGGACATTGAACTTATTTCCGGATTAAAGATGTTACATAGTAGTTTTCCGGTTAGAGATTATTCACCGATTTCCTTTTTAGAGATGATTCATCGTAGCTTCCGGTTTAGAGATTATTCGCTGATTTCCTTTTTAAAGATGCCACATTGTAGTTTCCGGTTTAGAGATGTTATATAGAAGGTCCTGATTTGGACATGTTTGACACTGATGACGAGATATACATGCGAAACAGTCAATGTAACAAAAAGTGATGGCGAATGATCAGGTGATGTGCCGAAATCATATCAGTCCAAAATTTGTCCGATTTTTAAAGAGAAGTCATATCCGGTAAGTGGTCGTATCCACAAAATTTGACACTTAGAAATGTCAAAGAGAAAATAGTGTTTGCATTTTGTCAACACAAAGACAAAGACCACGCACAAGCCATGGTTCTCCAAACTTCGATACGGAGTTGAGAGAACATCCACAAATGCGGACTGTCCAATCGTCCACACAGACTAAGTCTGTCCGTCCGTCCACACGGATGTTCGGTTGTCCATATCTCCGCGGATGCCCACAATCACGTTCGTTGCTCTGTAGAGCAGTTTCCAGGCGAAAAGTCTCTATTCGAGTTCATCGACAAAACCTCGGACACTGAACACGTGCATGTAGTAGCTGGCCCCGTTATAGAGGATAACTAGCGAGAGCGTAACCAGGAGGACACAGTGGGCGGCAAAGAAATAGAAACTAAGTGGGACACCGATCAGAGCGACGAAACAAAACAGCCAGTTAAAGAAGAAAAAACAAACATTTCGGAACCTGAAAAAAAAATCAATTTGTTAATAAAGTATGTCCCAGACCAACAGGAACTTAGCACCTGACACATGTTTATTAATGGAAGCAAAATGAGCGGAAACTGTCAATGGGTTTATGAGATATCTTATATTCAAGTTTTTTTCTTCTAAACACAGTGGAAAATGTGAGCTTTAATCTTTGACCGATGATCACCAAACTTTTATCAGATGTAATAATGAACTCATCCTTTCCCACACCGGGTACA
Organism: Pecten maximus; assembly: GCF_902652985.1. Taxonomy (NCBI): domain Eukaryota; kingdom Metazoa; phylum Mollusca; class Bivalvia; order Pectinida; family Pectinidae; genus Pecten; species Pecten maximus. The sequence continues at coordinate 8,800,600 of NC_047026.1, forward strand.
CCCACCATATAACAATGAACTCATCCTTCCTCACAACAGGTACCCCCAACATATTACAATGAACTCGTCCTTCCCCACAACAGGTACCCCCGCCATATAACAATGAATTCATCCTTCCCCACAACAGGTACCCCCACCTTATAACAATGAACTCATCCTTCCCAACAACAGGTACCCCCACCATATAACAATGAACTCATCTTTCCACAACAGGTACCCCCACCATATAACAAGGAACTCGTCCTTCCCCACAACAGGTACCCCGCCATATTACAATGAACTCGTCCTTCCTCACAAATGTACCCCCACCATATAACAATGAACTCATCCTTCCCCACAACAGGTACACCATCCATATTACAATGAACTCGTCCTTCCCCACAACAGGTACCCCCACCATATAACAATGAACTCATCCTTCCCCACAACAGGTACCCCCACCATATAACAATGAACTCATCCTTTCCCACAACAGGTACCCCCACCATATAACAATGAACTCATCCTTCCCCATACCCCTACCATATAACAATGAACTCATCCTTCCTCACAACAGGTACCCCGCCATATTACAATGAACTCGTCCTTCCCCACAACAGGTACCCCGCCATATAACAATGAACTCATCCTTCCCCACAACAGGTACACCATCCATATTACAATGAACTCGTCCTTCCCCACAACAGGTATCCCCACCATATAACAATGAACTCATCCTTCCCCATACCCCCACCATATAACAATGAACTCATCCTTCCCCACAACAGGTACCCCCACCATATAACAATGAACTCATCCTTCCCCACAACAGGTACCCCCACCATATAACAATGAATTCATTCTTCCCCATACCCCTACCATATAACAATGAATTCATTCTTCCCCATACCCCTACCATATAACAATGAACTCATCCTTCCCCACAACAGGTACTCCCACCATACAACAATGAACTCATCCTTTCCCACAACTGGAATTCCTCTTATAAAAATAAACTCACCCTTCCCAAAAACAGATGATTTCTTCACACTATCAAAACCGAAATCTCCCTTCCCACATTATTCAATTTTTCTATTCCATCAAAAATGATCTCACTCTTCCTCCCAACAGGAGATTTCTGTATAAAAATGGGCTCACCATTTCCCACAGAAGTTTATTTCTTTATAAATTGGACTCATCCGCCCCAACTGAAGTTAATTTCTTTATAAATTGGACCCTCCATTCCCCACAGAACTTATTTTCTTTATAAATTGGACTCGCCCTTCCCAACAATAGATACTTTATTTATAAGTTGGACTCACCCTTCCCCACAGCAGTTAAACATTTTATGTACACAGCCTCCTTTCTTGGTTCCGAGGTAGGTAAAGCTGAGGATATGTTCCGGTCCTGGTTTCTTTATCACGTATATCACCAAGGCGTACATACCCTATAAATAGATACACGTACATACCCTATAAATGTATACACGTACATACCCTATAAACATATACACGTACATACCCTATAAATATATACACGTGCATACCCTATAAATATATACACGTACATACCCTATAAATATATACACGTACATACCCTATAAATATATACACGTACATACCCTATAAATATATACACGTACATACCCTATAAATGTATACACGTACATACCCTATAAATATATACACGTACATACCCTATAAATGTATACACGTACATACCCTATACATGTATACACGTACATACCCTATAAATATATACACGTACATACCCTATAATTATATACACGTACATACCCTATAAATATATACACGTACATACCCTATAAATATATACACGTACATACCCTATCAATGTATACACGTACATACCCTATAAATGTATACACGTACATACCCTATAAATATATACACGTACATACCCTATAAATATATACACGTACATACCCTATAAATGTATACACGTACATACCCTATAAATGTATACACGTACATACCCTATACATGTATACACGTACATACCCTATAATATATACACGTACATACCCTATCAATGTATACACGTACATACCCTATAAATGTATACACGTACATACCCTATAAATATATACACGTACATACCCTATAAATATATACACGTACATACCCTATAAATGTATACACGTACATACCCTATAAATGTATACACGTACATACCCTATACATGTATACACGTACATACCCTATAAATATATACACGTACATACCCTATAAATATATACACGTACATACCCTATAAATATATACACGTACATACCCTATAAATGTATACACGTACATACCCTATAAATGTATACACGTACATACCCTATAAATATATACACGTACATACCCTATAAATATATACACGTATATATGTAGTCCGATATTTTTATGAATAAAATCAATGAAAATTGTCAAAAACGAAAATATGTTGTGGCCATAGTAAACGTCGCTTCTAAGAAATGCTAAATGTAGTAATCATTATTGGAATGTATTGCGATTCTGTATGAAGGGAACCGCAATGCACTCTGGGAGATATTGGAGCAAGGCAGAAACTGCGCCATGTGCTGTAAACCGGAAGTTGCTTTGCAATTGTGTAATTACCGGAACTCGGTCTCATTCATCAAAACGCTTCATTTAAAGTACAAGATATTAAATGAAACAGTGATGAAAGCGATAAGTTCAGATGTCTCATTGTGTAAAATGCAAACAAAAAATAATATTTTCGTATTTTAGTGGGGAAAATACCATCAGTCCAGTTGATCTAGTAAAACATGCCGAACGTCTCAGGCTGTGTTACCTACAGCATAAAGAGGCCGAGGTTTGGTTTATGGTGGTAATGCGGTGTTTGTACTTACACTGTGGAAGACAAAACAGAAGAGAGGAACTAGAAAGAGCCAGATAAGCATTTCCGGATCCCATTCCGTGTTTCCGGGGTTGAATGTATTCACCCAGTACTGAGATGTTGTTTCCGGGTACCAACGGATTCTGCAAATAACATAAGGCTCTTTTACAGAAAAAAATGAATGGTCAAAAATAGATAAACAAATGAATTACAGTTATTCAAGCTGTGATTATCTTATTTCAAAATTTGGTAAGGATTCTCAGATCCTTAAAAGTATCTTACGTCTGTAACAGATTAGTTTACCTACACAAACGAGAGTATTCCGAGTAGTATGTGACATATTAGTTTACCTACACAAACGAGAGTATTCCGGGTAGTATGTGTATGTAACATATACGTTTACCTACACATACGAGGGTATTCCGGGAAGTATATGTATGTAACATATTAGTTTACCTACACAAACGAGGGTATTCCGGGTAGTATGTGTATGTAACAGATTATAGTTAACATACACAAACGAGGGTATTCCGGGTAGTATGTGTATGTAACAGATTATAGTTAACATACACAAACGAGGGTATTCCGAGTAGTATGTGTATGTGACATATTAGTTTACCTACACAAACGAGGGCATTCCGGATAGTATGTGTATGTAACATATTAGTTTACCTACACAAACGAGGATATTCCGGGTAGTATATGTAACATATTAGTTTACCTACACAAACGAGGGTATTCCGGGTAGTATGTGTATGTAACATATTAGTGTACCTACACAAACGAGAGTATTCCGGGTAGTATATGTAACATATTAGTGTACCTACACAAACGAGAGTATTCCGGGTAGTATGTGTATGAAGGACGATGACACTTTGTCGTGGTTATGGAAGACTAGCGAGTTCCGGTACACGACCATTGCCCACAATAGGGGACCATTGGCGATCCCGAACACCACCGCGAACATCAGGGGAGCGTCTGCTATCCTGTACAGAAAACGTCATCATCAGTTTAATTTTATACATCCAGTTAATCGATACATTATAATAGGAAGAGTATTGAACCGAAAACGTTTTTAACGCCAAATTTACTAAAAGTTACCAAATAACACAGAGAAGCGTATTCCGCTACTGACTCGTGTTATCACGGAATTAATAAATTGCACTATAGATATTAATAAAAAAAAAAAGTGAATATGAAGCATGATTGACACATGTATATTTAAATAAAAATATTTTCTGTGTAACAAACTAACCGGTTGTTGCGGAAGTTATCAAACCAAAATTTTGTATCAAACTGCTGAACTTACCATATAAAAATATACCAGGAGAGGTTGGCATAGTAACAGAAATCCAAAAGAAAGTAGTGCCATTTGTGTTTACTGAAATACACGAAAAAGATAATGTTGAATTTAAGGAAGGCTAAAATAAACGATAAAAATAATGTTTACTTTAAGGAAGGTTAAAATAAACGATAAACATAATTGAATTAAAGGAAGGCTAAAATACACGAAAAAGATAATGTTGAATTTAAGGAAGGCTAAAATAAACGATAAACATAATTGAATTAAAGGAAGGCTAAAATACACGATAACATAATGATGAATATAAGGAAGTCTAAAATACACGAAAAAGATAATGTTGAATTTAAGGAAAGCTAAAATAAACGATAAAGATAATGTTGACTTTAAGGAGGGCTAAAATACACGATAAAATATAAAATATAAGAAGGCAGAAAAACAGGTGAATTTAGGAAGGCGGAAATACTCGATAATTGAAATCGTTATAAAGGTAGGAAGGCTGAATTACACGATAATCAGGTAAAGTTAGAGACGGTCATACATGGAGGAGATGGTTCAATACTTACAAATAGATGACGATGCGAATTGAAATGACGATAGGTAATGATATGGCGTAAAAGATAGGTAGCACCCACTGCGCGTGCAGCGCGAGATGTGTGAGAACCACCATGACAACAAGGATAAATACGTGATAAAACTTCTCCCTCAGTCGACTTTTATTCCTCTGAAATGGACAATAGTTGCATACTGGTAAAACAAGGGAGGTAATCAAGTTAATAAAGAAATTGAAATCCCGATAAAGCTGTACGACAGGAGTCTGCTACAGTCAAAATGCATTCGGCCCTATCCTGTATATATCATAATTATGGATTTTTGAGGGTTATGTGAACATTCGATGATATTATCCCTATATAAGAGGTATATTTATTCTGTGGTTCGACGCGTATTTTTCAAGGGAGGTAATTCACTCGAATAGGAGAATGATTTGTGCAAATAGTTTACATAAAATTTACGAAATTTTGGCACAATTATGTACAATGTCAATATAATGTCAGCTAAGTCTTGGTCTGAAATTCTGTCGCATCTCATACTGTGATAAAATCAATGAGAAGTCAACACTTGACTCAAATAATTTGATATCTTGATCTCAAACAAGTGAGAGCGCTATATATTGTATAAGTATAGAGATTTCTACTACTAGAAAATAAACGTAACCTGATTATGATACAGCGAATCCTAGTAAATAAAATTTTGAAGGTTTGATTAAAAAGATATCAAAACATGGTTCCTCATTTTCTTGTCAAATTGAACAAAAGTCTACGCTCAATTCAACTTTGTATGCTAATATCATATGTACTTGTAAGTTATTATATGTGGATATTTCTCTATTGTGCTTGATAATATAAAGAATACACTCCATCTATACTGTGAATACTCTACACGTGTATTGTGACTTCTTAATATATTACAGTAGAGCACAAATACATTCCGAGTCTTGATAACATAACCCGCATCTCTAAGGACTCAATGATTTTTTTTAAATAGTTATTTTTTTTATAGAAATGATAAAATATTTTACATCCTAACTTTAAGGAAAAGCACCCTATACAAGTCTAGCCTAAATTACCTCCCTCTAAATTACCTCCCTCTAAATTACCTCCCTCTAAATTACCTCCCCCTAAATTACCTCCCTCTAAATTACCTCCCCCTAAATTACCTCCCCTGCGTAATTTGATTTATTGGTCATTCATCCATATTATACATATTACTGAATCATAAGTTACTTCATTTGTTTTAATACGAACATTGTTTGATGGGGGTAATTTTATGATGAATGACGATGATTCAGTGATGTCACCTGCAGCATACTGACTTCGAGAAACAAAATATTGTGAATTTGCCTAATAATGTTACTATGGCTATGTAAACTGATTTAACCCGATTTCCCCAGAAGACTTTTTATGATTATTGATGTACTGTCGGTATTTTTTGCTCTATCCAGGAGAATGAACTAGTGACTAAACTTCCTTTATAATGTCATAAACTTTTTTTTTTTTTTCAATACATTTTTGTTTGAGCATTTATTTCTTTTGGTATTATATTCAGTTAAATTGGTATTCTGTTTGTATTTTGTTTTAAAATTTCAAATATGTAAATAAAACCTTCAGACTGATATCAAGACTATCGGGCTGATAAGGGGTGGGGGTGGGGTAGGGTGGGGGGGGGGGGGGGGGGGGTGATATCAAAATGGCCATACAACAATCTCTAAATATTGCGACTCTGATACCTCAGACCCCTGTGCTATCATACACGAAAGTCGCAGGGACAAAAATATGAGTTATTTGGAGATTGTAACAGTATTTTATTTGCTGAAACCTCATGACAATGAATACTACAGGAACATCCCATCAATTGTCTTCAAAACACTGAAATTCTTCCCTATCTTTCATCAACTGGACATTGGATGACCAATTGTGTTCAAAAGCAGTGTCACTTTCTGGAGACTGTGAGATCTAACCACGAAAATACCAATTGAAAGTGGTAGATGGTCTAATATACCACTTGGAAAAAGAATGTGCACTTTATGTAATTTAAGAGAAATAGGCGACCAATTTCATTATCTATTTAACTGTGAACAACAACTTATACTCAATAGCAGAAGAAAATTTATGTCTAGATATTATTATGCACCAATATATTTGAACTTACTTCATTGACTAAATTTATTATTGATATAAACGAGATAATTAATTCACAATTTACTGATATCCATCCTGTTTTACCATGTTTCATTGTTATCCATTTGTTAATGTTCATATTCTCTGCACTGTGTTGTTTATGAGAATAAACAATTGCCATTGTCATTGCCCGGTCTACAGATCGCTGTGATACGGACTTTAACATTGACCTGAGATGACCCTTTACACGTGCGACATGTAAGCTTGGCATGATACAGATACATACCTAAACTCCGGTCATGCTGATAACTTAGTCAACAGCGATTAAAATTAGATTAAGTTCATAATGCACCCATCGATATCTCTCTGATAACTACTGTACATGGTACGCTATTTAAAGTAAAGAGAAATTGATGACAAATTTAACCGGACTTCTAGTATGATGCCCTTGTATACCAGTCCCGTTAGTCCGGATGTCTGTTAGACCGTAAATCCGGAACTCCGAAACTAAGAGTATATTTTTCCATAAAATTATTTTATGAAATTTATTCAGCACTGTTTGTTTCAAAATGTATTTTGATATTTGTCATTTCTCATGAGATGTTTGTATTGACAGACTTCTATTGAAAAGTAACAGTTGAGTAGACTACAAGGACGTGCACGTGCTTTTCCGTTCACCGTTCTCACATCCTTCCGTTCAACATTTACATTAAAGTTCTTAATGTATTTATTAATGAGACAATAATATACACACATGTATGCGATTTGAGAGTCGATATGTCGGTAAGCATGACTATATTGAGTTGCTAATGTTTTTGTAAATGTCAATCATTTTACCTAAACACCTTGAAATTCTGAGAAACATTTTAAAGGAAATTAAAATTTTCCGTAAATTTGATAACCACATATTTATCAGTCACCCAGACTCTATTCTTATTTATAACGTTCCGAGAATGAATGTCTGATTCAACAGGCTAAACAGTCAGACTTTGGAAATTAATCAAGAATCGTTATACATATGTAGATGAGCTAGGAACAGTTACTGTTAGTATGCATGTATATGACGCATGGTTTTATCAATACCATTTTAAAATGAAATGATTAGATAAATGAATTAAAATAAACTTTAGATAATACGAAGAGAAAATGATCCGTTTGAAAAATACATCGACCTAGTTGTTTGAAAGATATATCTGACGTCCGTGTCTTTAGCATATTCACATTTCCCCCACAAAATATGTGCAATAATCAGTCCGATTATTGGTTTTAAAATATAATTTGTATAATATTACGACATTATTTGAGCACGTGACTTACCTGAGGCGCGGCCCCCGGTTCCTGTTTCTCCAGCTGGACATAGGGCGACTCCATTGTTTTAGAAGTGTTGATATCGTAAGCCACATTTATAACATTATCATGGCTGGGCATTATGTTGATAACGTTAGCCTTCACAACAACAAACAACAACAATGACCATATCTCCAGTAAGTACCGGTCATCTGTCCTGTCTGACTAATGACTGACAATCCGGTCTCTGTGTGACAGACTTTTACCCACGGCGGTTATCTCTAGAACAGGGTAAAGTGTGAAGGATAACGGGAACACGTCATTTTCATTATCGACGATGAAGGTGCTTATACCGAGCGGAGCGCTCTAAGAAGGTTTTGACTCGAGCTACGGAGTGATGACTGATAAGCCGTAGGTTACACTCATGACAACAGAATTGTATCACTTGTGTTTCGTTCGGTCGCTTGTATTTACTGGAGTAGGGTAAACATGTTAGATACTGTCACTGGGTATCGTCACTGACACACGTCCCAAAGTAAATTGACATCGTTTCTAACTTAGGCTGGGTCAAAACTTCCGAAGAGATTCGGGCACCCACCTTCGAAATTTAATTCGATCTCGATAAGCAATCTATATCTTCAGATATTACTAAGGAGCCTACAAACAGTTTTAGTGTCTACAGCGAGTGGCTTCATTAGTGTTTTACTGATCAGCCAGTCTACAACATATTCTATAAAATATGTATTTTATCATATTTCCTGTACAATTTTGTATGTATGTCATTCTCTACACTTTATATGTTTATGAGAATAAAATCTTGTCATTGCCATTAATCACCCACACTCGCCCACACTGTCATTGCTAATGTAATTTTACTAAATTACTCTTCTTACCTGGTTACGTGTTCGATCCCCCATATTTTTTTGCCGGTGTGGTGCTTGCTTGTTCGTACGAGGAAAACACTTGATACACATTTCCTAATGACGTCATAATAATCACTATTGGATTACGTCACGTAAAACAATAACTGATGACGTCATTTCATAATAATCCAGCTGCAAGCAAAGGTGCGTGTGACAAGTCGATTACTAATTTTCCTCAGATGTATAGTGGCTTTAACGAGGACAATTTTGTATCAGAAATTAAAGAACTTTTTGTAATTGAGTAAAATTATGGCAGCGAAATGTTTGGAAACTCAGGAGTTGAATTATAAAATGATTGATCGACCTGTTTATTTATTTTGACATGTTTGCCTGTATGGTCAGATATGTCTAAAACTGATCGATGTTTCGAAGAATGTAACTGAGTTTTCCATACACACGACGGTATTAATAGTATTAATACGCAGAAGTATGCACCCTCCATTTTTTATGGTAGGCAAGTAGGTCATTATCTGATTTTCAACGCATAATTGGAAACACGAATGTTCTGGCCATTCGTAAAAAAAACTAGCAATACTTCGATACTCTAAGACCATAGGTATCTGCATCTGGTAAGTATTTATAGAAAGAAAAAAAAAAGAAAAAAAAAAAGCAAGGTGTAATAATTGAAAAACCGGAAGTGGGGGTGAGCTTCGTTTAATTTTTAATTTGGGTTCAATTTGACTTAAATATCAAATGCATACAAACTTCAGTAACGTACCTTGCTTTAGAATGCTTAAATACATTGCATTTTTTTTTTATTTTGTGGTGTGATAGCCGACGATGTATCGACTGTGGCACGGAAGTAGACCATATATTCCAGTTGGTTCTGTATTATACATTTGCTATTTAAGTTGCTTTGATTTGTTTTTGTTTAACGTCCTATTAACAGCCAGGGTCATTTAAGGACGTGCCAGGTTTTGGAGGTGGATGAAAGCCGGAGTACCCGGAGAAAAACCACCGGCCTACAGTCAGTACCTGGCAACTGTCCCCCGTGGGTTTCGAACTCGCAACCCAGAGGAGGAGGGCTAGTGATAAAGTGTCCGGACACCTTAACCAACGGCCACCGCGGCCCCCACCCTTTAGCAAAAAAGTTTCATATTTAGTATGAAAACGAAGGGCATTTCATTCGGTTAGTACGGTGTTATAATAACCCGGTAGAAATATTAACCTCGGGCTTTGCCCTCGGTTAATATTTGATTCTACCAGGTTCATAATTGATAAATATCGATATGTCAACTGGTGACCGTTACATGATTCCGCTAAGAACGAATATTCATACCCAGCCTACACTGCTCTCCGGCAGGGTATGAAGTCCCTCCCATTGCCGGTAGTGTAGCAAGCCCCGATGTGATTCACATCGGGCAGTATTTAGGTGTGGTTAAAATTTTCTCGGATAAAAAACACATGTAAATTGATGATTCTGGTATCTATTATCAATATTCAAGCCACAAACCTGCACATTACGTCAATTGTTTACCAATAAATAGTAAAATCCAAAACGAGCAAGACACACGGAGATATCAGTTCAAACATACCGCCATCTTTGATACAAGTGTAAAGGTCAAAATAAATTGATGCTAATGAGATTTCCCCGCGAGATTTCAACAGAAAAACAGATTCAGAGTTATATACCTCGGTGAGGAAGGTCAATTCATTCTGAAATTATATAATAACGCAAAGTAGGATTCGCTTTCTTCACAAGAGTTACAAAACAGTGGTTAAATATCTGTGATTATGTATTTATTTATCGTAGTAGCTTCATCCATATATGGATCACGGGTTCCATATTTGGGTTAGAATCCTCGCGAGAGTTCTTCGAGAAGTATCATGGCGGATCACATCTGTCAGAAATTGTCCGTCCGTCGTCCAGAGCTACGTTATCGCAGCTAGATTCCGCTATGGAAGCGTATAGGGTCGCCGATTCTATATACATGTAATGTGTCAACTGGTGGCCGCCATATACTAATACAAAAATCTGCTAGCAGAGCACATATCTACGGAAGAGCATTAGGGCCATGGAGCAAAAAAATTAAATTCATTTTTTCATGTTAATAACTCGAAATTTCGACTTACTACTAACGGAATTTCGAGATAATAACTCGAAATGTCGACTTACTTACTCGAAATTTCGAGATAATAACTCGAAATTTCGACTTACTAACTCGAAATTTCGAGATAATAACTCGAAATTTCGACTTAATAACACGAAATTTCAAGATAATAATTTTAGTTATGGAGATTGGTAATGCACTAGATTTAGTGAAAAAAAAACATGTTTCTCTTAATGTCACACTACTGTAAATATCATGTTTTTACGGAAGAGCATTAAGGCCATGAAGCAAACAAATTTAATTCATTTTTTCATGTTAATAACTCGAAATTTCGACTTAGCAACTCGAAATTTCGAGATAATAACTCGAAATTTCGACTTAGTAACTCGAAATTTCGAGATAATAACTCGAAATTTCGACTTACTAGCTTGAAATTTCGACTTACTAGCTCGAAATTTCGAGATAATAATTTTAGTTATGGAGATTGGTAATGCACTAGATTTAGTGAAAAAAACATGTTTCTCTTAATGTCACACTACTGTAAATATCATGTTTTTGTCTGACAAATAGGACATGATATTAAGAGGAATTATCTCGAAATTTCGAGTTATTAACATGAAAAAATGAATTTAATTTTTTTGCTTCATGGCCCTAATGCTCTTCCGTATTACAAGGAGTACATTTCCGAATGGAATTTTGAATCCGACTGTCACCTGCCCGATCACGTGGTGTTAATTCCAGGATACTCCTGTTTCCTTTCACACCTCACTCGCTTCCATCCGAACCACAGCAGTGATTAATGTAATTTAATAGATCTAATAATTATAAAATTTAAGGACCTTTGATTCGGTCAGTATGGTGTCATTCCAACCTGTTAGAATCTAGAATATTGACCTCACCAAAGGTCAATGATTGATATACGGTTATCAAAACTCTTTGGAATTGTTGTCAATATTTCCAGCGAGTACAATGTTGACTCTGTCGTCCCTATCAGACAGTGATGTACTTTGATCACACAGATATTTCACTCGGCGTTTTATCAGAGCATGTATCTACATTACATATGTGAAAAATATAGGAACAATACAAAATACTTAAAATTAATCACCAGGGTCTAATGAAATAGCGGAATCAACATTCTGAAAATTGTTTTTATTTGTGAGTTTAAAGTTTTAATTATGCGAGTCAGTTTTTCATCATACTAATTAAACATAGAATGACGAGATCCATGTTCCTGTTTTAATTTGGATTTTGAGATCGTAGACTTTTACATTTGCAGTTTGACTTACTGATAAATATCCACTACAACAGGTGTCCCGGCTGTCATTAACACTGCCTCATTACTGGGTTATCACACAGATACAGATATAAGCTGGGCCAAGGTACAACAACCTACACTAAAACAAACCAAAGTTCACAACTAAATGCGGTTACTGCCAGATTGAAGTACAATTTTTAACATCCCGAAATATAACTGTGTATTGAGGTATACACACATAAAAGGTCCCGGATATTGACTCTCAAGGATAGAACCTTGGACAGATGAACGATGGACAGATCCGATTGTTTAGAGGAACAAGGACGTATCTCCAACAATTATTGTTGGAAATGCATGGAAACTAATTATATAATTCACCAATATAAAAAGTGTACAGAATATTTACATGTTTCACAATAATACTTTAAAATACTTAATAATTATCAATGCACAGTCAAGTTCACACACTGGCGGTCTAGACCGGCATGACAATGCAAGGGGCATAACTCGTATTTAAATTTTCAAATCTTGATGTTTGATTTATAAATTTGTTTTGTTCTCACGCTAAAAATACAAAAAATAAATAAATAAATTAATTAATTAATTAAAATATTAAAATAATTTGTGAACATTAGAAGGAAAGAAATGAATATAGCCGTAGATAGGATTAAATAATGATTACAGGTAGAGATACAAATCTAGATATCTTTGTCCAGGAAGTACTCATTACTACATTAGTGCTGACTGGCTGTGATATAAATAAACATTCTGTCTGCATTAGTGACAGGAATGCGGATATTTATTCATGCGCTTTGATATTTAAATAAATATATTCAGAGTGATTACTGTAATAATTTATTGGCGACCAAAGCAGTCGGATCAGAATCTACAGCTCAATTAGTAAGTTGTTTTATGATGATCATTTTTAAATAATTAATATTTTCTTTTAACTACCAGATCACAGACTTAAATAGACTACTGCAGTAAGACAATGTAATTGTTAATCTAAATGTAATATTAATTAATTTACCGGCTCTTACTCTTAATTCCGTGGTCAAACGTCTCATGATTTCCCTCCAAATTGTGGCAGAGTAAAGCGATCCACTGGTATTCTACATTGTAAGGATTTCGTCTTCGTTTCCATATTTCTCTAGTTTTTCTATTTTGTGTCTTTGTTGTTGTTGCTGCTGCTGCTGCTGTTGCTGTTGTTTGCAACTGAAAATGCCGGCTCCAAATGAATTACAATTTTCATTACTAATTAGTTCGTTACTGTTAAGATTTCCATTTTTAACACTCGTATACAGCTTGTCTCTAAATAGCACTAAATGTACCACGATAGATTTCGTCATCACTCACCTGGTCCGTTGCAGCTGACCTTATTCTCATTTTGAGAACGTGATATCATTTGTTACCGACTTAAGTGTACATGACAATCAATCATGCGGGACATTTTCTTTGATCATATATCATTGTGGTGTTTTTTCCCTAGGGCTTCTGTTCGAATACAGCTTCTATTTAGATGTCGTCGTCGTTTCGATACTCATCAACTGTTTTGTTAAAAATAGTACCTGACCATAGGGGTTGGATTGAAATCGAGAACATATTTATGTATAACCGAATATAATATGTTGATAAAGCTAAGTAAGGGAATACTATGCTCCATATTGATTCTTAAAAAAAAGGTTAGCATAACATGCCATTGAAGTGATCAATCACAAAACAGCTTTCAAATGGTTCCTAGGGGGCCGCGGTAGATCTGTCGGTTAGAGATTGCGCCGGTCACGTAATCTCAGGCGAGGGGGCCGGGGTAGATCAGTCGGTTAGAGTGCCAGCCACGTAATCTCAGACGAGGGGGCCGGGGTAGATCAGTCGGTTAGAGTGCCAGACACGTAATCTCAGGCGAGGGGGCCGGGGTAGATCTGTTGGTTAGAGCGTCGGCTACGTAATCTCAGGCGAGGGGGCCGCGGTAGATCTGTCGGTTAGAGCGCCGGCCACGTAATCTCAGGCGAGGGGGCCGCGGTAGATCAGTCGGTTAGAGTGCCAGCCACGTAACCTCAGGCGAGGGGGCCGGGGTAGATCAGTCGGTTACAGCGTCGGCCACGTAATCTCAGGCGAGGGGGCCGCGGTAGATCAGTCGGTTAGAGCGTCGGCCACGTAATCTCAGGTGAGGGGGCCGGGGTAGATCAGTCGGTTAGAGCGTCGGCCACGTAATCTCAGGCCAGGGGGCCGCGGTAGATCTGTCGGTTAGAGCGTCGGCCACGTAATCTCAGGCGAGGGGGCCGTGGTAGATCTGTCGGTAAGAGCATCGGCCACGTAATCTCAGGCGAGGGGGCCCGGGTAGAGCTGTCGGTTAGAGCGCCGGCCACGTAATCTCAGGCGAGGGGGCCGCGGTAGATCAGTCGGTTAGAGTGCCAGCAACGTAACCTCAGGCCAGGGGGCCGGGTAGATCAGTCGGTTAGAGCGTCGGCCACGTAATCTCAGGCCAGGGGGCCTGGGTAGATCTGTCGGTTAGAGCGTCGGCCACGTAATCTCAGGCGAGGGGGCCGCGGTAGATCTGTCGGTTAGAGCGTCGGCCACGTAATCTCAGGCGAGGGGGCCGGGGTAGATCTGTCGGTTAGAGCGTCGGCCATGTAACCTCAGGCGAGGGGGCCGCGGTAGATCAGTCGGTTGGAGTGCTAGCCACGTAACCTCAGGCGAGGGACCCGCGGTAGATCAGTCGGTTAGAGTGCCAGCCACGTAATCTCAGGCGAGGGGGCCGCGGTAGATCTGTCGGTTAGAGCGTCGGCCACGTACTGTAATCTCAGGCCAGGGGGCCGCGGTAGATCAGTCGGTTAGAGTGCCAGCCACGTAATCTCAGACGAGGGGGGCCGCGGTAGATCAGTCGGTTAGAGCGTCGGCCACGTAATATCAGGCCAGGGGGCCGGGGTAGATCAGTCGGTGAGAGCGTCGGCCACGTAATCTCAGGCGAGGGGGCCGGGGTAGATCAGTCGGTTAGAGTGCCAGCCACGTAATCTCAGGCCAGGGGGCCGGGTAGATCAGTCGGTGAGAGCGTCGGCCACGTAAGCTCAGGCTAGGGGGCCGCGGTAGATCTGTCGGTTAGAGCGTCGGCCACGTACTGTAATTTCAGGCCAGGGGGCCGGGGTAGATCACCCGGTTAGAGTGCCAGCCACGTAATCTCAGGCCAGGGGGCCGCGGTAGATCTGTCGGTTAGAGATTGCGCCGGCCACGTAACCTCATGCGAGGGGGCCGCGGTAGATCAGTCGGTTAGAGTGCCGGGTACGTAATCTCAGTTAAAATTCGAGGTGCGTGGTTTGACGCTCCCTACCCGTGTCGGTTTGTGTTTCTCGGGAAGCTGAAAAACGGGTCGGTTTGAGCTGTCGTGGTTGTGTCCTGTGGCAAAATTGATTTGGATGGCATTCGACCGGCCTCACATATTTTGTTCACTGAGACAGTCTCTAACCAGGAGGTCGATATAATTTTAACTTTCTGTTCTTGATGTCGTTAATGTAGGGGGAGTTCGTATGATGTAACCAGGTATGGTGTCACGCCATTGTAACCAGGTATGGTGTCACGCCATTGTAACCATGTATGGTGTCACGCCGTTGTAACCATGTATGGTGTCACGCCGTTGTAAACAGGTATGGTGTCACGCCGTTGTAACCAGGTATGGTGTCACGCCGTTGTAACCAGGTATGGTGTCACGCCGTTGTAACCAGGTATGGTGTCACGCCGTTGTAACCAGGTATGGTGTCACGCCGTTGTAACCAGGTATGGTGTCACGCCGTTTTAACCAGGTATGGTGTCATGCCATTGTAACCAGGTATGGTGTCACGCCATTGTAACCAGGTATGGTGTCACGCCGTTGTGTCCAGGCGTGATATTTCAGTGAGACTACACTACATTCATGGACATACCGTCTTTATGGCCTCCTCGTGGTCTTCTCAAGGACGATAAACCAGCAAAATACACGGTATTTGAAAAATTCAGCGATAATGTCATTTTAAGTCTATGGTGCTAGGTGAATATGTTAAAGGAAAGTAAAGTAAAATTATAAATAATTTTAAATACATGTCAAAATGCATTAAAGGCGGTTTAATTGAACGCTTAAGTATTGAAAACAAACATTTTGGGCACATTTTAAGTCGGTTATAGTTTTTGTAAACAATTTTGATACAGAGAACCTATACAAATGTTGCATTAGATTGTCCCGTGACACCTTTGGGACAGGGTTTTTGTTTGCTGAATATTATTGACTGATGATACGTCCCTTTATTGGCGACATGTAAAGGTTTTGTCGTCCGACCAACTGGAGATAAGCTAGCATGGACAAGGACGGTATTACTAGTATTGAACAAAGTACATGCAATCAAACACTATTATATAATTTTAAATATTTCTTCAAAGATCGACATATCCTTGTTAGCTCGAGAGCATTAGTAGCCTGGTCACGCGATAAACTCTGTTACTATACACGACTTCCGTAAGAACAGACGACGTAGCACAGCGCCTTGACACACAACAAAGGAATGTTCAAAAACGACAAAAAATAAACAAGTAATTAAAGACATTGGTAAATGGTGTTTATTCCTTATCAGTGATATAACTTTGAAGGTCGAGACCAGATTTGAAATACGAGCCTATATAGAAAAAAATACACCCAAAAATATGTAATTATGCAAAGTTGTACAGAATGCCGTCTTTTTGAGAATTTTTAAGGAAGGCCAGTACATTTAAAATTTAAGAAGGGTAACATTTAAATGAAATGGGTAATGTTCAGAGTCAAGTTGACAGTTGTTTCAACATGAAAAGGAACATTGATTTTGTTTCTGTGCGTTGATTCATATATAGTTCGTTTTGTTGGAGCTTCAGATGGCAGCACATGTACTCAACATAATTGTTTTAAATTAAAAGAAAATGCTTTGATTGACAGATCCATCATTTGCTGGTATCTGGACACCAGGCCAAGCATATGAATGGTAATTATAATACTTTCTGAGTTAATCAGGCGGGACGAGCGCGAAGAAAGTTGTGTGTATTTTTTCAGTTCTGGTGTTCCATGAGCGCAAATGCATAATGGAAGTCCCATTGAGACTCCGATGAGGTATTTCTGGTTACCATCCACCAGGTGTATCAATATTATTTGGATCATGCAATTAGTGACGTAATATACAGACATGATAATAGCCGACATGTTTATTCTAGGAGATATATCATAAGCATAGTGAAACAGGTTCAAACCATGCACACATATTTAATATATATCTAGTATCCAAATCGACCAACTAATTAGCGGATAAAGGCATTTGTCTTATCGTCCGTAGTTTGATGTTCCGAACTTATGGAATTTCACACTTTCGACCTCTATAGAAACACTGACGAGTCTCAGAAGAACGGACATGCTGTGTGATACAGATTTATATTGATTTTAATACCACCGTGTACAGCCCCCCCCCCCCCCACCCCCCCCCCCCCCCCCCCCCCCCCCCCCCCCCCACCCCCACCCAGGGTTGCTGAAGTCACTTCTCATATCTATCAATACCTGTGCAACTGACGTCTTTCTTCTTGTTACTTGCTGATCCGTCTGGAATAATCTATCACAAACCTTTGCCGCCTTAGTCGTGAAAGACCAAATATTCATTTATGAAATTGAAAATTGTAACTTAAATCTATCAGTATTCTTGATTAAATGTTGGGGAATGGCAAATAGTTTCGTTTTGTTTCTTGGACAACTCGGAATTTCTAAAAAGCAGAAGGTGGAGGTCTAGCGGGATGAAGTCTTTAAGCTCGCGATACACTATACTGCAAATCACTAAGATTCCGCGAGTTCTTTATTTCGCGAACTGACTTCTTCAGATATATTCACGAATACATGATTTCGCGAACGCTTAACTACATGCATTAGATGGCCTCCACAAGAGTCCTTTATCGGTAACAGATAGCATGGCCGCTATACAAAGGTGTTGTTTTCATACTGATAATCGCGAATGATTTTTAAAATTCGCGTTTGACTCTCCTCGCGTATAACGCGAAAGTAAATCCTACGCGAAATATAAGTGATTTACAGAAGTAAACGTTGGTCGGTTTAACTGTTACATACAAAAACATTGTATGGTGTTCCGTTAGGGCCAAATTTCCAATATCGCTCCTTCGACCCAAACGCGAAGGAGCAAAAATACGATGGCGAAGGAGAGAAGAAGCGAAGGAGCTACTTCGCCATCGTATTGTCGCTCCTTCGTGTTTAGGTCGAAGGAGCGAATGAGCGAAATTGGAAACATTGATAGTGTTTATAATTAATCAAATCATTATTGAGAGTGATTGACCTGTTCCTTAATCTGACGTGCGAGATGTTATATTTTCTGTCACTAATTAGATTGTAGAACCGGTTCGAAGACCCTGTGAGTTGTAAACGGTAATTAGTTAAGGGGTAGCTATTGGCTTTCCGAAGGTTATATTGGTAAATCTCTAAGAATAAAGGTGGCAGAAGGACGGTTAGGTAATTCAGTGTTAAATTGTTGATAATTTTATTGAAGTATTATCTGTAAATAGTTTTGATAGGCTCTGGATATTATCAGATATCACACTTACATTTAAAACAAATAATAAGGGACCGAGTACAGAACCTTGTTGGACATGTATGTGTAGTATTCATAGAAGAATTAACGAGCCAATCTAAAAGTTTACCACGTACGCCGTAATTTGCTAACCGGGGTAGGGGTTGTACATTATGATAACGACACTTACTTGTCTGTATATTTAAAACACTAAATACTTTATCTATTGGTCCTACTATTTGATAAAATGAATTGAAGAACATAAATCCATAAGGAAAACTTGAAACAAGTTGTTTTTAAGCTTAATGTATTATGTTTAATACTTACAAAATCAAAGGCTTTGAAACTCGTAAGATGTTTTAAGGAAAAAATGACCGAATTCCCACTCCCCTTATTTTTTTCTATTTACCTAAGCATATGTATATCATACACTATATATCAATATAATTTTACGATTTCCTTCCTGGTGCTCGGTACGGTAAATGTTGACCCGTGTTACCTGTTATAACGGAGTTTAGAGCCGGCCAGACAGCAGGCAAACCTATTGACAATAACAGATAATGACTTACCAGAAAGCAATTTAAAATCTTCCATAAATCTTTAAAGCTATCGATATTGACGAAGGCTGCAGTTTACGGGTAGATGTATCTGTATAGAGGGTAAACAGGTGACCGGTACTAGGACCAACAGTACAGGTGGAGAGTTCGACCAGGGACCTGGCACAAGGTAGGTACGTATAGTATATACTACAGGGACTTGAGAATTAGTTACAGTCTACATGTATTTGGACCTCCCCTAGTGTGTATCACAGGGACTTGATAATTAGTTACAGTCTACATGTATTTGGACCTCCCCTAGTGTGTATAGCACATTTTGAGACGTTTGAGTGGCTAGATTAAAATTCGGTAAACATTTATGCTTATTAATTGAAAATCAACAAATCAACATTTTCAGTTTTGTCTTTATTGTCAAAATACCGTCTCTGTTTACAACATTTGCCTACTTTTCGGTTTTTTAAAATTATTCATATAACAAAGAAAATTCCAATGAAGTCTCTGTTTTGATTGCGGATTTTAAATTGTCAACTGTTTTATTTAGATTTTAATCATTTCAAAATATATGCCTGACTCTCTGATCATGATTACAAGACAAACCAGGAAATTATGACACACGGAAATTCTTATGAAAAAGGTGAAAATCTTTACAAGTTTAATTTAAATATTGGCAGTGCATAATCGAAAAGCAATATTTATTTTCTTTGTGAGAGTACAGTCGTTCTCTAGGAGGAAGAATAGCTTCTCTCTATCTATACACGCTTTGTACGTGTACATGCATTTCGATTTTAGTTTTGTGTTCAGATCATAGATTTTTATATATATATTTTTTTTTAATTTAAAGTGTTTGTACAGGTACTGTTAACATCAAATGTTTATTTAATACGTCTTCGTTACGTAATGAACTCATCTGTATACTGGCGGCGAGGTTAGGGAAACGTTCATTATGGCTACCACATGTGGATTTGGTGAGCGCCGTGTTGTTGGCATTCTGAATGTCTGTCCTTTTGATGTCGCGATATTCCACGACTACTTTAGATGTGAGGAGGTCTCACCACGTAACTCGTTGACATTTTTTTCTCGGTGGGTCATTTTGTTTCCCTTTGTCACTACCTTGCGGTATATCTTGTCCGCTTTTTACATCTAACAAAACTTACAAGAAGCACTAAACATTGATAGAATGTTACAAACAAAATGATATGCATGAGAAATGCAGTGGTAGATATAGAATAACGTATACCTATTGTGTGTGCTCTGCTTAGTTTCTATTCCAGTTGAAAGCTAATCCATTATCATGGCCGCTGCAATGGGTATACAACAAAGAGGTTCGGCGATCGGTATAATGTCTGTTATTTTGATCGCAGTCTTACAGTGAGGTCCATTTATTTGGCTTTAAATCAAGTGTTCAAATGACACGGGGATTTGGCATTAACATAATGTAAACATTGTTAAGTTCAACACCAATGTCAATACTGTTTCAGTGTATAGATTTTTTTTTTCAAGCAACATTTTTTTCCTAGTAAACTAAACCTAGAAATTCTTCAATCTGTTGCGTCCGTATTCGTCTCATCTTGAAATCCTGGTTATGTATTTGATTGGTTGACAATGTTAAGATAACCTAGTAAATGAAACATGCCTTCAGGGTATCGAAACTTCTGAAAATCTGCTAAGGAAAGGAAAGCTTTACACTTAAGAAATTAA
This sequence comes from Pecten maximus, assembly GCF_902652985.1. Taxonomy (NCBI): domain Eukaryota; kingdom Metazoa; phylum Mollusca; class Bivalvia; order Pectinida; family Pectinidae; genus Pecten; species Pecten maximus. Next base: position 8,821,747 of record NC_047026.1, read on the forward strand.
CATACACTTGTTTGTTAAACGATTGGCAAAGACTCGTATATTTTTTAACATCCTTACATTACTTATTAAAGTATTCGTAGAATTGGCTGATCTTACACGTTGATTACACGATAAAAGAGTCAATCAAAGAAATTAAATCTACCCTTGAGATGTAAGATGAAGTTGTGTATGTTGATACCAGCGAGCGATGTGAAGGCAAAGCGATATTCTGTGTACACGTTTTTGATAAATCACCGCTACAATCTAGGTCCCGTGAATCAGGTCAACAGCAAACAGAAATTGCAAATATAAACTTTTTTTAATTTTACACCATGTGCTAAACGCTATACCAAATCCTGACATGAATCCCTCGTGTTGGCCCGGGTGGAATCGCGAGGGTCTTACTGTTGGAGGGAAACGGCAGTACAAAGACGTTAAAATGAGGGTAAGATATTATCAAAATATAGCTTTGGTACAGAAACCTTTAAAGAATAAAAGCAGAATACGACCATGTGTTTCGGTGGAGTACGCGTCTTCTGCTTCAAGGACACACGCCATGAACATCTAGGTCAATCAATGCTTTTGAGAAATGAGAACCCGGGCTGACAACGATTGTTCAGACATTTCATTAAACAGGTCTAACCTTACATCGAACAAGGAAACAAAATTTCTCAATGGAATCATGATTGTCGACCTTACAACGTTTGCCTGTATTCAACCCGCATCTCACGAAATAGAGTGCTGTTGTATGGAGATAAGTAGCACATGTATACTCAGATGTTACCAGGTATTGCTGGTATACGTATAAATGTGATTTGACAGGGCTGGGTTTAGGTAGGATACGTGTGGCTTCTAATAAATAATTATTTATATTGCTGTAGACGTCGGGCTGAGATAGTCGTGTCGTCGTCTGTATCAGGTCCACTGTTAAACAAACAGCCACTCTCGTATAACTTATCTGTCAGTTTCACTGGGACAAGTCTCGTGTTTTTGGTCTCGTGTGATGTATGATTGTATTTCTTTGTCATTGTCCGTCGTGTGTCGTCCGTCCACCGTCTTCCGTGCGTCGTCCGTCTGCCATGCGTCGTGCGTCGTGCGTCCGCCCACCGTCTTCCGTGCGTCGTCCGTCTATAAATACGATTCGCATTTTCGATTTCTCATGAACAGCTTACTTGCTAAATGCAAACAAAAGCTGTGTATTGTAGCATAACTGTCCCCCACTTAACCGATGTGTGGAGTAAAGAGAGGTCAGATAGATGTAAAGCTTCTTCTTCAGACCCAGCCATGCCAACGTCAAGATAATTAAATGGTCTACATGTGTTTTATGAATATATCGTTTCCGTTCGGGGAGAATGTAATGTTATAAACGAACAAAAAATATTAGTCTTTTGTTTATTTTGTCTAGAAACAATTCAAACATCCTTTGAACAGCAAAAATGGGACTGAATTGTGTTGCTTTATGAATATTTTGACCGTATAGTAGGACTTTTTAAGCCTTCGAGTGGGGACAAAGTTGGTCAAACAGGCTAAAATTGTGAATTCTGCTTATCAAAATATGAAAGAAAAATATTCCTCGTTGATTGACATGTCCCAACTTTGTGAATTTCATTACCTTTGTGTCCCCTGTTTCATTCCCGTGGGAAGGAAGTACATGTATGATTCGGCGGGAAACATTTAAGGGTGTTTTTCCTTGTCTTTGTAAAAAAAAAATAATATGATTGACATGCGATGCCATTGAATGGCTGTTGAATGAGTAACAAAACAATCTTAATGTTAAATTGAGATCATATTAAAACTGTCTTGCCTTCCACGTTCTTTAATCTATACATTGGCTATAAATATAGTTTGTATATTGTTCTCGGTGGGCAGCTTGTTTTAACATTTTTATTTTTACCTTATCAGCTTCTTTATCGGTATTTGTGTTCACTCATATATAGTAATGTTTGTTACATTATCTATATACATCTTGCCTTTATCTCTTTTCAATATTTTTAAATCGCCATCACAATAAATATGACGCTGCCGAAGAATCTGACTCTACCAATTAATGCTATTTCTTATTCTACAATTAAAATATTATGATTTAAACACTTAAACATAAGATTTCCGCACATAAATATCATTTTGCCAACCTTATGATCCTTCCACGTAAAACTTTAGGCTATGAAACATTTGAAAACAGCAGTGATGTTTACAAAGTGTTTCTCAAGTTGTGATATATAATTATATACCCAATATCGGTGACAAGACGTGTGTAAACAAAACATGTAAACATCTGCACACAATGTTGTTTGTTTAAGGAGGTAAAGTCTTGTCGCCCACACTGGGGCTAGGTATGTAGGTCATAAAGGTATTTGGGGAATCGTCGAAATCTACTTTTGTTTTACTCGGTACGACGTGGTCAGTGGTAGGAAGGGGACTGTCACCACGCAATTTGTAATAAACATTTCAAAGTCTTTTTTATCAGGTCAATTAATAGATGACGGAAAGATTATCTTCATTTAGTACATATCTCAATCTAATCCTATTGGAAAAATACTTATTTATTACTTTTAATGACATTTGAAAAGTTATTACAAATTGCGTCGAGTTGCATGTGCACATAAACGCAATTTGTAATAAAAAATTCAAAGTCTTTTTTACCAGGTCAATTATCATACTTAGTTACATAGGGAGCGCCATAGCTGTCACACATGACCTTAGAATGGCGTTCCATAGCTACATGTACAGTATGTATTTTATTGTCTGACTGGGTGACTATTCACGCAAAGGCCCCCCAGGTATGTATACCTGTTGATACCACCGGCGATATATTTCATTTTCTTGCTAAGTAACGATATCTGTTATCACCGACGAAAAGTTTCGAAAGTAAGACGATCTCGTAAAAATGACTTTTAACAATATGACGGCCTTGAAAATAGGCCTGCTTCGAAAATTAGTCTGGTATCCGTACAAAAAGATAAAGAAGAGAGAGAGAGAGAGAGAGAGAGAGAGAGAGAGAGAGAGAGAGAGAGAGAGAGAGAGAGAGAGAGAGAGAGAGAGAGAGAGAGAGAGAGAGAGAGAGAGAGAGAGAGAGAGAGAGAGAAACCGCGTCTAATCAAGTTTTAGGATTCACGATTCAAGTTTCATTTATTTCTCACCAACTTAATGGTACAGAGATAATAAATTAACATGATATAATATACATATATTTGTGTGTTAAATTAGCATATATTGTAGTTTTGGATTTACACATGAGAACAGACTTTGTCATTAATACATTTGATAAACTCACATCTGAGCTTTTTTATACTTGAACAGTTCAAAACAGAAGAATATTTCAAAACTTATTAACTTTTTCACAGTAATATTGACCAGCTATACACTTTAACGTATCCGTCATTTCAATATGTGAAAAGAGAATAAAATTAATTTGGGATTTGGATTTGTAATGCACTCAAGTAGTGCATGTATGTGTTAAACTCAACACGATAAGTCTTGTTTACACTGTTCACTAGAGAAATCTTAAACACACAGTTACAGAGTAATTAAATGTTATATATATATATCTTAAGGTCTTGGCGTTACAGCAAGTGTTATATAGACATATAATGTCCTTTGTACCGGAGGGATTTCTCTTACAAGGTGCTGTCATGGTTGTGTCCTTGGACAAGACACTTCACCCTAATTACTCTTGATCGCATGCGACGGGCCTCCCGTATGTTGTTCCGTGAGGTAGTCACCAGCTACTACAAGGACACCCCAGCTCAAAATGATACTGGCTGTTCATAGGGCGATAAACCCAGCAATCGATAGAGCTATGTCTAATTTATTTACAAATAAATTACGACTCATGATGTATCACGTTCACATTGACATGTATGTTATATAATATGTAAATACATATGTAATTATCAGTACGTGATAAAAGTCACGAAGACACCCTTCCCAAAGTGTTAAGCGTGTTTAAACAAATCAAAAGTAGTTCGATTCTTCCTGTTTTTTTTAAATCTTGAATTACCTTCTTGTAGTGGAAAGCTTACACAAACAAAACAACCGTGCCAAAACGTGGTGTAGGCTTGATGTATTGTGGTAGGGTAAAGGTGGGGAATAATATTTTTCCAGGGAATTTTGAAAGAAAATTTCTAATACTTTCTCCACATATGACAAAAAATAGACAAGGAGCATTAACAGTTTGATTATATTTACATGTACCGTAAATCGGTTACATTTCGCAAATACTTTATTTCGCGAGCTCACCTTTCCAGACATATTCGTGAATACGTGATCTAGCGAACGCTGATAAAGAAACGACTTAAGATTCAATTTAAAAAATGACGAGATATTGGTCATGGATTCCTAAGACCCCTTTATCGATAACCTACAGACTGTTTGTCATCCAGATGTGTTACTTTCTTACAAATAATCATGAAGAATTTTGAATTCGCGATTGAGCCTCCTCGCGTATTCACGTGAACATAAATCGCACGCGAGATATAAGCAATTAACTGTATATAAGACAATGAGAGATTAAATATATTAAAAAGGGTAAACTGTGGGTCATTCAGCTGATTCGTCCTTCTGGGACTCGTCAGTGATGGTATGGACATCATACAGCTGTTTCGTCCTTCTAGGACACGTCACTGATTCTATGGACATCATACAGCTGTTTCGTCCTTCTAGGACACGTCAGTGATGCTAGGGACATCATACAGCTGTTTCGTCCTTCTGGGACTCGTCAATGATGCTAGGGACATCATACAGCTGTTTCGTCCTTCTGGGACTCGTCAATGATGCTAGGGACATCATACAGCTGTTTCGTCCTTCTGGGACTCGTCATTGATGCTATGGACATCATACAGTTGCTTCGTCCTTCTGGGACTCGTCATTGATGGTATGGACATCATACAGCTGTTTCGTCCTTCTAGGACACGTCAGTGATGTTAGGGACATCATACAGCTGTTTCATCCTTCTAGGACACTTCGATGATGCTAGGGACATCATACAGCTGTTTCATCCTTCTAGGACACGTCAATGATGCTAGGGACATCATACAGCTGTTTCGTCCTTCTGGGACTCGTCATTGATGGTATGGACATCATACAGCTGTTTCGTCCTTCTAGGACTCGTTAGTGATATAAGGGACATCATACAGCTGTTTCGCCCTTCTGGGACTCGTCAGTGATGCTAGGGACATCATACAGCTGTTTCGTCCTTCTAGGACTCATCAGGGATGCAAGGGAAATCATAAAGCTGTTTCGTCCTTCTAGGACGCATTAGTGATGTAAGGGACACCATAAAGCTATTTTGTCCTTCTGGGACTCGTCAGTGGTGCTAGGGACATAATGCAGCTGTTTCGTCATTCTAGGACGCATTTGTGATGTTAGGGACATCATCAAGCTTTTTTGTCCTTCTGGGACTCGTTAGTGTAGTCCCTGTCGGACTCGTCAGCCAAGTTTTGGGCCTGACGTGTTGGTTCTAAACAGGCGACGGAACCCAAAATCTGTATGGAGAGGTGTTAAAATCGCATACTTTAAGACAAAATGAACGTCAACTACAAGTGTATATTTACATCTCTCCCTTCTTCAGCTTAGTTCACTCTGACTGCGTTAAAATTAACGTAAACGCAACGCAATGAAAAAGGGCCCAGAAGGTCTGCAAATTGCTTTAAATGTATTCCAGCATTATTGTGAGACCTGGAAGCTAAAAATCAATGCAAATAACACAAAAGTCATGGTATTTTGTAAGAAAAACAGTAAACATAATCATGTATTGGTATTGCAAAAGGAATTGTCTGTATCACATTGTGTTCATACCACTGTAAACGCAATAAAACACCGTTCAATTCCTATATATTCTAACCATATGTAGGTATTCAAATGAATTAAACGTGACATACATTTTAAGGCAAACTTAGGAAACTAAAGTCCAATATCAGAATCTACCACCTACAATCTCAAAGGATTGTACGAAAGACACTGATGATACAGGAACCTTTCGATAAAAATACCCAAAGACAGTAAAACAGTGGTGATTTTTATACTCTCAGTCTGTGGGGCTAATTGTAACTATATATATATAGAACACCGAGGTAAAACCCATATAACGTGCGACCCAGCACTCCTAACAAAATTATGTAACACAGGTATACATTAGTTCATTTAAATATCAATTGAAATAGATACAGGATACGCTACAGAAATGCACCAAACTATCGCTTTGTCCTTTAAAGGACTCCTTTGATACCGGGAATTAAATGTATGGAGAGACAGGGGGACAGTGGTACAAATGTCAGTACAAGACAGTCGGATGGTCGGGTGGTTCAGTGGTAACACAGTTGTCGGACGGTCGGGTGGCTCAGTGGTAACACAGTTGTCGGACGGTCGGGTGGTTCAGTGGTAACACAGTTGTCGGACGGTCGGGTGGTTCAGTGGTAACACAGTTGTCGGACGGTCGGGTGGTTCAGTGGTAACACAGTTGTCGGACGGTCGGGTGGTTCAGTGGTAACACAGTTGTCGGACGGTCGGGTGGTTCAGTGGTAACACAGTTGTCGGACGGTCGGGTGGCTCAGTGGTAACACAGTTGTCGGACGGTCGGGTGGCTCAGTGGTAACACAGTTGTCGGACGGTCGGGTGGTTCAGTGGTAACACAGTTGTCGGACGGTCGGGTGGCTCAGTGGTAACACAGTTGTCGGATGGTCGGGTGGCTCAGTGGTAACACAGCTGTCGGGTGGTCGGGTGGCTCAGTGGTAACACAGTTGTCGGGTGGCTCAGTGGTAACACAGCTGTCGGGTGGTCGGGTGGTTCAGTGGTAACACAGCTGTCGGGTGGTCGGGTGGTTCAGTGGTAACACAGTTGTCATGTGGCTCAGTGGTAACACAGTTGTCGGACAGTCGGGTGGCTCAGTGGTAACACAGTTGTCATGTGGCTCAGTGGTAACACAGTTGTCATGTGGCTCAGTGGTAACACAGTTGTCCGACGGTCGGGTGGCTCAGTGGTAACACAGTTGTCATGTGGCTCAGTGGTAACACAGTTGTCATGTGACTCAGTGGTAACACAGTTGTCGGGTGGCTCAGCGGTAACACAGTTGTCATGTGGCTCAGTGGTAACACAGTTGTCATGTGGCTCAGTGGTAACACAGTTGTCGGGTGGCTCAGTGGTAACACAGTTGTCATGTGGCTCAGTGGTAACACAGTTGTCGGGTGGCTCAGTGGTAACACAGTTGTCATGTGGCTCAGTGGTAACACAGTTGTCATGTGGCTCAGTGGTAACACAGTTGTCGGGTGGCTCAGTGGTAACACAGTTGTCATGTGGCTCAGTGGTAATACAGTTGTCGGGTGGCTCAGTGGTAACAAAGTTGTCATGTGGCTCAGTGGTAACACAGTTGTCATGTGGCTCAGTGGTAACAAAGTTGTCGGGTGGCTCAGTGGTAACACAGTTGTCGGGTGGCTCAGTGGTAACACAGTTGTCATGTGGCTCAGTGGTAACACAGTTGTCATGTGGCTCAGTGGTAACACAGTTGTCGGGTGGCTCAGTGGTAACACAGTTGTCGGGTGGCTCAGTGGTAACACAGTTGTCATGTGGCTAAGTGGTAACACAGTTGTCATGTGGCTCAGTGGTAACACAGTTGTCGGGTGGCTCAGTGGTAACACAGTTGTCGGGTGGCTCAGTATTAACACAGTTGTCATGTGGCTCAGTGGTAACACAGTTGTCGGGTGGCTCAGTGGTAACACAGTTGTCATGTGGCTCAGTGGTAACACAGTTGTCATTTGGCTCAGTGGTAACACAGTTGTCGGGTGGCTCAGTGGTAACACAGTTGTCGGGTGGCTCAGTGGTAACACAGTTGTCATGTGGCTCAGTGGTAACACAGTTGTCGGTTGGCTCAGTGGTAACACAGTTGTCATGTGGCTCAGTGGTAACACAGTTGTCGGGTGGCTCAGTGGTAACACAGTTGTCGGACGGTCGGGTGGCTCAGTGGTAACACAGTTGTCGGGTGGCTCAGTGGTAACACAGTTGTCGGGTGGCTCAGTGGTAACACAGTTGTCGGGTGGCTTAGTGGGAACACAGTTGTCATGTGGCTCAGTGGTAACACAGTTGTCATGTGGCTCAGTGGTAACACAGTTGTCGGACGGTCGGGTGGCTCAGTGGTAACACAGTTGTCGGTCGGTCGGGTGGCTCAGTGGTAACACAGTTGTCGGACGGTCGGGTGGCTCAGTGGTAACACAGTTGTCGGACGGTCGGGTGGCTCAGTGGTAACACAGTTGTCGGGTGGCTCAGTGGTAACACAGTTGTCGTGTGGTCGGGTGGTTCAATGGCAACACAAACAGGGTTATAGCTGTATACAGACAGTGTTATAACTTGATACAGACAGTGTTATAACTTGATACAGACAGGGTTATAACTTGATACAGACAGTATTATAACTTGATACAGACAGGGTTATAACTTGATACAGACAGTGTTATAACTTGATACAGACAGTGTTATAACTGTATACAGACGGTGTTATAACTGTATACAGACAGGGTTATTACTTGATACAGACAGTGTTATACCTTGATACAGACAGTGTTATAACTTGATACAGACAATGTTATAACTGTATACAGACAGGGTTATAACTTGATACAGACAGGGTTATAACTTGATACAGACAATATTATAACTGTATACAGACGGTGTTATAACTGTATACAGACAGTGTTATACATTGATACAGACAGGGTTATAACTTGATACAGACGGTGTTATAACTTGATACAGACAGTGTTATACCTTGATACAGACAGTGTTATAACTGTATACAGACGGTGTTATAACTGTATACAGACAGGGTTATAACTTGATACAGACAGTGTTATAACTGTATACAGACGGTGTTATAACTGTATACAGACGGTGTTATAACTGTATACAGACAGTGTTATACATTGATACAGACAGGGTTATAACTGTATACAGACAGTGTTATAACTTGATACAGACAGGGTTATAACTTGATACAGACAGTGTTATTCCTTGATACAGACAGTGTTATAACTGTATACAGACGGTGTTATAACTGTATACAGACGGTGTTATAACTGTATACAGACAGTGTTATACATTGATACAGACAGGGTTATAACTTGATACAGACAGTGTTATAACTGTATACAGACGGTGTTATAACTGTATACAGACAGGGTTATAACTTGATACAGACAGTGTTATACCTTGATACAGACAGGGTTATAACTTGATACAGACAGGGTTATAACTTGATACAGACAGGGTTATAACTGTATACAGACAGGGTTATAACTGTATACAGACAGGGTTATAACTTGATACAGACAGGGTTATAACTTGATACAGACAGGGTTATAACTTGATACAGATAGGGTTATAACTTGATACAGACAGGGTTATAACTTGATACAGACAGTGTTATACCTTGATATAGACAGGGTTATAACTGTATACAGACAGGGTTATAACTTGATACAGACAGGGTTATAACTTGATACAGACAGGGTTATAACTGTATACAGACAGGGTTATAACTGTATACAGACAGGGTTATAACTTGATACAGACGGTGTTATAACTTCATACAGACAGGTTTATAACTTGATACAGACAGGGTTATAACTGTATACAGACAGGGTTATAACTTGATACAGACAGGGTTATAACTTGATACCGACAGGGTTATAACTGTATACAGACAGGGTTATAACTTGATACAGACAGGGTTATAACTTGATACAGACAGGGTTATAACTGTATACAGACAGGGTTATAACTTGATACAGACAGGGTTATAACTTGATACAGACAGGGTTATAACTGTATACAGACAGGGTTATAACTGTATACAGACAGGGTTATAACTTGATACAGACAGGGTTATAACTTGATACAGACAGGGTTATAACTGTATACAGACAGGGTTATAACTTGATACAGACAGGGTTATAACTTGATACAGACAGGGTTATAACTGTATACAGACAGGGTTATAACTGTATACAGACAGGGTTATAACTTGATACAGACAGGGTTATAACTGTATATATACAGAGTTATAACTTGATACAGACAGTGTTATAACTTGATACAGACAGAGTTATAACTTGATACAGACAGGGTTATAACTTGATACAGACAGGGTTATAACTTGATACAGACAGGGTTATAACTGTATATATACAGTGTTATAACTTGATACAGACAGGGTTATAACTTGATACAGACAGGGTTATAACTGTATACAGACAGGGTTATAACTTGATACAGACATGGTTATAACTTGATACAGACAGGGTTATAACTTGATACAGACGGTGTTATAACTTGATACAGACGGTGTTATAACTTGATACAGACAGGGTTATAACTGTATACAGACAGAGTTATAACTTGATACAGACAGGGTTATAACTTGATACAGACAGGGTTATAACTGTATACAGATAGGGTTATAACTTGATACAGACAGGGTTATAACTTGATACAGACAGGGTTATAACTTGATACAGACAGGGTTATAACTTGATACAGACAGTGTTATAACTTGATACAGACAGGGTTATAACTTGATACAGACAGGGTTATAACTTGATACAGACAGGGTTATAACTTGATACAAACAGGGTTATAACTTGATACAGACAGGGTTATAACTTGATACAGACAGTGTTATAACTTGATACAGACAGAGTTATAACTGTATACAGACAGAGTTATAACTTGATACAGACAGGGTTATAACTTGATACAAACAGGGTTATAACTGTATACAGACAGTGTTATAACTTGATACAGACAGGGTTATAACTTGATACAAACAGGGTTATAGCTTGATACAGACAGGGTTATAACTTGATACAGACAGTGTTATAACTTGACACAGAGAGGATTATTGTGTGGTTTACTTCACTGTGTGGCCACCATACATTTTAACGTAGTTAAAATTCGTATTGTTGATCGTTATCATATGATAAAGTTGGAAGCATTGGACCATTGTTATCAGTATACTTATATAGGTAAAACAACATTTGGTACCTGTCCTGGAGAATAAGGTAAGCAAAATCATATGTAATAAATAAATAGAAATATAATTCAGATTAACTTTCATTTTCTCCTGGGTTACCTGTGTATGTAGGTATAAGTCGTGGCTAAATTAAGTATGCATACATACATATCTTACCTGTGTTAACAATACGTAAAACATAGGTATCACACTGTTACATACAACAATACTTGTCCTACAAAACAATAAATAAACCAAATCATAATGCAGTCCATCAAGCATGCCTAAATACCGTACACAGGTGTGCTTTTGGACAATTTTGACTTATATTTAATCTGAATTTAATCCTGCCTCAAAATGACCTTGAAGTTTAAACATAAACTCGTACCAAGGTATAGTTTGTAAAAATTGACGATAAGAAATCGAGATGTAGGTCAAATGTTTTTAAAAAGCTATTACATAACCAAGATACTGTACCCGGGGTATTTTTATTGACAGGATTTCTCTTTAAATGTTTACGATACGTTATCAATGGATTATGATATCACATATCAGATACTAACTGTATATTCAAGGTGATTGTTGGGAGAGAGAGGGTGCTGATAGATGACACTTAAATATAGATAACGTGGTCAGATGTAGGTGAACAATTCACAGGTGTTTTAATCAACATAACGGGAAGACGACTTCCACTTCATGTAAACACGAGTACTTTTTCAGTAAAAAGGAAAATACATCAAGCTCATGAATGGAATGGTAAGCAGTCTAAAAATAGATTCGTGAAGTGAAGAACAAAGGTATGTCGAAGACCTGTTGTCAAATAAGATAAAAATATCTCTGTTCTCAGAAACACACACAGTACGGACTTGTTCCGAGAAAACCTCAGCTATACATAACACATTTATAATGGTGTCAAATCAGAGGTTGTCAGTTTCATTGGATCTGCTTCAAACTCTAGTCCTCCCTTTTTCTATAACTCTGGGAAACAATGGCAGACACGTAAGTACATTAACCCAGACTTGACAAGGCTAACCTACACTAGCTACCTAATGTTTTGTTTCTATTTTGAGCTACGTATTGTTTCCACGATACTAACAATGCTATTTCCCTGTACCCTGTTTTATGTTTGCAGAAACCGTGTGACAGGAAGGTTCAGACCAGCTTGTGAAAGAACATGTCTGCCTTGGATTAGATGATTGACAACAACCAACACTCGGTATTACTGAATATATTGACAGGTACAGTACCATATTCGGGGTAGGAACGATAAATTATCCGGAGAATCCGGAAAAAATAATTCCAGATCTGGTTTTAGTATTCGTTTTTGTTTGTTTTGCTGGGGGTTATCACGCGTGAACAGGCAGAGTTGTTTTGAGGCGGTTCTCCTTGTAAGGTTAGGGTTAGGGTTACGGGGGCCCATCACGTGCCATCCAAAGCAATCTGGATAAAGTGCCATAATATTGAAGGTGATAGATATCAAAACATTAAGCGACAAAAAAAAAAAAAAAAAGAGAGTTTGTCATTCATGTGACCTGAATGATATTGAAGACGAGTTCCATTTTGTATTGTATGTCTTTGATTTTCAAATTTAAGAAATACTTTTTAAAATGAACAAATGTATGTGACGATTCCATGCGTGTACAAATTAATGGAATTACCTTCTACAAATAGCTCCAAAGAATTCACAACTTTGGGTAAATATATAAAGCTTTCGAATCAATCTGATTAAAATACAGATCCTAATACTATCGTGTCAACACGATAGTATTAGGATCTGTATTTTAATCAGATTGCTTTCGAATAAGAAAATGCTTAAATCATTATCTGGATAAAAAAAGTTCATGTACAATGTGTGTACACATACTTATCTATTATGTGATTAACAATACATCGTTTATATGTTATAATGCTGTAACGATTATGTAAATACACTGCCCATAATATTTTTTTTTGTAAAATCTAATCTTTTTCTATGTGTCTGTTCTCTACTGGTAGGCAGAGCTAATTAGGTCAAAGTAATAAAGAACTTGACCTTGTTCAAGGACACAGGCACGACAACACAGGCCGACAAGTTTGTTGTATGCATATTACTACATACTAAATACTTAATTTTGAAATGTAGCAATATGCAAACAACAAAACATCGATAAAATCTTAGATCGGCGAAGTTGACAATGTTCAAAAGCTAACCAGCAATCCAATAGACGTCCGGAAAAATCGGAATTCGAGTCTATTTCTTTTTCTTCTCTCGTTCAAGTTACAACGAATCATTTCCTTTCCTAAGGAAATACTAGGGTTTTGCCGATTCCACACTACTTGTGTCTTTTTTTCTTTTCTTTTCTTTCTTTTTTTGGCAGAATCTGTCTGCGTTTTCGCAGTTCCACGCTTGCGGCGTTATGCCATTTTGTATGGACTGTAAAACCCGCCGTTGCATTGTGGGACTACTTTTCAGAGAAACTTGGTCCAGCAGCCACAGTTACTATGTTTAGGAATTCCCCGTATACTTTCATAAATGCACATTTTCTTTCAGTTACTGATTCACGATAATTTGTTAGGTATGTATCAGGTCCGAAAACTGTAAAAAGCTCAAAATGTAAACATTGATATATGTTTTTTTCGTGAGTGTGTGGCTTTAATTAAATTCGATTAATCTCGACAAGAAGAATGAAGCAGCGGTATGTTGTCGTTTCGTTTTGAAATCACGCATTTTCGCAAGGTTGAAATTTCGTGGTCAAAAATACTATGGTCAATCGAGTTAGTTAATAAATAGTATCCGTAATTTTTTCACAGTTCATCAATTCATGCAATTATGCGTTCATTGATTAAGGTATTAAGGTATTAAGGATTAAGGTATTAAGGTATTAAGGTACACAGGTATATAAAGTCGCTCGCACATTAATGATTTAAGATTATGATTCCTTTCCACCACAGGGGCATGTCTAGTATTACATAAAAAAAGCCAGAAATAGCTATATATTAAGATCATATAGGTATTTCTGGCTATTTTTTAATATAAGGCTAGACATGCCCCTGTGTTTCCACGTCAATATAGCCCGATGTAAATATTTTTCTGGGCACTTAGTAATATTTTTCAGCTAAATAGATGAACAGTAGACTATGAACATGTTGGGGAAAACAGCAAACTCGTGTAAATATACGCAAGGTGGGGTATGGATTTGTTACTAAAAATAGCCAAAATCGTTTAACAGTAAATTTTACAATATATTATTATTCAATGGTGTATTCATTTACGACAAGGTAAATACTATCATACTAAAAGACGTTTACTGAAAGCGTTGTCTACTTAGAAAACTTGATACGTTAACATAAGACAGAGGATATCAAATTGTAGACTGGGTATATTTTCTGAGCACTCGAATATCTTAATGTCGCAAGGGGAACAGTGTATATAGCTAACAAAGATAAAATAAAAATAAAAATAAAAATAAAAATGAATCCGTCAAGGCGCTACTTATCTGTGCATGTCGTTTGTGCCATTAAAATCAATATTTTTTAAATTACTCAAACAGGGAGACCATTTCTGATTAAAAAATCAATATAGTGTGTAATACGGAACATTGGGGGGGGGGGGGGGGGGGGGGGGGGGGGGCGGCAAAGCTTATGGATGGTACTTTTAAAAAATCAAATCACTAACTACAAATAGTTGACTGGTTCGATCGATGTCAGTATAACATGACCGAGTGCGGTGTCTTTCTGGGTGTCTTCAATTTCAATTTGAAACCATTGTTGACATATATTAACAGTTATGTTGTCATAAGAAAAAGTAGAGTGTAGAGGAGGGAGGCAATCCTATGTAACTGTTTCAGAAAATATCCTTTGATGTGATTTAATTTCTTCCCCTCAACAAATACATGTCAAAAAGCCCATTTCACTATCCACAAGTATGAAGTAAAAAATCCACATCAAATTATTATACATGTGCCAATGTGTAAACGTTTTGGCATAATTCATACATGTCAGTTAAAATAATCATCAAAGTTTTCTTGTTTAAACAATGCCCCCTCATGTGATAATAATGGGTATCATAATGACAGTTGGCGGTATAACATTATATACAATGTATATCTAGAATGAGAAAATAAAATGACTTCTATCACCAGATCTCCGTGAAAACAATGTTGAAAATGTGTGTACTTCAATTTTACTGTTTTTAATGTTAAAGGGAAGTATTTATCTTTTTCTCCAATCCTGGGATAAAAAAAAATCACGTTAAAACATAATAAGTTCATTTCAAGTTTAAAAATTCCAAATAAGCACCTGTATTTCGACACATTAACAATACATTTTCGTTCGTTTTGGACTACAATATACCATTGTAGTAGTGACAATTAGAAATTATGACAAAAGATAAATGAAAAATCTTCTGTCACTGTATGATATAGCATGGAATACCGCTGGAGTGACTTAAGATACATATATATATATATATAGAACGCCGATGTGGCGCAGCGGTATAAGCTGCGGATATTTCTGGCTAGGCGATTGGGTGCCGTAGATCGTTCGAGGCCCGGTCAAAAAGTTGTCTTCCATCGTCATTTGTGTTGCTATGTTAATTCTTAGCCGAACAATGCATTAACCAACTTTGAAACTTTGTTTTTCATCAGAAGATGGCGTCTGGTTCGGCTATACCCATGGGTAAGATTAACGATGGTTACGATGACGACGAGGAGGATCGCCAGAGGAACGATCTCTCCAGCAGTGGCGACTCCAGGTAAGGAGGGGTCCTCAAATTAGGAAAATAACCTTACCAGTCCCCCCTATACCTCTAAAATCAATTATATTTGCAACATCGGGCATCCCATAAATGACACTTAATACATCAATGTGTATGTATTTTTCCAATTTTATTTTCTTAAATTGTGTATATGTGTTGTTCAAAACATATTAGAGGTGAAACTAACACAAAAAACAAGCTTGTGGTATTTTTCATTTTGTCCAATAGATTGAGATAGAATGAGCAATATCAATTTTCTTTTTTGAACTTTGACCTTCACGTGACCTTGACCTAATTTCATACTTTCATGTTTTATTGCATAAAACCTTATGCTATATTTAACCATTGTGTTATAGGTTATAATGAACTACAATATTGATTAGAAAACAAAATACAATGAATTTAGTTTTCTTACCCCCGTCAATATGATTCAATATTTCTTTGTGGGGGTCGTGTAATAAATGAGTGAAATAGATATTTTCCCCGCATTAGATTTTTTAAAGATTTTTTGTTGTTGTACAGAACATGTCAAAGATGACAAAAATGCAAAGATACTTCCCTGTTGCTATTTGTTTGTGGTTTGGCGATTTTTTTTGCCAGATTGACTAGACTATTAAGGCAGAAATGGTATCAAAAATTATCTCAAGCAAACATTTAGGTTTTCAAGATTCAAGATTTTATTTGAACACTCAGACACATGAAAATGTGTTACATGAGGAGTATACCAATTCACATTATAAAGCATGACAGGACAAGATAATGTCTTGAGCGAACAAGTGGCATATTGATTTTCATGTTCATTTAGGGCAAGGTCATTATTGTCTCGCTAAACTTAAAGATTATAAAACAATATCAACCTATCAGATCTGCAGCTACACAATCTGGTCCATACCTCGAGCTCTGTTCGCGCCAAAATTATAAAATATAGGTAATTATTTTTTAAAACTCTAAACAGAAACGAGATTTAGCAACAACCATCAATTCAGAGGTCTTCCCACTAAAAAATAGATCTTAATAAATCACACGTAGCACGATAAATATGACAATGTGGTCCTACTTTTAATGTGGATATAACCAAATTGCATTCTATACAACATCGAGAGATCCGACAGGAAATCTAACAAGTTGTCATTTTATTAATGCGGAAATAATCATGTATTCATGACAACAATGAAATACAGCGGTAAATATTATCTAATTGATATATTTTCGTTAAAAACTTCCTAATATAACAGTCATCACCACATATTGGATAATTATAGAATATTTATGTAGTTAGTCATGGAATGATTTTCGTTTAAAACTTCCCAATATGACCGTCATCGCCAGATATCGGATTACTATAAAATCTTTATATAGTTATGTATGGAATAGTTTTCGTTAAAACTCCCTAATATACCAGTCGGCGCCACATAGCGGATATTTAGTCAATCTTTATGCTGTTGATAAATTTTGTTGGCAAATTTGACTCTTGAAAAGAAAGGAAAGCAAAGAAGAATGACAGGAAGAAAGACAGATCTAGAGATGTAAGAGTAAGATGAATGTTGCTACATTAGGATATACTACATATTAGGGTTCGTAAATGATACATAATATCTATCTTTAAATACACTTAATTAAAACTAATTATAACTAATACATGACACATTCTAGCTACACATCCAATACACATCACTCATCCATTGTCCACATAAACACATTCCTTAAATCCTGAACTTTATATGTTTTAGGTTTCTTATTCATATGCCATGCATTAGAGGTTTATTATAAACTGTAAATGATATACGTAATATTACAATATTAATATCAACAAAAGATAGGCTTTAACAGTGACATAGAGAGGATAGGAAATCATATAGATGTAAATGTTCACACGAATGTTTTGCTTAGAAACAGCCACTTAGTCCAATAAAAGTTTGATGATTAGGGTATCTATCATGTTTTAGTTAATCAATTCTGTAATCTCGTTATTCTATGTTCATTTCCATCAATTTATTGGTGCATTGGTGTTTCGCTTTCTGTGTGAAGATCAGACAAGAAAAAAAAAACCTTACTATAATCAATATTTATAAATATCAAATTACATGGGCGTCACCGTTGGCCAAATATATAGCAAAGCGGCAAATGTAAAAAGAATTTCTTTAACATAGTTATGCTCTCCGAGTACATTACTGTATTTTGTCTCTGACACGAATTTATGTGGGTTTTGTTTATGTTGTCATTGTTATGTAAATTTGTATATTGTGTATGTGTAGGATACCTGATGAGTCGGAAGACTCAACGTTAATAAAGAACTTGAACACTATTGTTTCTGTTACTGCGTGAAGCGATCAACGTGAAAAGCCGCTATGGAACGTATTCCGGAAGAAGAACTTTCGGACCCGACACAGGGATCTTCACTCATTTCGGACGGAATCTGCTCAAGGCCGTAAAGATCCTAACCTACATTTTCCTGTGTTTCTTTATTTTCGTGGGAGTGATAGCGACCCGAGGATCACTGCAGATCTTAGTCACGCAGCTGTACAATGAGATCAGACAGGGTAACATCAGAAATGATGTAAGTTTTTTTTATTTTATTAATATGTCTCTAACTCGAATGGTTCTCAGAAGTACAGGCGGAAATTTAACGATAACGAAATCACACTTAATCATGATGAGAATGTTTTTGTCATTTCCACACTTCTCATTTCAACAACGCGGCATTAGTAACATTTGACCTAGATATGTAAAGCGGATGTCGGCGATAAAGCAGGAATATATTTTCTCCTTAAATATTCTTTCTTTTTTTTTAGTTTTTCCAAAAGCACCATAGAAATGACCTTTTTTTTAAAATATTTTCCTTCGTTTCAAACATTTATTTTGAGCTCGATTCATGGTTTTCATTACAAAATATTTTCTTGTTTTGCAAACAATACTAAGTCCAAAACTATCACGTTGAAACGTAAGTTTTGCTTGTCTTTGAAGTAAAAATTGTACACCATTGTTGAAGTTAAACATAACGTCATTTCCGCATGCGTCACGTGTTGACAGAGAACGGTGACAGAGGACGCCATCTCGTGGTTATTGATATTGATCATTTGTATCCCGGATCTACTCAATGGTACTATGTGTGCTCTCAGCTTCCTGTTTGGCGATCGGACGTTACCCGGGACCAAGTGCTTCCAGTTCATTCTGGTTGGTTCTTTCATCTTTAATTTATATGTCGCATTGTTTTTTGTTGTTGTTTTGCTTTGTTTGTTTGTGTTTGTTTTTTTTTGTGTGTGTTTTTTGTTGTTTTGATTTTTGTTTTGTTTTTTTTGTTTTGTTTTTTTGTTGTTGTTGTTTTTGTTGTTGTTTATTGTTGTTTTTTTTGTTGTTGTTTTGTTTTTGTTTTTCCCCCTTCTTTTTCCCCGATTTTGAGTAAGAATTTTGGTTTGTTTATAAGTTGGATTGTTATTGTTATTAACGACTAGAGTTACTCAAGTATCAGTTCTAATTAACCTTAATCACCCAAGGATGACATAATTGGCAGCGAATTGTTATCACTTAATTGATCAAATCACTGAAATAAAGCAACGATTTCAATAAAGTGAATCGTAAGCAATTAAGGTTCATGGAAATAGTAAGTTGAGTGATATTTTACCAGAATGAAATCACTATTATGTTACAATCAAACAGAAGTAACTTGACCAATTGTTAATATGTGTCATGACTTTCCATGGGTCTTGATATTGACATTTGATTTGTTAAGCTGTTTGTAAATTTCGTCAGATTTGACTTTATACAAAACATAAACGTTCTCTTTTGACCTTGCTAAGTTGATAAACTATAACAAATTAGCTATGTAGATGAACCTTAACAAATTAAATGATATAATTTTCATTTTCTTTACCACAGATCCAACTGAAGGAAGTACTACACGTTGTTGGGTTGATGGGATTGGTGTTTCGAGTGATGCCCTTCGTCGGTCCCGTGGAGACATCCGCCATCTTGGCTGCGATTCCCGGCATTCCAACAATCGTGCAGGCTATTTTTATCCGTAATGTACATAGGTCAAAGTGGACAATCAGACTGATAATCACCGTCGTCACGGCGCTTGTAATGATGGCATCAGTTGTAGTCATGTGTGTTTTTAATGCCGGGAGAGGCAGCAATTCGACCGAGGACACAGAATTGATGATCTGGATCATCGCATCCTGTGTTTTGTTGTCTCTCAGGTGGGTAGAGACTTACATAACCCGGAATAAAGAAGGCACGGAGAACAAGTACAACACGGCGTTAGGATCCTCGGGAAACGACGGTGATTCGTTCAACTTCCTCGTGTCGTCTGTTTTACGACTACTCGTCGCCCTTGTCCTGATATCGCAATACTTCTGTCGTGGAATCCGAGGCATCGAGACGACATTCCACTTATTTAGGAACATTGATCATAGCGGTAACAACGGGGCGGTGGCAATGCCCCCGTCTAATTGTACCCCTTCTAACACAACTGTGTGCCCTACTCCATACCCCTACACTGTGTGGCTACCGTGGGAGATCCTTCCATCCTTTCTCGTCCATTTCTTCTCCTCTGCACTCGTCTACCATCTAGCAATCACTGCCTGTAAACTGTGCATGCAGCGTGTGTGTTTCGCTATCCCTTTAGTGATTGCGTCTCCCGTTTACGTCATTGCCACGTTTGTGTCACTGGAGGCCGGACTGGATTGGAGTCAAAGTATGTTTGACGGGAACCGTCCCCAGGCGTCTAACTCCATATACATGGCCCTCGTGGTTTTCTTTGCGGCCTGGATAGCACAGGTGTGGTCGTGTCGACAGGCCTGGCATGAACCAACAGAGCGACTCTGCTTCCGGGAAAAGTAAGTAAACGACACTATGATATGAATTAGCTATTCTTTATGTTGGTGGCTAGTTAGGGCCAAATAGCAAATATCACGATCTCGCATCCGCGAGTATACATGTAGGTCGACAAAGTGATGTTGACATCTAGCGAGTAGGGCATACTGAGACCTAAGGTCGAGGTTGCAAGGTTGCGAGATGACCGGCTTGCCTACTTCTGGTTTGTCGTTTTCAGAATATAACCCAGTTTCTAATGGAACAATATGTATCATGGCACACTTGCTTGAGTTAATCTATTGTTTTGAATAAAATAAACCACACTGTTTAATTACTACACAGGGACACTACAAATGATAGTACATTTTTTGTTACTTCGAGTTATTCGAACATTTCAAGTAGGACTTTTATTGTTGGGACCAAATTTTTACTTTGTATTATCCGAGTTTTTCGATCTTTCCGAATTGGAGTTTTCCGAGTATTTTTTACTAGGATAAAGAGAGAATTCGGCCGGGACTGACGAAGTACTTCGAGTTAAGTGGGGTATTCGAGTTTTCCGAGTTCGAGTTAACGAAGTTCCACTTTATGTATGCTGGGTATCATATCATATTTACCTTGTCTTGATCTCCTACAGATAAGAATTGTTCGCCTCTCTTGCTCTGTTCCAGGGTCGAAATTTTTATTTTAAACCATTTCGTCATTTTTATTTGCAATTTGCTACCTCCATCCAGTCGACAAGTTCCTTTAATGTGTTGTAAAAACTGTGATGATTAAAATCGTTTCTTTCTTTCCTTTTCAGACTTTTTGTGATACCGCACTATTGTAGTCCCGTCATCGACCTTTCCCTGCTCCACAGTAGACGGCGCATGCGTCCTGTAAATATGACGCACGGACAGAAGGCGGCATCTACCAGTAAAATCTACATCTGTGCCACCATGTGGCATGAGAATCGCGTGGAGATGAAGCAGATCCTCAGCTCCTTCTACCGGTAAATATAGACATCAACTCCATCACTGTTAGATACAGAGCTAAATTACTCTAGTGGTAAGGTTAAGGACAAATATGCAGTGTAATTATACCCCCTTAAAAGAAAATTGATTTAGATACCCAGTGCTAATCCAGATCATGGTAATTAAGTAGATCTTAATTTTCTTTTAAGGTTCTCATTATGTTTTTGTTGACAGACTTGACCTGGATCAGTTTTCTAGAAAGATATCCAAAGAAGAATTAAAAGCCAAAGACCATGACTACTATGAGTTTGAAGGTATCTCCGTTCATTACAAAAAACAAAACTTGTTTTCATTTAAATTTTTTTATTTCCTGTACTGTCTCGGAAATGTAAGAACATAAAACCCAGAGTTCCATTCTCTTGCAAAATAGAGCCCTTCACAAAAATCAACATTCTATCCTTTAATTATATCACTTTCATTTAGCCAAGAAAGAATATCACTAACCTATCTGACTGCGTAGTGTAACAGGTGTTTTTTACCACCTTCCCCTGCAGAGTCGGAGTGGTTTATTTGAGAGCCAGAGAATAAGGCCTGCTGTATCACACTGTGTGTTGATCATAAAAGGTGACACACGGTTGGCCCCCTGATGAATCGGACATTTTCTTCCGTGTCCTCTATGTAGGGGACTTTAAAGAGACCTATTTCAACACTTGGGATCTTAATTCTTACATTTCTTTTCTTACAAAACTTTCAGTGTTTTGTTTTCTCTCTCTAGGTGTGTCCTTGACCCCCGTCTTTCTTGCTCTAGGTGTGTCCTTGACCCCCGTCTTTCTTGTCCTAGGTTTCTCCTTGACCCCCGTCTTTCTTGCTATAAGTGTGTCCTTGACTGCCGTCTTTCTTGCTCTAGGTGTGTCCTTGACCCCGTCGTTCTTGCTCTAGGTGTGTCATTGACCCCCGTCCTCATATGACCCTTACTTTTGCTAGGACATCAAACACCTTAAAAAGGGAGCCACGGTGGCCGAGTGGTTAAGGTGTCCCGACACTTTATCACTAGCCCTCCACCTCTGGGTTGCGAGTTCGAAACCTACGTAGGGAAGTTGCCTGGTACTGACCGTTGGTCGGTTGTTTTTCTTGGGTAATCCGGCTTTCCACCACATCCAAAACCTGGCACGTCCTTAAATGACCCTGGCTGTTAATAGGACGTTAAATTAAATAAACCAAACATAACCTCTTAAAAATCACAAAAAATAACCGTTATATTTTCTCTCAATCTTATGCTTTCTGTATGATACATAAAATAAAATGTTTTGATATCGATACATAGGTCACGTGCCTTTTGATGACGCCATGACAACGAAGGGCAACAAGAGGGTTCCGAATGATTTTGTAGAACAGCTGATCGAAGTTATCGATGAAGCCGGAAGGTTTGTATGCACTACATACAATGTTACAGACATGCCATATACTTCCATTCTTTATTGAGCAAAATTAACAAACATGTCCCAGTCCGTGTGTGAAAAGCGATTATCTTTCCTTTTGGTCTATTTGTTGAAAGAGTGATAGGTGTAATTACTAGAACAAATGATTTGTGGTTCAACGTCAGCCACTAACCTCGATCTTTACTTACAGCATTACTAATAGGGTCAGCTGACAACTTTCCTGCAGATTTCAATCCCCAATTGTTATTTTTGCATTTCTAGATAGTAATATTCCTGCTTCCGCTACATATTATCTACATTTCCCAGTTGATTCGATATTGGTTCGGCTTTGTTCCGATACCACGATATCCGTGGCAGATGTCGAATACTGCCAGAAGATGAAGATTGGTGATGATGATGGGGATGTTTTGGTCGACATGATAATCTCGCCTGGAAATATTCTAATGAATTCAAGCCTTACACGATATAAAGTGCCACACGTCCTCGATGCTTCTTGAAATGCCTATAGATTCCATTGTCACTACCGTAGCATTTTGAAATTTTGACTTAACCCGAATTTGACCTAGATTTGTATGGCGGGTGTCGTGGTGACCTAGATTTGTATGGCGGATGTCGTCGTGACCTAGATTTGTATGGCGGGTGTCGTCGTGACCTAGATTTGTATGGCGGATGACCTCGGGACCTAGATTTGTATGGCGGGTGTCGTCGTGACCTAGATTTGTATGGCGGGTGTCGTCGTGACCTAGATTTGTATGGCGGGTGTCGTCGTGACCTAGATTTGTATGGCGGATGACCTCGGGACCTAGATTTGTATGGGGGGTGTCGTCGTGACCTAGATTTGTATGGCGGGAGTCGTCGTGACCTAGATTTGAATGGCGGATGTCGTGGTGACCTAGATTTGAATGGCGAATGTCGTCGTGACCTAGATTTGTATGGCGGGTGTCGTCGTGACCCAGATTTGTATAGCGGGTGTCGTCGTGACCTAGATTTGTATGACGTGTGTCGTCGTGACCTAGATTTGTATGGCGGATGTCGTCGTGCCCTAGATTTGTATGGCGGATGTCGTCGTGACCTAGATTTGTATGACGGATGTCGTCGTGACCTAGATTTGTATGGCGGATGTCGTCGTGCCCTAGATTTGTATGGCGGATGTCGACGTGACCTAGATTTGTATGACGGATGTCGTCGTGACCTAGATTTGTATGACGGATGTTCGTGACCTAGATTTGTATGGCGGATGTCGTCGTGCCCTAGATTTGTATGACGGATGTCGTCGTGACCTAGATTTGTATGGCGGATGTCGTCGTGACCTAGATTTGTATAGCGGGTGTCGTCGTGACCTAGATTTGTATGACGTGTGTCGTCGTGACCTAGATTTGTATGGCGGATGTCGTCGTGACCTAGATTTGTATGGCGGGTGTCGCTGTGACCTAGATTTGATGGCGGATGTCGTCGATGAAACAGAAGACGCTTACTCTTTCGAACCACCTGGTCTCATTATCTTTGAACTTGTTCAAGAGTCTCAATACAAATGTAGATTTTATTCATATTTTCCCTCGATTTATCAATTTTGTGTTAGAAGTTCTGTGTCGGTATTATTTCGGTATGGCGATGTTCTCTCTTACTTTTAAATATCCCGTTCCTATTTAAGTAAACACGAACTACAGCAACAACAGTTGATGTCTTCATTTCATTAATAATTATGACATACATGTTTAAAAGAAGATATTAAAAGACTTTATGATATTTCCATCGATGAAAAAAACTGTCCATGGTGCTGTAACAACAAAGGTTCATATGTAACAATAGACTCATCTCCCGTCTGATATCTATTTCACGTCATTTTCCTTTACTCATACTTGTGAAATATGAACAAAAAATATCAGTATCGATTTAAAAATCATAATTCAGAATTACATAAAATATTACATAAGTAATCATTAAGTACTCTTCATTTACAATAACATTAAGTACATAACTTTATCATATGTTGTCAGTGCTGTTCACGGACGAAATATCACCCTGGGACCCCCCGAGAGGGTGATCACTCCCTACGGAGGGCGACTAGTGTGGACACTCCCCGGAGGAAACAAACTCATTGTTCATCTCAAGGACAAAGATAAAATACGACACAAGAAACGCTGGTCTCAGGTACGTTTGTTAGTGACGGGGTCTCAGGTACGTTTGTTAGTGACGGGGTCTCAGGTACGTTTGTTAGGAACAGTGGTCTCAGGTACGTTTGTTAGTGACGGGGTCTCAGGTACGTTTGTTTTTAACGTTGGTCTCGGGTACACTTGTTTTTAACGTTGGTCTCGGGTACACTTGTTAGTAACGCTGGTCTCGGGTACACTTGTTAGTAACGATGGTCTCGGGTTCACTTGTTAGTAACGATGGTCTCGGGTACACTTGTTAGTAACGATGGTCTCGGGTACACTTGTTTTTAACGTTGGTCTCGAGTACACTTGTTAGTAACGATCGTCTCGGGTACACTTGTTAGTAACGATGGTCTCGAGTACACTTGTTAGTAACGATGGTCTCTGGTACAATTGTTAGTAACGATGGTCTCGGGTACACTTGTTTTTAACGTTGGTCTCGGGTACACTTGTTTTTAACGTTGGTCTCGGGTACACTTGTTAGTAACGCTGGTCTCGGGTACATTTGTTAGTAACGATGGTCTCGGGTACACTTGTTTTTAACGATGGTCTCGGGTACACTTGTTAGTAACGATGGTCTCGGGTACGGTTGTTAGTTACGGTGGTCTCAGGTACGTTTGTTAGTAACGATGGTCTTTGTTACGCTTGTTCGAAACGATGGTCACGGATACTCTCAGGTCTCTGGTACGCTGGTTTGCGAAGGGATCTCAGGTACGCTTGTTAGTTAGGGTGATTTTGGGTACACTCAGGTCACGGGTACGCTTGTTAGTAACGGTGTTCTCAGGTACGCTTGTTATTGATGGTGGTCCCAGGTCCGATTGTTAGTAACGATGGTCTCGGGTACGCTTGTTAGCAACGGTGGTCTCAGGTACGTTTGTTAGAAACGTTGGTCTCAGGTACGATTGTTTTTAACGTTGGTCTCGGGTACGCTTGTTCGTTACGGTGGTCTTAGGTACGGTCAGATCTCAGGTACGCTTGTTTGTGGTCTCCGGTACGCTTGCAAGTGGTCTCTGGTACACTTGTTAGTGGTCTCGAGTACGCTTGTTCGTGGTATCGGGTACGCTTGTTAGTGGTCTCGTGTACGCTTGTTAGTGGTCTGGGGTACGCTTGTTGGTGGTCTCGGGTACGCTTGTTAGTGGTCTCGAGTACGCTTGTTAATGGTCTGGGGTACGCTTGTTAGTGGTCTGGGGTACGCTTGTTAGCGGTCTCGAGTACGCTTGTTGGTGGTTTCGGGTACGCTTGTTGGTGGTCTCGAGTACGCTTGTTAGTGGTCTCGAGTACGCTTGTTAATGGTCTGGGGTACGCTTGTTAGTGGTCCCAAGTACGCTTGTTAGCGGTCTCGAGTACGCTTGTTGGTGGTCTCGTGTACGCTTGTTGGTGGTCTCGGGTACGCTTGTTACTGAGCTTGCAAGAAAATGTCTTCAAATTATTCATATATATGAACATTGTATTTGGTGACTTTGAGGTTTGTTCTTTCTGAATAGTCATAATTAACGTCTTGTGGTAAGCTGTAACCAGAGTAACAAGTCTTTAGGACAGTTTTACAAATTTTCAAGTTTAGATTCGGAGATGTTTTATGTTTAATGCCTTATGGGATACAAGATTATGAGGATTATATCATTAACACTATGTGTCAATCTGTTAATCTTTATCATTGTAGATAATGTACATGTACTATTTATCATTGTAGATAATGTACATGTACTATTTATCATTGTAGATTATGTACTATTTATCATTGTAGATAATGTACATGTACTATTTATCATTGTAGATAATGTACATGTACTATTTATCATTGTAGATAATGTACATGTACCATTTATCATTGTAGATAATGTACATGTACTATTTATCGTTGTAGATAATGTACATGTACTATTTATCATTGTAGATAATGTACTATTTATCATTGTAGATAATGTACATGTACTATTTATCATTGTAGATAATGTACTATTTATCATTGTAGATAATGTACATGTACTATTTATCATTGTAGATAATGTAATGTACTATTTATCATTGTAGATAATGTACATGTACTATTTATCATTGTAGATAATGTACATGTACTATTTATCGTTGTAGATAATGTAATGTACTATTTATCGTTGTAGATAATGTAATGTACTATTTATATCATTGTAGATAATGTATTATTTATCATTGTAGATAATGTACATGTACTATTCATCGTTGTAGATAATGTACATGTACTATTTATCATTGTAGATAATGTACGTGTACTATTTATCATTGTAGATAATGTACGTGTACTATTTATCATTGTAGATAATGTACATGTACTATTTATCATTGTAGATAATGTACATGTACTATTTATCATTGTAGATAATGTACATGTACTATTTATCATTGTAGATAATGTAATGTACTATTTATCATTGTAGATAATGTACATGTAATATTTATCATTGTAGATAATGTACTATTTATCATTGTAGATAATGTACATGTACTATTTATCATTGTAGATAATGTACATGTACTATTTATCGTTGTAGATAATGTACATGTAATATTTATCATTGTAGATAATGTACATGTACTATTTATCATTGTAGATAATGTACATGTAATATTTATCATTGTAGATAATGTACTATTTATCATTGTAGATAATGTACATGTACTATCTCATCGGATACGAGATGCTGGAACAGAACCGACCTTTGTTCGGTAAAGAATCCAACTTTGATGACTTTGATAAGTCTATCTTTGAAATGCTCCCGGAGACTGTCAGGATATCGGTAAGATCTGGATTAAGTGAATTTTAACAGCATGTTTTATATACATTAAGCTTATCAACGACGAACAAAAGAAGAATAGATAAGTACGGAATGTAAAACTAGTTAAATAAACTCGTCGCGATTGTCATTTTCACCAACAATTTTACAATTTTGATGCATTTTAAATGTACATGTATATACTAATTTTTCGCTGTTTTCAAAATTAAGTTTAATTTTGATATGAAATGAAAACGTGTGTCTTGCTTTCCTTCATTCTTTTCTTGAATGTATTTACTTAAGATTAAAGTACAGAATACATATGCTATAAGTTATCATTGTTTTTGTTTCAGGCCGAGAACACCTACTTCCTGGCCCTCGACGGGGATGTGGACTTTGAACCGGAAGCAATCCGACTATTGGTTGACCGGATGAAGAAAGATCCGAAAGTTGGAGCTACGTGTGGACGGATCAAGCCAGGCGGATCAGGTAAATATTACTCGTACCAAGCCAGGCGAATCTGGTATATATTACTTGTACCAAGCCAGGCGAATCTGGTATATATTACTTGTACCAAGCCAGGCGGATCTGGTAAATATTACTTGTACCAAGCCAGGCGAATCTGGTATATATTACTTGTACCAAGTCAGGCGAATCTGGTATATATCACTTGTACCAAGCCAGGCGAATCTGGTATATATTACTTGTACCAAGTCAGGCGAATCTGGTATATATCACTTGTACCAAGCCAGGCGGATCTGGTATATATCACTTGTACCAAGCCAGGCGGATCTGGTATATATTACTTGTACCAAGTCAGGCGAATCTGGTATATATCACTTGTACCAAGCCAGGCGGATCTGGTATATATTACTTGTACCAAGTCAGGCGGATCTGGTATATATTACTTGTATCAAGCCAGACTGATCTGGTATATATTACTTGTACCAAGCCAGGCGGATCTGGTATATATTACTTGTACAAAGTCAGGCGGATCTGGTATATATTACTTGTACCAAGTCAGGCGGATCTGGTATGTATTACTTGTACCAAGCCATGCGAATCTGGTATATATTACTTATTCCAAGCCAGACGGATCTGGTATTTATTACTTGTACCAAGTCAGGCGGATCTGGTATATATTACTTGTACCAAGTCAGGCGGATCTGGTATATATTACTTGTACCAAGCCAGGCGAATCTGGTATATATTACTTGTACCAAGTCGGGCGGATCTGGTATATATTACTTGTACCAAGCCAGGCGGATCTGGTATATATTACTTGTACCAAGCCAGGCGGATCTGGTATATATTACTTGTACCAAGCCAGGCGGATCTGGTATATATTACTTGTACCAAGTCAGGCGAATCTGGTTTATATTACTTGTACCAAGCCAGGCGGATCTGGTATATATTACTTGTACCAAGCCAGGTGGATCTGGTATATATTACTTGTACCAAGTCAGGCGGATCTGGTATATATTACTTGTATCAAATCAGGCGGATCTGGTATATATTCCTTGTACCAAGTCAGGCGGATCTGGTATATATTACTTGTATCAAGCCAGGCGGATCTGGTATCTATTGCTTGTACCAAGGCAGATATGTTCGGTGTTTGTTGAAATGCTTTAGTGGTTCAGTTGCCACCATCTTTATTCTCATTTAGAAAATGAAACAATCCTGATTTGACCTAGATCTCCACATTGTAGCAGAAGACGCTTTATCTCTCGGAACAGCTGGTCTTATTCTGGTTGAACTTTAGGAAGTGTCTCCACGCAAATATTTATACTTTGTCGTATTTAACATCGTTTCGTGTCGATTAATAAGTTATAATTACGGTTTATTATTGACTGGTCTGTAAATATGACTTACACCACATTCATTTAGATCGACGACAGCATAATATTGAGAACCAGCTAGAGGTGTGAATATTTTGTGTCGTGTTACAGGCCCTGTGGTGTGGTACCAGAGGTTCGAGTATGCAATAGGTCACTGGCTCCAGAAGTCGGCTGAGCACGTGTTCGGATGTGTCCTGTGTAGTCCCGGATGTTTCAGTATGTTCCGCGCCAAGGCGTTAATGGACGACAATGTGATGAGGACATACGCTTTACTGCCCACGGAACCCCGACACTATCTTCAGTATGACCAAGGTACGTGTTGTGGTCAAGTTATAAACGGGAAATTATCTTAAACAATGGGTTCTTATAAAGGGAGATAATTCATACACAGATGGAAGATAATCCAAACTTAATGAAACATAAGAAAACATATTATATACATATTATATACATATTATATACATATTCTTCAAGCTAACAGGACATTTCAGTCTGTAAATTGTGTAAGATTACATATTGGGTATGGTAATCTTGTGGGAGAGTGCTGGGCTGGTGGTCCAAGTGTCGCTAGTTCGAATCCCGACCAGTGTAATGTGTGCATTTCATTGTACAAGATGTTTTACCCCATTGTGTTCCAGTCGACGTATCTGTAAACGAGTATGTGATAGGGTCTTGTAGCGCTCGAATTGTATTTTATCCTGAAACTGCCATCGCATTGTCGGAATACACCCACCAGCTGTATTCTAGAATCTTAGCACGTGCGTCAATTCGACTGACCTACTTCCAAGTAAAACAACGTTTAAAAGGCGAACATATTTGGATCATTATTGATACCGTTTCACTTCAAAATGATTATTTTGATAACTGTTTCAGGATAAATAGAATACATTGTAAGTATCTTAAAATATACATTGTAAACTGTATTTTTGGCTCGGGACAGAAAGACAAAAGTCTCGCCACTTTTGTCTTTTTTTACCCTCGCCCAAATACAGCTGATATTTGAAGACACTGACCATGTATTCTCTATGTGTAAATTGCTAACACAGAATCCAATGGAAACTTAAGAGAATGGCTAATGTCTTTAAGGGTAAGAAAACCCCGGTTAATGATTTTCGAACGGAGACTGTATTACTGTAATATAGCGGTATATAAGATCTTAATATGATAACATCATCACTGTGTATTTGTCTAAACTTGTGTTTACTTTTGGGTTAATATAACATGATTGTAAATTGGTAGTATGAGCCATGGTGAGTTCTGGTCCTAAATATTTGGTTCCTGAAAACACCAAAATTGCACATTAAATAGTACCTCTTAAATTTACATGACAAAAATCTTTAAAAAAAATTCGCAGTATTTTCCTTGTGGTTTTAGAAAAGTTGGAGAGACCAAAACTCAGCTATGCGACCTTGACCTCCCTTTGACCTCTCTTTATTAATACACTTTCCCTTTTATGATTACAGGAGAAGACCGTTGGTTATGTACACTGATGTTGCAGCAGGGATATAGAATAGAATACTGCGCAGCCGCAGAGGCATTGACCTTTGCCCCGGAAGACTTTAAGGAGTTCTTTAACCAGCGAAGAAGATGGCTGCCATCAACAATGGCCAACATCATCGACCTCCTGGGGAGCAGCAGTCGGACGACGAAGAACAACAGTAACATCTCCTACCTCTACATCATCTACCAAACTGTCCTCCTCGCCTCGTCCATCCTCGGTCCGTCAACTGTCCTCCTGGCTATGGAGTCCAGTCTCCGGACAGTGTTCCCAGTAGCAACGTGGGTGTCCTACGTCATAATCTACGTGCCAACCATCATCTTTATCTTCATCTGCCTCAAGTTCAGTAAGAACACTCAGCTGAATGCCGCCATGGTACTCAGCGCCCTCTATGCTTTGTTGATGATGGCTGTTATCGTTGGTATTATAGTCAGTATAGCCGGCGATGGCTGGTATACACCCACGGCCATTTTCCTCTACATCCTCATCGCCTCCTTCATCTTAGCTGGACTGTTCCACCCTCACGAGTTTAAGGACCTTTTATTCGGTGTGGTCTACTTTATCTGTATACCGGCAGGGTACTTGTTCCTGATCATCTTTGCCATCTGTAATCTGAATGACGTATCTTGGGGCACAAGAGAAACACAAAAAGCTGTCCTAGAAAATCCGAATCGTTCGAGAAAGCCCAAAATAAAAGAAGCAGAGGACGAGTTCAGTGAGGCAGCTCAGGACGTGCTAGCGAGCATTGTGAAGCAGGTAAAAGCTGAAAAGGTCGGAGGGGGCAATAACTCATGCAAAGATGCATTTTTATCTATATTTAGGTGGGCTAATAATCTTGTTGTCCTCAAATCCTTATCGACAATGCAAACCATATTCAAGAATGACCCGGATATGAGTGACGAAACAACTCCCGCTGGTCATCCATTACGGCAAGGTTTCAGCATTTACAGGAAAACGCTCAAAGTCAAGCAAAGCAGCCATGCAATCGACGATGAGTCGTGGGCCAAGAAATCGCCACAAAGGGTTTCCGACAAGGAAGACTCGTTTTGGAAGGACTTAATTCAGACATATCTCTATCCTCTTGACCACGACGAGAAGCAGAAACGGGAAGTATCAGAAATGTTAGAAGATTTTCGAAATCGTATTTCGTTTGGATTTTTCTTCGTGAATGGCTTGTGGGTGGTCATCATGACAGCAATGACCCAAGTCAAGGAATCCGTTAGTGTAACCGTGTATCTGCGTGACATGTATACATTTGAGTTTGAGCCACTGGGATTTGTCTTTCTCATGATATTTGCCGTTTTGTTGCTTATGCAAATGGTTGGTATGATTGCCCATAGACACGAGACACTACTGCACGTGCTTGCCGCCACCGATCTGCGCTCAGATTCCGACGGCATGCTGGCCGCACGCAAAAAGATACAGGAAATGTCGTCTAAAGGAGATGAAAGTGGAGAAGTCGACTTGGAGTTCTCTACTGGGGGAATTGACGTAGAGTCTGTAGAAAACCCAGAGGATCTCGAAGAAATTTATGAAGACTTCCAATTGGTAACCGAGAAGGTTGAAAGAAAACCGAGGATAAAACAGCGACTTGACCTGGATCGAAACTACAGAAAGACTGTTAGGAATATGAAACGACGACAGACACAGAGAAAACAGACCAATTCACGTGTCAACTGGAAAGGGCGTGGCACTAACGGTGACGTAGATGCGTGAGAGCGAGACGTCCGCGTGTTATGTTTCGTAGATGCGTGAGAGCGTGACGTCCGCGTGCTTGACAATCATGTACATATATTGGCCAATACACTTTCTCGTTGCGTATATGTGCATCATAAACGTAATTCAAAGTAAGAGATTCCGAATTATATTCTATTATACTACTTTATATAATGTGATATTAAATAAATATGTATGAATATAAGATAACACTGCATTAAGATATATTACACTATCGTAATGTAGGCTAAGTTAGAAATTAGTGTTAAGTCACTTTCGTCTCATGACATGAATAGAGAAAAAATGAAAAGTATAAAAAATATAAGAATATTTTTTAATATATATTTGTTAACCGATTCTGTGATATTTGAAGTAATGTTGTTATGTGTCGGCATAAACGTTGTTGTAAGGAATTATATTTTTCTGAGTGACTGATTTATCAGCTGGTGTATCTATTAGATGTACTAACCCCTAGTCAGTAAACAGGGTTTAAAGTCATCGGTGGCACCAGAAAAATACAAGTACACAGTGGCATGCATACCTCACCACAGAGACTCTTTTCAATCAACATGGCGGTTAAGGGGGGGGGGGGGGGGGGGGGGGGGGGGGGGGGGGGGTCAGAAACAGTGGCATGCATAACTCACCACAGAGACTATTTTTACTCTACTCGGGGGACAGACACAGTATCGATACATTAATATGGAAGTATTTATTACATGTAAGCGTGTTATAATGATAGTAATAAACATGGTATACCGAGGAAAAAAACCTGTCAAACAGTTAATATTGTATATTATTGATGAGCTAATATTCCAAAGAGTCCTTTAGTTATATAAATTGGACGTTTTAGTTTTAGAAGAAAAAGTTTTTAAAAAAAAGTATAAAATCTATTTAAAACGGTTTGTATTGTTAAAATGTACACCTTACGGTTATAAGAGGGGTTGTGGGGTGGAAACAAACACCATGGTTACAGAACATTGGATGGCGGTCCGGTCTCCTGGAAGGTATTTCTTGTTAAGAACGGTCCTGCTTAATCATAGTAGCTATGAATGACATAAAATGTTTCGATAGAGATTCAGAAACCAATCATGTTATAATACGGCCATTTCAGAAACAGTGGCATGCATAACTCATCGCAGAGACTA
Source organism: Pecten maximus (assembly GCF_902652985.1). Classification (NCBI taxonomy): domain Eukaryota; kingdom Metazoa; phylum Mollusca; class Bivalvia; order Pectinida; family Pectinidae; genus Pecten; species Pecten maximus. Next base: position 8,855,758 of record NC_047026.1, read on the forward strand.
TTTTTACTCTACTCGGGGGACAGACACAGTATCGATACATTAATATGGAAGTATTTATTACATGTAAGCGTGTTATAATGATAGTAATAAACATGGTATACCGAGGATAAATACCTGTCAAACAGTTAATATTGTATATTATTGATGAGCTAATATTCCAAAGAGTCCTTTAGTTATATAAATTGGACGTTTTAGTTTTAGAAGAAAAAGTTTTTAAAAAAAAGTATAAAATCTATTTAAAACGGTTTGTATTGTTAAAATGTACACCTTACGGTTATAAGAGGGGTTGTGGGGTGGAAACAAACACCATGGTTACAGAACATTGGATGGCGGTCCGGTCTCCTGGAAGGTATTTCTTGTTAAGAACGGCCCTGCTTAATCATAGTAGCTATGAATGACATATAATGTTTCGATAGAGATTCGTGATTGACAAAAGACTTTGTTTTTACTACGTCACAATAGCGTGACGTCATGCATTCCTAACGCCCCAATCATGTTATAATACGGCCATTTGGTCGTTTTTGTGAAAAAATAAAAACTAATATTTTTGTGTGTTTTTTTGACACACCTATAACATCACAACCCCGTTATATGATTAGCGTTAGGATTAGCGTGTTTAATGTATGCGTGTGCAAAGTTGAGTGTGTGTGAGAGTGCACGTGCATTTGTACACTTGTATATTAATGTATATACAGTGTGTATACCATATTTAATTTAATATGTCTGCCTATAATATGTAATATATATTTTGTATCTCCAGGTATCTAGATATATAGATATACTGATTAACCAATCACATTCCATTTTGACAATCAAATATGTTTACAATTGTAATAATTGAAATGAGAAATTATATTAAAGTTGTTTTTACTTTTTATTGTATTATTTTCCCTATTTGGCAATATTCTTCATAATATATAATCGGTCTCTGTGGAACAATACGGACAATTCGAGAGTTCCAGATGTAAAACACACATTATTTGTGTTTAAATATTGTCAGAGATAGAATGGGGTACTTATTACAATGAATAATACATCTGGAGATCGTCGTCCAGGAAGTACATGTATGCTACAATAAATCTACTTATCTGCAAACCACTGGTGGTATACCTATACTGCCGAGCTACTCGACTATTGATTATGACAAGTTAACATTCTGTCTGACCTGCATGAATCACAGGAATGTGGATATTTAATCATGCCCCTTGCTGTTTGGTTTAAACTGTATTTTAGAAGCCGTGCAAAGGAAAGACACTTCTAGCTATTCCCGCCGACTGGAAACCAACTGTTGCTTATTTCTAGGATAAATACCGATATGAGTTCTGGATAAGACAAAAAATTCTTTCAGAAAAAAAAAATTTCCTCTGCTGCGAAGCATTTTCTATTTTTAAAATTCGATTAACGTTTTCTATAATCTATTAAGTTATTACGCTTGGTGCCTGGTTTGTGCGAGGGGAGGTAACTCTTACACACTCCAGATGATTAGACATGGGCAAGTCACCTCTTGGATTTATAAAAATGGCCCTCACCCGTCAAATACTAATCAGTTCTGGAGTTATTACAAAGTAGGCCAACAAAAATGGCCGTGCTGGTTTAGCTGGTTCAAATGATTATGAGGCGAAACCTTCGTCGTTTCCGCAACAGAGATTCCGATAGCAATAATGAAGCTGCATGGTTTAAACCAGTCGATAGTGAAATGATTATTATATATCAAGAACGTGCGATTAAACAAATCATTCATAGGTATAATAAACAACAAATTTACCAGACAAGTTTCTTGTAATGAAAGTTATCAAAGAAAGTACAGAATAGTGTAAGTCACCAAATATCAGCTGAGTCGAGAAAGATCACTCACTCTGTCTAAACACAATACTTTTTAAAATTTCTTTTTGAAAATTGTAAAAAAAAATTTTTTTTAAATGTAAACGAAGGGGATTTCCACATTCTCTCCCTCCATTCACTGATAAACATCCAATCTCTACTCGTCCTAAACTCCTTAACTCCCATTTCAAATAAAATCAAATCACTTTATCTAAATTCTAATGTCATCTGGTGTAAATAGTTGTGTTGCATAATGTTGTTGGGAAAGGGTTACATGAAGGGCATTTAAAACACCAAGATTGAATCTAAGAATTAAACTTAATCATAGTATGCCAATGCAAGTGAGCTTTAAAAAAAGTAATTCTACATCTGTCAGCAGAACGTTAACACAATCACAGCGTTTTTAATGTAAATAAAATTCCTTAAAATGACAGGATAATCACCAGTAAAACATTCAGGAATGCACAATTACGTAAAGAAAAAAAGTTCTTCTTATGTTCTGCCGTTTCATATCTATATATCTATGTATACATGTACTTGCTTTTCTCCTTTATTTCGATCCCTTATGGACAGCACCTATGTACGGAAGCGTATAGGGGACACGACATACTTATTTATAATACATTATGTATAGTTATCATATCCCGTTTTACACACATATTTACTGTTATCATGAGATAGATATGTCGACATAACATACTTTATCTTCACATTTTACAGTTAAATAATCCAACTTATACATATAAAATCATCTATCTAGAGTAAACATATGTCGATATACATAATGTCATTATAAGTCCTTATAACACTATCTTGACTTGTTGCATTATATCTAATATGTTAACTTTACCGAAATCGACTTGTATATATATTTTCCCTGAAGTTGAATCTTTTTATCTAGTTTTCGTGACATATTTAGTTTTATTAAGATGTGTAATGTCGAGAAATCGTCTTGCAATATGGCTATTCGAGTAACGTGGAATCGTTTTTGTACTTTGATATTCAATATGCAGCAGTGTCAAACTTAAATATATAGATACACAACGAGGATTCGTAAACAAGTGTTGGGTATCGTCTCCATATCACCATCGATGGTAGGCCAGGACTGTCAAAGACATAGCCGCGGTGGTCGAGTGGTTAAGGTGTCCCGACACTTTATCACTAGCCCTCCACCTCTGGGTTGCGAGTTCGAAACCTACGTGGGGTAGTTACCAGGTACTGACCGTAGGCCGGTGGTTTTTCTCCGCGTACACCGGCTTTCCTCCGCCTCCAAAACCTGGCACGTCCTTAAATGACCCTGGCTGTTTATAGGACGTTAAACAAAATAAACTAAACCAAACATCATAGACAAAAAGATAGTTTAGCGAAAAAAAGGAGTAGAAAAACCCAGGGGAGGAGGCAGGAAAGGAAGAGGTGCAACAGGCAAGTGAAGAAAATGCTTACGAAGACAAATACATGTATGTAAGAAGTTAATGCATCAAAACAAAGAAAAATCGTTAGAATGTAGCTGCTATATCAAGAAATTACGAATACTATTGTGTTAATTGTCAGAATCTACAGCTTAACTGGTATGTTGTTCTAGGGCTGTGGATGTTACCTATATAGGTAAATCAAAATAGGCCTAGACAAATATGTATTTATACGTTACACGGATTGTAATCTACCTCACCGAAGAAAGGCGGAAGTCAAGGCAGTGTGGAAGTCAAGGCAGTGTGGATGTTAGGGATACAGAGTTCGGAGTATGGGTTACCTCCCCTCCTCTCTACCGCCACCGACGAACCATAGTCTCAAACACGTGTTACAAACACGTTACAATCAACCATCAAATAAGTCGATACTATAGATTAAATAATTGAGTATCATACTAGTAAATAGGAATTAGGCGTGCTCACTTTATGTGTTTTTGTGTATTTTCTTGTTGATTTTTTTTTAATAATGGTGGGGGGGGGGGGGGGGGGGGGGGGGGGGGTAATGGTATATGATATGATAAATAATGGATGCAGGCAATTTACCTCTATATCCATATCTCAATTATTAAAATTAAAAAATTGAAATGTTATTGTTTCTTCCGGATGTTGTGTTATAACCCGCCAAATGGTTGTATTTCAAATCAAGGTCCTTCCAGTGGATATCAAGGTTTATTTCAAAGTCTTTTATCGTTGATGAAACAACATCACGTTCGGGAAGACTGTTCCAGATGTCTACGATTCTAAAACTGAATGAATGTTTTCTGACCTCGAGCTTGCAGTATTTCTTCAATGTATGTCCTCTTGTTCGGTTTGATTTTTCAATTTCAGAAATTCCATTTGTGACCCTGTGGTCGTGCTCCTTGTATATAATTTTAAAAACATGTATGATGTCCCCACTTAATCGCCGATAGGCCAACGTTGGGAGTCCTAGCTTTTTTAGTCTCTCGCTGTATAGATACTCCTTATATCCTGGAATTAACTTAGTTGCTCTTCTTTGCACATTTTCCAATGTTTCTATATCTTTTATTTTATAGTGGCACCATACAATAGCACCGTATTAGATTTGTGGTCTAACCAAAGCCTTGAATAAGTGCTTGAATGAGCCCAAGTATACTATTCGCTTGATTTACTGCTGTAGATTTTGGTTTGGTTTTATTTTGTTTAACGTCCTATTAACAGCTAGGGTCATTTAAGGACGTGCCAGGTTTTGGAGGTGGAGGAAAGCCGGAGTACCCGGAGAAAAACCACCGGCCTACGGTCAGTACCTGGCAACTGCCCCACGTAGGTTTCGAACTCGCAACCCAGAGGTGGAGGGCTAGTGATAAAGTGTCGGGACACCTTAACCACTCAGCCACCGCGGCCCCTCCGCTGTGGATACACTTGAATTTTGAAACATTTGATCAAATACTATCAACAATGTATTATTAATCAATGGGTAAATAGATGGGTTGATGTTGAGTATTTCAAAGGCAGTTTTTAGATAAATATCTCTCCACGCTTCAAACACAAATAAATTTTGTAGCATTTTGATATTAATGATAATCATATCTTAATCAATATTAAATAGTAAGTATTAATAAATATGAATTTTTATATTGTGCTATAGACGTTAACATTTCAGAGAATCTTCACGATGTACATAATTACAGAAGAGCCCTGTAATTGAGGTAGTCTGGATGATTTCAGTCAAAATATTCTTTTGAAAGAGTAAGATGAACGACCCATTGAAAGTGAGAAAAATATAGGCGTGTTAAACTCGACATGATATTATCGAAAGTCAATACTTCCTATCAACATCTGGTATAAACGTAGATTTATGTCGAGACATGCGAAATTCCAGCGCAGTTTTCCTATTGATAGTAATTACTTACACCCTGGAGTAGGCTTACCACTGTGGCAGGCACGTACATACTAACTAGTACCACGTGGTATACGTCCTGACGTACATTCCTAGTCCCGGGGTGGGGGGGGGAGGGGGTACAGCACCACTTACTTCCCTCATACAGAACAAATAACAAATTGACACCGAGTTGTTCATCATGTCCATCAGTGTGTTCTATTTCACTTAAACGTTTTGTTCAATGCCCCTCCTCAGCTTCCCTACATGCTAACGGGATGTTTTATAAGACTTCAGAAAAGGATTTCGCTTTCCGGATCCCCCGATAATTAGAACAGTAATTTATCAGAGTTGTCTCCCCTGAGGTTGCACTCGAACGCCGTCATCAGCCAGACATCAATATAAAGTGTCTATTGAAGTCCAGCTTTGTCCTTTTATGGAAAAAACACAACCATGATCTGAATGAAGACATCCCGTGATATATATGGCGGAGATAGACAATTTCATGACGCGTGCTCTGACCGGGTCTCGAACTCACGATCTACGGCACTCAATCGTCTATATTTAACAATGAACACGATTATCAAGTATCAGTATTATCATCAGTATGCTGAGGTGGTTACATTTTGTACGAAAGCTTCAAAAAAAAAAAAAAAAAAGAATCAAGAAATATCTTTAAAAAAGATAAACGGCATAGTTTTATGAATGCTGGTGGTTATAATGTAAAACTGCTGATGGAATAAATTAACGAACTAATGCGTTAGGGCAGGGATTAAAAAAAATATCAATTTAAATCATTTTTGGCGATAATAAGACTGCATTTGAATCAGGAAAATGATTTTATTAATGTGTCATTTGAAAAGATACATCCACTTATTCAGCTTGCATTAAATCTTAACTTTGTTTCGTTATTAACCTCATATCTGCATTTTGCATTTACCGCTGCATCGACCAATCACATACTTCATCTTGACCAGTAACGCCACCTGTCGCGTCATATCCGGGGCCAAAAGAATATTATACGGCTATGCCGAAAAAAAACTGCATTGGAAAAGGTATTGAATAGAATTATCATACCAAAGTACAAAAATGACGTGCAAATAACACGTAAAATCTAGTAGTCCACAACAATACAAGCATTACTATGTTGTTTTAGATAACATTCTCAATTCTCAACCTTTTCTCGTACGACTCACTAAATGTTTTATACGCAAAGCAGATATATATATAAATGTCGAATATACATCATGGTCTTTTAAGTATGTAAGGGGGTGGGGGTGGGGGTATCACAGGGACTTGAGAATTAGTTACAGTCTACATGTATTTGGACCTCCCCTAGTGTGTATCACAGGGACCTGAGAATTAGTTACAGTCTACGTGTATTTGGACCTCCCCTAGTGTGTATAGTATATTTATAGTACAGCGGTGTATGTCAGGGTTCACCCTGGACCCAAAAATCATGGGCCATTTTGACAAGATTTCAGAAATCGTATGGGGCAAAACATAGAATTTGAAGAAATTTGTGAGTTTTGGTGGGCTATTTTGGAAAATATGGGGTAAATGGCCCCCAGGGCCCCCTCCAGAGTTATCCATGGAATGGTATAGGTTTTTGTGTCATTATCAATACTATTTTTATTGGTTCGTATTTCCAAAGACAGACTCGGTGTCATATCAGCACAATTCTCCTGTCCCGATCAACCCTTGGCTCAGAGTCTCGACCTGGGATCTGACCGCCAATTGGCCCTCTTCCCTGCGGCAGTCAGTAAAAAGTTACTGAACTTAGTGATGGGGAGACGAATTTGGTCGATCACTTCTGTTGGCCTTGAATAGCTGTCCTGATTATCTAGTCAACCCAGCTGTATAACTGAGAGCTGGCATCATCTGGGAAGTTAATACTCTACAATGACCCACCAACACATTACTCCAGTTAGGTAGACAAGAACAGCTCGACATTACATCTTCACATACACGAGACGTGGAAACAAAAAAAGTACTGTTCGCAATATGAATGTCATACACGTGTGCAAAATAAAAACTGGTACTGCGCTCTCACCGAGGCATCACGGGATAGCATATAGTTCCCACCGAGCACGTTGCTGGCCCGCTCGCAGTGATGCCGATACATACCGGTGTTACCGTAAATATCGGTCGGATGGAACCAATGGATGCATACATGTATCTGTAACTAACGATAGCGAAACCCGATATTAACCTTGTCTATAAATCGTAAATACAAGTATCAACCTCATTCTTATAACCCGTTACTCCTCTCTTTCTAACATCATAGAATATAATGTGACACCAGTATCCGGGCCGCCCATATCGAAGGATTAAAAACGGGTTTGTGGTGTCTTTCTGTCTTGGACGGTTCTTTTCTATACATACAATCATATACTCACCAATCTGTCAAATGATCCACATTGTTTTATTTATTTATATATTTCTTCATTAATTTTTTATTTTATTTTTACAAAAAAAAAAAACCCCCAAAAAACCGGAAAAAACCCGGATAAAACAAAAGGAAATATAGCATTGTTCGGCCTTTATATATGTATAGCAATACATTTTATGATTAATTCTTAAACGGGTTGTTATTAAAATATGGATTGTAATATGGCGGTATTTCAATCCCGATACTCAAGTTTTTTAAACTTTTTTCTCCGGTAACACTAGATCTGTAAATCTTGTCGTTATATTGACATATGTGTAACGCCTATGTATACATTGGAGAGAGCATGCCGATATTGTTGTAAAAAGCTTTGGCTTCATCTTCGAATTCTTGTCACTGTTTTTGTCAGAGAGTCTCTCCTGTGTTGTGGTGTATGAGTGAATGTCTTACGTTGACATAATACTACCGATTCTCCCTGGATCACACACCAAGCGATACTTAACCTCTTATGTAGGTATACATAATCTCAACAGTCGCTTTTATCAGCTAACGTCTGTAGTAAGACGATGTGGTTGGGAGGGCCATCACATAAATGAGGTGTTTTTTCTTTCCGTTCGTGATTATGTCTGACGCTCAAATACAAAATGTCTAAATCGCGGGTTTCTGAATAAAACTTTTTTCTCTGTCTCTTTCTTTCTGTTTTCTTAGCCACTTAATAAGTTTCGAGCGTTTGCATTTTCCCGACTGCAATATTGAGCCTCAACTTCTCAAATTGATTCATCACACATGCAGACATATTTTATTTACTTGATGCAGAATAAGTTATTATTTTTACAGTTAAGAGATTATTTTCATTCGAAAACTTCAATTTCTGAAATGAAATTAATTTAAATATTCAAAACTGGTTTGATACGCCAATTTTCACGGAGGAAATGTGTTGTGAGAGTTCGCCTCCTCTCAAAAAATAAATCCTGTCTGTCGGAACTCCTCGGGTGTGATTAACATTCCTGAGTTCCGAGTGGCTAATCTGGCACCTTGTCAATCCATTACTCCTCCTGAGTTCTGTCTAGAGCTATTATATTTTTTTGTTCAGGGCATCGTTATAAATTTATGTGTATTAAATAGATTGGGTGTTACCCGTTCAATGCGGCAGATATTTCAGATTTATGACAAAATACTGATGGTCTACCATATGATTGATATAACATTCAGGGGGAAACATTATTTATTGAAATTTTGTATTATTGCATCATCGAAAAGTTGCTGCATACATCGCTTGACAGCATGATGCACGCCATTTTGAATAAGTTCTGCAACGCAACATTCCATAGTAGTATACGTTAGTCTCTTAACTGTAGAAAAAAAAAGACTTTTTATGTATCTGTTTCACTTTCATATGAAAAAATGAAGTGAATCGAAAATAAAGTTCTGATTGGTCAATTACTATGAACTTTATTTCATTCAGATTTCAGCATTAAGCTCATAACAACACAAAGTACAGTACAGAAAAATTAAATCCAGAAACGAAGTTGTAGTAACTTATATTAATTCATCTCCCGACATTATGTAGTTCAGTTAGCTTAATATCTGAAATCCACACACATAGCTGTTACACAGTAATTTACTTGTAAACGTTATTTGAGTGATTTTATGAAGAAAAAAAAATGAGTGAATAAGGGAGGTGATTGGTCAAGTACTAAAGTACAAATGCTGCACGTGCATCCTAACATAAAGACAAGGATCATTGCAGATAGAGAGAGATTTTTAACAAGTTTACGTTGTTAATAGATGTATAATAGCGCGCTAATTGAGGACGTTACACTTGAAAACAAGTATAGGTGCCAATTTGTATCAATTATGCTCAACTCAAATATTTATGCTTTCGTTTGATAAAGTTTGTCTGTAGAAGTAATATCTAATGTGTAGATGCTTTAGTCTAAGTTGAACATATGTACCACATACTTCACTGACTCTCTCGTGGATACGTTTGGATCTGAACATAAATATCAATGGCTGTGACTATCACAGGGACTTGGTACGGTTATCCACCCGTGGTCTATGATATATATGTATGGATTGTGGACCAGGTCCCTGTGGTGTAGCTGTACCTTTCTGATTGGTCAATACTTAACGTTCTGTCGTCCAATTGACGACTCCTGATATTTTAACGGTATGCTACATTTAGTAAGATATCAAATAATAATATCCAGAGCCATCTTACAAGAATTTATTTTCCCTTAAGTTCTGCTCGAGTTGACTCAATACTTACTTCATGTATTTGGTATTGCCTGTTCTAACAATGCCTGAGCGTATGAATATGTGCCTAATTTCACATCAGCTAATCATTATCCATCCGCCTCAAAAGTTGAAATGCTTTGTCCTAACACTTTGAAGAATTAAAGGGAAAGATTTCCAACATTGAATTGGCAAGTGATTGTTAAGCACATACATATTTATATATAGAGATAAAAATAAGGTATGGCAGAGAGATACTTATTCTACCGATGGATTGATTCTCCGGGGCTTGTTTTGTCGTATTTCTTTAAATGTCGCCATTTCCGGTACCATGCTTTCTCTTTTGTTACCACACTATAAAGATTTTATTTCCGGTATTGTCGAAGTAGACACCACTTTGTACAGATTGACACTTTGTAGAACATCACACCCGTTATCGTTCTTATCAGACAAATATTTGTGCTAGCATGCGTGTATCTGATAAAACTGTGTTACAATAACATTGATTACACGGTAACTAATGAAGCTGAAAGTGACACGATCCCGGAAGTGACGTATTCAGATATATATTGTGTTATTATTTCTAATACATCAGCACTCTAGTATATCAATACATTCCAGCTAATTTCGTCTCGATATACAATTACAGTTCTGCTTCAGTACTATACCGACATGTTTGTACATATTTTGGCAAGTCTGGGAGCCATAATTAACCAAAGAAAAACCTGTTGCGCTTTCTATATTTCTTATTCATATTCAATTAAACGTAGGTTCAATACTGTTTTAACAATCAAAAGACGTATTTTTACATCTTTATAATATTGTGGTGGTGTATGTAATTTTCATTCCGCCTCTTTATGGATTAGGAATGTAAAGTATTATATTGCTACCAAATCGCGTGCCCTCAACAACACATAACGTATGAATTATATATATTATGTACAGCACGTGCATCATGTCTACACACGCGCATATGCACGAGATAAAATATTCCGATATACAAGACACTGATCTCCTCCTACAAGTGTAAAATTGGTGTCAGATGGTGAATCGAGCTTGGTTACCATGGCGACCGTTTTGCCGTGTGTATTTTCGGTTGTCGATTTGTGATTCTGTCTGTTGTACCTGTGAGTTAGGTATATACGATGAACGGAACACTCTGTAGAGTTCCGACAATCAGTAATACTCCCTCAATCAGAAAGAGTCGGCAAACACGTGAAATCATTTATACACAACACATCCAGAGAACTACCATTAGTCCGTTTGTAAATGTATGTTGCTTGCCAAACATTTCCCTGATTATCTGCTACGCTAGCATTGATCATTTGTTTAAAACTTTGTGGCGATGAGTTTGTCTGAAAAAATCCTGAAAGAGAAACCATAAAAAGGTTTTAAGACATGGTGGTAATAATTGTTGACTTTCAAATTATCAAATTTTATCGAAATATTTATCTCAGCCGCTCCAATCGTTTTTACACACTGTCAGGCGAATAACTCAATGTCAAATAAGACAAAATAATGACGATCACAAACCGTGGAATCCTACACGATTTCATAGGAAACAATAAAAAGATACCAAAGTACACAGAGTTACAATCATCTGCCACAAATATCAGGTGTGACATATTGTATTGCAAGCTACACGAAATTACATAATGTAAATATGGTTGCGCAAGCGGATTTCGATACAGTCCAAGCTTAATGAACTGTGAACCGATTGTAGATCGTAGTTATAAGTGATGGTGATACGAGGGGCAGTAACATAAGATAAAGAAAAACTAAAATGAACAAATATTAGTTACACTAGTAACGAGTCATAGTTATACGAGCGACAGTGAAACAAGAGGCACAGAGGGCCTGCATAGCTCACCTGGATATTTCAGTATGTATGGCAAAATACTCTTATTTAAGTTTTTCAAATATTTTCCTACTTTTGAACTGACTCTCACAACAATGGTTCAAGCTTGATGATGCCTAGATCCTGTCATTCTTGAATATTATTTTTCTACATATTCCCTATGAGGCCACCTTTCTCCTGGGCTTCACATTCTTACATTGTAAAATAATTCTCCAGACAAAATTTCATCAAAATCCATTTAGTTTTTCAGGATTGGTAGTGTTTCTAAAAGATTTACCCTTTGGGCCAGGTGAGCGGGAAAATGTTAATAATAAAAGCTTTACAAAGGGCAATAACTCTGTAAGTTACAGATGAATAATTCCCATTTTCGAACTCGTCAAACATTTTGCCGATATATGGCTACATACCAAATTTCATCAACTTGGCTGATATTTACTCAAGTTATCGTGTTCACAAGGTAATTGTTGAACGAACGGACGGACGAACACCGAACGCCACGGTACGGCATCAGCTCAACTTTATCCTTTGGACAAGGGGAGCTAACGAATCAAAGTTATATGAGCAACAGTAAAACTAGTCATAGATATATCATTGACAGTAAAACGAGTCATAGTTATATCATTGACAGTAAAACTAGTCATAGTTATATCATTGACAGTAAAACGAGTCATAGTTATATCATTGACAGTAAAACGTGTCATAGTTATATCATTGACAGTAAAACGTGTCATAGTTATATCATTGACAGTAAAACGAGTCATAGTTATATCATTGACAGTAAAACTAGTCATAGTTATATCATTGACAGTAAAACGAGTCATAGTTATATCATTGACAGTAAAACGAGGCATAGTTATATCATTGACAGTAAAACGAGTCATAGTTATATCATTGACAGTAAAACAAGTCATAGTTATATCATTGACAGTAAAACGAGTCATAGTTATATCATTGACAGTAAAACGTGTCATAGTTATATCATTGACAGTAAAACGAGTCATAGTTATATCATTGACAGTAAAACGTGTCATAGTTATATCATTGACAGTAAAACGAGTCATAGTTATATCATTGACAGTAAAACGAGGCATAGTTATATCATTGACAGTAAAACGAGTCATAGTTATATCATTGACAGTAAAACGAGTCATAGTTATATCATTGACAGTAAAACAAGTCATAGTTATATCATTGACAGTAAAACGAGTCATAGTTATATCATTGACAGTAAAACGTGTCATAGTTATATCATTGACAGTAAAACGTGTCATAGTTATAGCATCGACAGTAAACGTGTCATAGTTATATCATTGACAGTAAAACGAGTCATAGTTATACCATTGACAGTAAAACGAGTCATAGTTATATCACTGACAGTAAAACGAGTCATAGTTATATCATTGACAGCAAAACGAGTCATAGTTATATCACTGACAGTAAAACGAGTCATAGTTATATCATTGACAGCAAAACGAGTCATAGTAATATCACTGACAGTAAAACGAGTCATAGTTATATCATTGACAGTAAAACAAGTTATAGTTATATCACTGAGAGTAAAACAAGTTATAGTTATATCATTGACAGTATAACAAGTAATAGTTATATTATTGACAGTAAAACGTGTCATAGTTATACCATTGACAGTAAAACGAGTCAAAGTTATATCATTGACAGTAAAACGAGTCTTGGTTATATCATTGACAGTAAAACGAGTCATAGTTATATCATTGACAGTAAAACGTGTCATAGTTATATCACTGACAGTAAAACAAGTCATAGTTATATCATTGACAGTAAAACGAGTCATAGTTATATCATTGACAGTAAAACGTGTCATAGTTATATCATTGACAGTAAAACTAGCCATAGTTATATCATTGACAGTAAAACGAGTCATAGTTATATCATTGACAGTAAAACTAGTCATAGTTATATCATTGACAGTAAAACGAGTCATAGTTATATCATTGACAGTAAAACGTGTCATAGTTATATCATTGTCAGTAAAATGAGTCATAGTTATATCATTGACAGTAAAACGTGTCATAGTTATATCATTGTCAGTAAAATGAATCATAGTTATATCATTGACAGTAAAACGTGTCATAGTTATACCATTGACAGTAAAACGTGTCATAGTTATATCATCGACAGTAAAACTAGTCATAGTTATATCATTGACAGTAAAACAAGTCACAGTTATATCACTGACTGTAAAACGTGTCATAGTTATATCACTGACAGTAAAACGTGTCATAGTTATATCACTGACTGTAAAACGTGTCATAGTTATATCATTGACAGTATAACAAGTCATAGTTATATCATTGACAGTAAAACGTGTCATAGTTATATCACTGACAGTAAAACGAGTCATAGTTATATCACTGACAGTAAAACGAGTCACATTTATATCACTGACAGTAAAACGAGTCATAGTTATATCATTGACAGTAAAACGTGTCATAGTTATATCATTTACAGTAAAACGAGTTATAGTTATATCATTGACAGTAAAACTAGTCATAGTTATATCATTGACAGTAAAACGTGTCATAGTTATATCATTGACAGTAAAACGTGTCATAGTTATATCATTGACAGTGAAACGTGTCATAGTTATATCATTGACAGTAAAACGAGTCATAGTTATATCATTGACAGTATAACAAGTCATAGTTATATCATTGACAGTAAAACGAGTCATAGTTATATCATTGACAGTAAAACGAGTCATAGTTATATCATTGACAGTATAACAAGTCATAGTTATATCATTGACAGTAAAACGAGTCATAGTTATATCACTGACAGTAAAACGAGTCATAGTTATATCATTGACAGTAAAACGTGTCATAGTTATATCATTTACAGTAAAACGAGTTATAGTTATATCATTGACAGTAAAACTAGTCATAGTTATATCATTGACAGTAAAACGTGTCATAGTTATATCATTGACAGTAAAACGTGTCATAGTTATATCATTGACAGTGAAACGTGTCATAGTTATATCATTGACAGTAAAACGAGTCATAGTTATATCATTGACAGTATAACAAGTCATAGTTATATCATTGACAGTAAAACGAGTCATAGTTATATCATTGACAGTAAAACGAGTCATAGTTATATCATTGACAGTATAACAAGTCATAGTTATATCATTGACAGTAAAACGAGTCATAGTTATATCATTGACAGTAAAACGAGTCATAGTTATATCATTGACAGTAAAACGAGTCATAGTTATATCATTGACAGTAAAACGTGTCATAGTTATATCATTGACAGTAAAACAAGTTATAGTTATATCATTGACAGTAAAACGTGTCATAGTTATATCATTGACAGTAAAACGAGTCATAGTTATATCATTGACAGTAAAACGTGTCATAGTTATATCATTGACAGTAAAACGAGTCATAGTTATATCATTGACAGTAAAACGAGTCATAGTTATATCATTGACTGTAAAACGTGTCATAGTTATATCACTGACAGTTAAACGAGTCATAGTTATATCATTGACAGTAAAACGAGTCATAGTTATATCATTGACTGTAAAACGTGTCATAGTTATATCATTGACAGCAAAACGAGTCATAGTTATATCATTGACAGTAAAACGAGTCATAGTTATATCATTGACAGTAAAACGAGTCATAGTTATATCATTGACAGTAAAACGTGTCATATTTATATCACTGACAGTTAAACTAGTCATAGTTATATCATTGACTGTAAAACAAGTCATAGCTTGCCTCTGTATTCATGGGTTTAGATTTATATCTTATTTCATTGTTTAAGATTAGTAGCTTATGTTTATACAACAGTCATAGTTACATGTACAAAATGTTTATAAGGACGACCATCAAGGGGAATCTGAAATGAAGGAAACGAAACACAGGGAACGAGTAACAGAAAAGAACAGGATAGACAAGAAACGGATCAACTCTAACTCTACAATAAGGTAATTATAACTCTCCTGGATCTCTCTTCGAATCCATATCTATTTTTTTTCTTGTAATCAAACGATAAAAAGGAAAAAAGTTTTGAAAAAAGTGAAATGAAAGGATGAAGATAATTCAGTGATCTTGGATGTTTGAGTTTGTTGGAACGTTAAGAATGTAGCTTTTGGAGGGTGGTAATAGTGTAAAGTATGTTACTTTTGGTGGGTGGTAGTAGTGTAAAGTATGTAACTATTGGAGGGTGGTAATAGTGTAAGTATGTAACTATTGGAGGGTGGTAATATTGTAAAGTATGTAACTTTTGGAGGGTGGTAATAGTGTAAAGTATATAACTTGTTGGGTGCTAATATTGTAAAGTATGTAACTTTCGGAGGGTGGTAATAGTGTAAAGCATGTAACTTTTGGGGGGTGGTAATATTGTAAAGTATGTAACTTGTTGGGGTGGTAATATTGTAAAGTAAGTAATTTTCGGAGGGTGGTAATAGTGTAAAGTATGTAACTTTTGGAGGGTGGTAATAGTGTAAAGTATGTAACTTTTGGAGGGTGGTAATATTTTAAAGTATGTAACTTTGGAGGGTGGTAATAGTGTAAAGTATGTAACTTTTGGAGGGTGGTAATAGTGTAAAGTATGTAACTTTTGGAGGGTGGTAATAGTGTAAAGTATGTAACTTTTGGAGGGTGGTAATATTTTAAAGTATGTAACTTTGGAGGGTGGTAATAGTGTAAAGTATGTAACTTTGGAGGGTGGTAATAGTGTAAAGTATGTAACTTTTGGAGGGTGGTAATAGTGTAAAGTATGTAACTTTTGGAGGGTGGTAATAGTGTAAAGTATGTAAATTTTGGAGGGTGGTAATATTTTAAAGTATGTAACTTTGGAGGGTGGTAATAGTGTAAAGTATGTAACTTTTGGAGGGTGGTAATAGTGTAAAGTATGTAACTTTTGGAGGGTGGTAATAGTGTAAAGTATTTAACTTTTGGAGGGTGGTAATAGTGTAAAGTATGTAACTTTTGGAGGGTGGTAATAGTGTAAAGTATGTAACTTTTGGAGGGTGGTAATATTTTAAAGTATGTAACTTTGGAGGGTGGTAATAGTGTAAAGTATGTAACTTTTGGAGGGTGGTAATAGTGTAAAGTATGTAACTTTTGGAGGGTGGTAATAGTGTAAAGTATGTAACTTTTGGAGGGTGGTAATATTTTAAAGTATGTAACTTTGGAGGGTGGTAATAGTGTAAAGTATGTAACTTTTGGAGGGTGGTAATAGTGTTAAGTATGTAACTTTTGGAGGGTGGTAATAGTGTAAAGTATGTAACTTTTGGAGGGTGGTAATAGTGTAAAGTATGTAACTTTTAGAGGGTGGTAATAGTGTAAAGTATGTAACTTTTGGAGGGTGGTAATATTTCAAAGTATGTAACTTTGGAGGGTGGTAATAGTGTAAAGTATGTAACTTTTGGAGGGTGGTAATAGTGTAAAGTATGTAACTTTTGGAGGGTGGTAATAGTGTAAAGTATGTAACTTTTGGAGGGTGGTAATAGTGTAAAGTATGTAACTTTGGAGGGTGGTAATAGTGTAAAGTATGTAACTTTGGAGGGTGGTAATAGTGTAAAGTATGTAACTTTTGGAGGGTGGTAATAGTGTAAAGTATGTAACTTTTGGAGGGTGGTAATAGTGTAAAGTATGTAACTTTTGGAGGGTGGTAATATTTTAAAGTATGTAACTTTGGAGGGTGGTAATAGTGTAAAGTATGTAACTTTTGGAGGGTGGTAATAGTGTAAAGTATGTAACTTTGGAGGGTGGTAATAGTGTAAAGTATGTAACTTTTGGAGGGTGGTAATAGTGTAAAGTATGTAACTTTTGGAGGGTGGTAATAGTGTAAAGTATGTAACTTTTGGAGGGTGGTAATAGTGTAAAGTATGTAACTATTGTAGGGTGGTAATATTTTAAAGTATGTAACTTTTGGAGGGTGATAATAGTGTAAAGTATGTAACTATTGTAGGGTGGTAATAGTGTAAAGTATGTAACTTTTGGAGGGTGATAATAGTGTAAAGTATGTAACTATTGTAGGGTGGTAATAGTGTAAAGTATGTAACTTTTGGAGGGTGATAATAGTGTAAAGTATGTAACTATTGGAGGGTGGTAATAGTGTAAAGTATGTAACTATTGTAGGGTGGTAATAGTGTAAAGTATGTAACTTTTGGAGGGTGATAATAGTGTAAAGTATGTAACTATTGTAGGGTGGTAATATTTTAAAGTATGTAACTTTTGGAGGGTGATAATAGTGTAAAGTATGTAACTATTGGAGGGTGGTAATATTATAAAGTATGTAACTATTGGAGGGTGATAATATTTTAAAGTATGTAACTTTTGGAGATGGTGATAGTGTAAAGTATGTAAATTTAAGTACTGTTTAAAAACTTACAGCAATCTTTTTTTTCCTTTTTTTTTCAATTCATCAAAAGTACTCTTTGTCGGAATTGTGGTTTCTTTGGTCAGATAAGACATAGTTTATCCTAAATTCATGATTACAAAATCACACCAATCGGCACTTCAGTGTATGTTTTCAACATTTAATATCGCTGTTTGAATAGAAATTGTTTGACATATCTGACCACACAGACAAACATGGTACTAGACATAAACTGATCAGACCAATCACTTTATAATCCAACTCCGAACATATCACGGCCATATTTCTAATGTTGTTTGCGGTCATGTGGCCGGACGAGATCTCGCGTGACACAGGGTAATTCTGGATGCTGAAAAAGTTTCCTGTGAAACCTAATAAAGTGATTCATTATATTTCGCAAATATACCACATTGGACATGTTTAGACATCTGACCATTGTGAGAAGAATGCTTTCAGGTGGGGTTTGGGCGATTTTCAAAAATCTGCATATTTCAGCTCAAACTCTGCGGTGGAACTAATTTTTTTTTCAAAAAGCAGTTCTATTGCTATGTCGTTGTTTCTGAAAAGAGCATTTTTTTTTTTTTTATTTATTGAAATGTTTCCCGACATGCCTTATTTGTGTAATATTAAACAAACCGCCATTTGCATTTCAAGGTCAAAAGAGAATCAATGTTTATGTTTTTTAAAGTCAAAACTGGTCAAACAAATGTCCCTATTGCCTGTAATGGCACTTGTGAGTATAACAGCGTGGTTATTTTGTGCAATATATGTGAACTACGTGAGTTTAATGGGTTTTCCTGAAACCTGCATTTTTACGCATGTTTTGCCAAATTAACAAGCAGCTTAAACAAATAATTCCATATCAATAGCAAGACGCATGGTTAGGTATGATACCTACTGACAATTGATCAGGTTACTTCTATTACATGGTGATTTGTGCTATTTACATGAACCTTAAAGTTCAAATAAAGTACAATTAATTATTACGAAGATCGTCAATTAATTAATCGAGTGAATAAATTGATATGAAATCAGTTTATACATCAAATTACCATGTCGATCATTCAGCAATTATCTATTCAAAATTATCAATCCAAATATCCATCTTTTAAGATCCATACAGACACCGGGTCAATGAGTACAGTCTAGATGATGTTTGAAATGTTATGAAGTTGTTAAAAGTTAATTAAATTAATGTTTCCTTGAGTAGAATGAATCCGCGTGCTCCAAATTAATGATACATCAAAGGTCAAGGACCCCAGGTTGGTGTTGCTAACATCAAGATGTCGATTATCATCTCCGGGCAAATGTTACACCACAAAGGAACTATGCATAACACTGCAATCTCCGCCTAGACGAGCGTACAAGCACGCGCTTTTCTAATTATAACCCAGTGTGCACAGATACCCCCGGTGTTGTCTGTGCTCTCACACATACAGTGCGCGCGCGCCTCGCCAGTCGTTACTGTATAAGGGCAACTGCTCATATCAACTTCCCAGTAATATGTAAAGGGAACGTACGCAGCACGTGGTATATACACGATGAAGGAACCAACTCATTGGTTCTCATTCAAGGCCACACAAAAAAATATTCGTTTAAAAAGAAAAAAACTCCCACGCATAATCATGAATATATTAAATGTGGACAACCCTTTTTCTTAATGAATCCTGGGAAAGCAAACAAACGTTTGTAAAGGCTTTCCGAGATTCGTGGTGAGCTAAAATATAAAGTTTCGAGTGAAGAAGAAATGCATTCCGAAATTACCAAATAAAACCTACTGTAAATGATTGTAATCGTTAAATATCAATAAGTATTATCTATTAATGACATACTGTCCGTATCATTCCTAGGACCCTTACGGCCCTAAGCGGGCACCATGGGGCGCACAGTAGGCGCAACTCGGGTCTGCCAACGGTCAAATTTCGCCGTGCGCTGCAACCAAATACTTCACACAGCTTGGCCTGTTGAGATCTCTCTATAGGTGTTTGTTCTGCGATATCGTACTCCTCGCCGATAGGGGGAGCAGGCCCATCTATGGTACAAGGGTTGTGACGTCACGGCCTGGGAGGCATGCATGATAAATTGGGGACCAATGTGATTTTCACTTTCGTATCGCTCTTGTTCAAGCCCGGTCGTGAGTCAGCAGCTGTGCAGGTCGTTCGGCCTTATATTCATTAAGTAGTTGGATATCAACTGAAAAGGGTAAGTCTATATCCATTGATCTGTATTAACATTGATCCCAAATCATACTTTATTTTCTTTCTTTTTTATTATTTCCATTTCTTCCCAACCACTAAATGATTTTCATCAATGCCTTTTCGTAACCTTGAAAAGGTTACCAAAGATATTCTGTGTATTGCCCTCTGACCTTTGCACTTATCGATGACATTTAAACACTGGTTTTATGTCCTTGTGATATTTGATAAGTTTTGTTTTAAGTTACAGTCGACATAGGTTATATGACTGATGTTTAATCTAGATAGAATTCCCTGTAATTCTCACTGTGATATATATCAATATGTATTTCTAGTTTTGGTTACTACTAGTAGTATGCAACATCAGTTTGAGCGATGTATTCACATTTAATAATTCTTAACAAACATATTTCGGTGAACAGTTGTATTTTGCTGATTAACAGAAAGAAAACATATTTCTATCCTCGATAATTTATATTTTCACCTCCAATATGGAGGCCTGTTGCATTAATTTCCTGTCGTTAGAGCTATCCATTGATTTCCCCGTCGTGGGCCCCTATCCCTAAAACACCTGATACGGTTGCCTGGAATTTCATCATTTTGCGGTAACATGCAGGAATAAACTCCTGTTTCTTACAAAAATTCCACAGATAAGAATTGAAACGCTGGCTCGAGCCCAAAATCCGTACCCTCACACAGCATGACCTCCCTAGCCAAACTTCTGACTTTCCAGATACTCTCTGGCCATCCCGACCCTGAACAGGTGATTGGTCTGTATTCTTTACCAAAAATTAAACAAAATAACAGTATCTCGTATTTTCATTTTCAAAATATCCATGTTTTGACTATAATTGTATTGCTATAGTTTAACAATAGAACGGAGACAATGAGTCATTCTCGTTTACAGCGATCGTTAAAAATATGTTAGAATCTAAATATAGTCATGGAGACACACCCGATAATATACATATTTTGTGTTATCTCCCTTGTATAATGTACCCCCCCCCCCGGGAACTTAGATTTGCAATAGTCTCCCTTTAAATAACTAACCCCCTCCTTCGCGGAAGACAAGTTTGCAGTTGTTAGTGGGAACGTGCAGTACCCCTTTGCGTACCTGAGTTGTTTCAGAATAGCCAGCCTCAGCATCTGTCTCTCCATTAATCTCCTGCATCAGCAGCTATACGGGGATGAGAACGGTGCCAGAATCTTGGTAGTTCTATCACCAGGAGTAACGCCAAGGTTGCCATGGCAACCGTAATTTGATAGTGAGCCAAGCTTTTTACCTACAGTACCTATATAATTTCCACGTACGTAGGATTCTAGCGTAGGTTGTGTCTTCTACGAGGAAATTCCTGCCCGAAAACACATTCTTCAGCATGATTATTATCTATAATGCAGAGTATATGTTCTTGGGTATAAAAAGTTAAAATAATATTGAAATCGTCTGATCAATTAACTATTCGTAGTAATTAACATAACGATTTGATTTATCGGCTCATTTAAAATAGTCAAAATATAATAATGAGGTATAATGAGAAATTGTTGATTGGCACGTGATAATTGAGAATATATAAACATGAAAAATAGATACATTCTTCAATAGACAGCTGATAATAAATAAATAAATAAATAAAACTTATATTTCTGTTTTCATGATTTAGAAAGTCACAAGTAAAATCGGAACTAATTTATGGAAATTAGGGGGCGTGTCTAGCCGAAACATACTTTGATGGAGTAGGTAATGGTGTTCTCGTAACCTTAATTAAATAATTAGCCCAATTACCAAGTGTCATCGATACATGCTAATATCGGGACATAATAGCAATCGGTGAGGGGCATCGGGGCAGCGTTACACCAACGGGCATATATGGGAACACAATTTAGTTGCTTAGCACCGAGCTAATTGAGTACACGTGCGTGGGTGACTTAGGCGCCTTCTAGTGTCAATTCCATCCCAATCATAGTCAATCAACAAATCAATAAAAAAGAACCGGCCATAAAATAATCCGGAATGTTTTCATGTTTTACGCTGAAGTCACAATCTTTTTAAAAGTTAAAAAATAGTTATTTCTTAAACGATACCCAAGGGTATTTCGCTGTTAAAATTTGACCTTGTTCTTAGTAATTAGTCATATTTAAAAGTGTTTATCATTTCAAACGTATTGTTATATCAATATGCAGGATAGCATCGTAATCAAGCCTCATCAACAGATTACATTGAGGATATTTTTTTCTGTTGAAAATTACTCTCATCATACTTAATGAAGTAAGTTACATATTCCATATGTCAAATATGTAATATCTACATACCCATCGAAACATATCGCAAACCGTTGAATGGCTATGTCTTGTCCGTTAGCTCTCGAATCGTAACATTATTATAAAAGGGGTAAGAGGGATTTGAAAAATAAGTTTCAGACCTTGATCCACATTTAATGTTATTTAAGTCCTGTATGTAAATAATTCAGCATGCGTGCTGTCAGTATGTTTAGTAATATGATCTGATTACGTTTAGCCCCTTCTCCCCCTCCCACAACTCGCGTTAAAACAGCCCACTAATCCCTGTTACCGATACTAATATAATTCCATCATTCGATATCAATAATGATAAGACATGTCCAGTCTCGTGGTGAGCACCCGCTGGGATGGAAATACAATCTGTGCATGTGTATATATTATACGTGCCCCTCCCGTGTCCCCCTCCCCGTACAGGGGGCCGTGTATTGGGGAACGTGCCATCGTTATATATAGCTATGGGTAACCCGATCCCTGCCCACAGAATATCAGCATCAGCATCCCTCACATCCTCACATAGCGGGTCTAGTGTGTGTGTGTCAGTGTTAGCTCAGGATCTAGGGAGTGTGGGACGGTTTATTGAGATCTTCTAGACACCAACACTACACAGTAAGTACTTATCTCTATAATATAGGTATACGATCACTTCTATCTTCAAATCATTCTACTCATTTACAACATAAAAAAAACTTAGTCGATTTTTGTACACATTCGTATCTTAAACGGTACTTGATAGCTCGCTACTGTTTAGTCGATCGTCAAAGCTTTATAAATCATTAATTCAATAACTTAATATCATTGCATAGTTCCTCTGTATGAATGTGTGATAATGATTCGATATTTTTCTCTACTTACTAGCTATACTGAACACTTAATTCTCCTATACAAATTATCATACAGTTATAGGCCAGCTTACCGAACACAGATAGATCGTATGATTATTCATATATTACTTTTCCGTTACTTTGCCAAACTCCTCTCTCAACTTTGCCACACCCCGCCACACCCTTATCCCACATACCCAACTCATTTGAGAATCAATGTTTTCATTTATTTTAATTTTTCTAGTGATGTATGCTTAATTGTTCCAGAATCTTAACAGTACCAGTTAGATTTTCAACTATTCTTGTAATATCGAGGTAGTTCATAGCTGTCGTTCATGGGAGTCTTAACGTGTAACGAACATATAACACATAGTCAACACAATTAATACAATGTACCTTTAATGTACTTGCGTTTTCTGAAACGCACCTTAGTTTTCATCAGGTAATATCTTATCAATTTATCTTATTGAACATATTCTAATAATTTTGTTTTGATCTTTTTCAGAGACAAAATGGCAGATGTAAGTAGTTCCCAGAATTCCCCGCATGTCTTATGTGTGTGTTTACTTACATCAGTGATTATATATCGAGGATTTATACGCCATGTCGTCGGACTTCTCTAATCTTCCCAACTTGGATATTTGTTTACTAATATCAATTTCTCTGGAATTTAAACTGAATCTGACCTAAATCGAGATAGAGGATTCTATATGCAATAAGTGGAGAGAGCAATGGCCGCCATTTCCCCATGGAAACCGGATATACCCGATGCTAATTGGTCATGTGACACGATGTGTGGTGCCCGGATTTAGACATGTCTGCGATGCCTTCAGTTGTTTGATCTTTTCTTTCACGATTCCTATCTTTTTTCTACCCTATATTTATTTAGTTATCAAGATCAATTGCCGTGTTTAGTGATGACTCTGTGTGATTAGATATTTCTTAGCAAAATCAAAGTCTACATATATATATAGATAGATCGATAGATAAATAGATAGATGTATCCTCGCGATGTTTGATTTTAAGGACTGATGGACTGATTTGAACATATATATATTAAGTTATCATTAAGTTATACAATGGTAGATAGAGCTGTCATGAAGTTATACGATGATAGCTAGTTCTGTTATGAAGTTATACAATATAGATAGTGCTGTTATGAAGTTATGACTACAATGATAGTTAGTGCTGTTATGAAGTTATGACTACAATGATAGTTAGTGCTGTTATGAAGTTATAAATACAATGATAGATAGTGCTGTTATGAAGTTATACAAAGTTAGATAGTGCTGTTTGGAAACTTGGAATACAAAATGGAATATCCTTCAGCCTAGTGGAACCATATTCAGGGTTAATTATCACTTTGTATTAACGCATGACTGCGATACAGGGGTAAGTCAGAATGAGGAGACCTCGTGTCGTCACAACCCAAGAAGTTCACCTGAACACCATCCCTTACCTTACATTCTTTTCTGATAGCACAATAATGACGTAGTGTTTTTGAAAGAAGTTATAAATATAAGGATTTTTTTTATATATTCATATAAAATATATATAGATTTTTTGTATTGTTTAGTTAAATGAAAACAAAGAAAAAAGAGTTAAAAACGGAATTGAATCTCAGAAAACAAATTATTCTAGTATTTTTCAGTTATTAACAGATAAACTCCTACAGATATTTTTTTAATGTTTCGGTACTACTATCGTAGTATTTCCTCGTTTGGAGTAGAGCTATTCTCCCTACTGATATCTCCTGACTGAGAATTCCCACCCTAATTCTCTTCCTTGTTTTGTTCATTTATTTATTACGACAGAAAGAAAGGGCACAAAGGGCTACGTCGAATGTGTTCGCAAGGCTTCCACAAAAGTTAATGCAGGAAATGAAAGAGGTATGGATTTTCCATTGAATTTTTTATATAAATAGACGTAGCTAATTTGTGTCTGTACTTTTGTATTTCAGAAAGCAGCAAGCGGAGTTTTAACCAAGTTGCCCCAGAAACAAATTCAGGAGATGAAAGAGGTGTGGTGTACGCATGCGTATGAGCAACCGCACTCGCCATGATATCATGAAAAATATTACTCCCATTTTTTCCCCTTCAGTGACGTCAGCCTCATTAACACGTCATCAACCTGATTGGCATGTGTGCGTGCGCCGCGTTCCAAACCTCCCAACTGATACAAACTAATGTTTTTATTTTAATGGAGATTCGCCCGCCGACCGAGCATGATTTTGATTAATTCTTTTTTTTCCTTGGAGTTTTTACTTTACAGATTATCCCGTCTCACAGCCCCATGTTGGGCCCCTCACACTTCACCGTGTCCTTTACGAGAGTAACCTCCCTTTGCGTTCTGTCTGCATGCGTTCGAGTTACACAAGTTATCTGTTATCTGTGGTCGAGTTATGTATTACACTGATACACATCCAGTCTTCATACAAAGTATCTGTCCATGCTGTTGGAGTTCACTTTGTATGCTTGACTGATGTGCTTCAATTGTAAACAGAAACAGCCACATCTATCCGATTTCTTATGAACTGGTTTTCTGCCGCCTGCGGAGTGACGTAATTTCTGTGAAAATGAAATACCCTGATATCGGGAATAACGCACAATATTGGCTGTAACTCACTACATATTTTTATCATTGATCTCAAATTTAACCATTTTTTTTACCAAAAATAATAGTAACAATTGAATACGAAATTATCTTGATTTGTTTAATGAATATGCGGCGACCTAGACCTTGAGCGAAAGTTGGGTCGTGCGTGCTTTAGCCATCAATCTATTATTTTAACCACGTGTCTGGTTTGACGCATAAAATCTATTATGATATCCAATAATTTCGACCTGCGTTTGGTGCGCCTTTTTAACATGTCACGTGACGCGCCAGTTATCGTTATTCCATACCCGATTGCGCAGCTACGGGCTACAAGGGCTATTCTATAAAACGTGTGCATTTGTCCGCACGATTTTTATATCATATATATAGTATATCTACCGAATTGGTTGATTGTGTATATATATATATTCAAGTGTTTTTCATCTTATATATAACACGCTATGTATAGAGTAGACTTTTATGTATTTATTTGCTACAGGAAATAATTTTTTTTGAATAATGCTTTTTGTTTTAGACAAAACACTTTGATTTACTTATGACTAGCGCCAACGCTGTTTTGTTAATATATTAGAATTACTATGTGAACAGCAGATTTTTTCCTTGTTTCATATTAATTCTGTGAGAATTTTTAGTGCTTTCTATAATTTCCATAACTTATTCTTTATATATAGTTTTTGCTGTTTAGATGTTCTTGTTTAGTTAATATATTACTTTTTTACTTATTTATTTGCGATTTTTACTCTTTTCACTATAAGTTGAGATTCGTGGGATTCCCCATTATATCACGTGAATACTGAGCTATATATAGACACTATAGAAAACCCCTGTAGTCTTCTTCCCGAACAGTGTGTTTGGAATAACTTGTGCTAGTGTCATGCCAAGACTGTTTAATCCAGTCATTATGCATTTCCAGCTTATCGTCGGTAAGATAAATAATCTCCGGAAATGTTGAATAGGACTTTTCTCTCATTTAATCGAAACACTTCGGAAGTTTTCGGAAGACGAAAGAATCCACTTCGTGCTTTTCCGAGCTTGCCGGAAAAACCCGAAGATGTCGGATTAATATTTCGTCGTAAACAAATGAATGGTGTACTTGCACAAGTTAATCCAGTTCTTAAATTGAATATCTTATTGACACGATTAAATTTTCCTTACAGCCCGACCCTCACTACTATGATAACTGCATTATGACTTTACGGTTTTCAAAAAACCCGCAGCTTTTTTTCCCTTCAAATTTGACTTTATATAAGTACTTGCCGAGGCATGCCGTATTAATTTGCATGTCACGTGAGGATTTTTAATCCATCCTATTTATAATGTCAGTCAGTGGGTCTTGATGTCATATTTTTCACAATTCATATTGAAAATGAATAAATAAGTAATAATAATTATGGCAAAAATAAATAAATAAATAAAAATAGTAAATAAATAACTGGTATCCGAATTATCCGGTAATGAATAAATTTATTGTGAAAATATGACGTCGAGACGTGACTATAATTTCCACCAAGTGTTTCTTTAATACTCAATTATTCCATTGTTCTATAATAATCATGATAATGCAATACTTCTTAGTTGTATAAGTGATAATAGTATGATAATTTCTATATTATTTTCTATCAATGTAAGCTTTGTGTAGTAATTGTGATTTATATTGCCGTAACAGGCGTTTACGATGATAGACCAAAACAGGGATGGATTTATAGATATCAACGATCTTAAGGAAATGTTCTCATCCCTGGGTAAGTTAAAAGTTAAAAGTCGACATAACGGCTTAACGTAGACGATAACTAACAAGGCAGGAAAGTGTTCGATAGTTTATCATATTTGAAATGTCTAAAGTGTGTCTCAACTTTTGATCTCACCTTTTTTCAAAATTTCCTCAATTTCTATACTAAAACCAATTCCACCACCAACCAACATTAATTGTCACCAATCCACCTTTACATAATTACCCAAACATAAACCCCAACCCGTCCATTCTACTTTTTTACTGTGTACCAAACAAACAGGCCCAGTTCCCTTAACAAATCTACGAAGCGCTCGAACCACAAGCCCACCCCGCCCACTCTATATGACCGTCGACTCTCCATTTCCATCCTTACATGTACTTACATGTCTTTGTGGTCAACCTCTCGTGCTACCAATCCAAACGCCATGTTATGGTATCAGCCAATCAATGCTTTGCCCTTTGTTGTCCAATCACAATGTTGTTTTGTGTTAACCTCTCAGATCCTTCGTGTTCTAACAGTCTCGTTCTCGTTGTCATTAACCGGGTTCTTGTCCTGTTTACCAATCGTATTGTTTCCTTTAACCCATGTGATATCCTACACTGAGCAACTCCTCCTCATCAGCTTATTTCCTCCTCTGTGTGGTTTTGGTTTGTTTCCTGACCCATCCGACATGTCACCTAAATTTCCGACCCCTTCTTTCCTCCCACTCTCTCTCTCCCCCCCCCCCCCCCCCCCCCCTCTCTCTCTCTCTCTCTCTCTATGGATCCACGTCGTTGGTTGGTCAGTTGCCCTGGAATGGGCGTGTCGATGTGTGTGTATAAATGTCAGTGGTTGTATCTAACAGGCCTTCTCCATGATTGACGTAGACAGGGATGGTTTCGTCAGCAAAGATGATATCAAAGCTATCTCCGAACAGCTCGGTAAGTTGACCCTCCCCAAAACATACTAGACCACGCCCACTGCGGGTGAATAACACGACGTCACGTATGCAGTTCACACTGTTCAGAGCCCAGAACCTCAAACTGGTCTTTTATTACAAACGCAAGTCAGGATTGGTGTGAATTGATTACTTTATTATAGAGGAGAGCGGTCAGATCAAGTCAACGGAAACACACTTTCCTGCAAATCTTAGACTGTAGTGTGTAGTCGATACTAATGCTTTATAGTCCGCCATTACTGAAATATTACCATGGCAACATGTACATCGGGATTTCTGTCTAATTCAAACTGGTTAAAGAATATTTCAATTGATTATCCAACACATTAGATTTGGTGATGGGACAACAGCCAAATCGCTTTGTAAATATAACATAGAAGGTTCCTTTCAAAATCATTGTTGCTATAACAAATGCAACCGGAAGTGCAAAATGACAGCGGTTAAATATCTGTTACGGTGTAACAGAATTTGATGAGAAATAACGCAAACTATTCCGATGTACATGTTTTAGTGTAGATAGGTACAGCTGATCACATTACAGTATATAAATCTTTTAAAAAGGATAAATGTTTTACACTGTACCGTTAAATATGCACATTTACAATCAACTGTTGTCCTAACAGTAGAATACATAGTAGTTTAGTGGTTGGTAGTTTAGACGTTTTATGTTTTAACTTATTTGTAAACACGTACATGTTCTGTTAATATCACAGCAATGTATGTTTGTTTTAATGTAATCTTTTGTGTATTTTTGGCTGAATTTGAAAAAAAGTTTATTATATGTATGTCCTTTGAGTAAGAAATAACGTACCTCTTCCGGATTATAGGCAGGATTTTGCGTAATTTTGTCTTAATTTGAAGAAAAGTTTATATATATGTGTGGTTGGAGTAAGAAATAACTTACGTCTCCCGGATTTTAGGCAGGACGCCCGACGACAAAGAATTGACAGCTATGTTGAAAGAGGCTCCCGGTCCCTTGAACTTCACTATGTTCTTGTCCATCTTCTCAGACAAGCTCAGCGGTACGTCATCACACCATGTTTAATTCGTCATCAACCCATGTTTGATTCGTCATCACTCCATGTTTACTTCGTCATCAATCCATGTTTAATTTGTCATCAATCCATGTTTAATTCGTCACCACTCCATGTTTACTTCGTCATCAATCCATGTTTACTTCGTCATCAATCCATGTTTACTTCGTCATCAATCCATATTTTCTTCGTCATCACTCCATGTTTACTTCGTCATCAATCCATGTTTATAATTCGTCCTAATCCTATGTTTACTTTGCCATCATTCTACGCAGTCGCATAAATACGATGCAAAATATATTCATGTGTGTTCAAACTTGAACATTCTCTATCAACATGCACCAATAAATAAATTAATTAATCCTATTTAATGCATTATATGAACAAAACAATTGACGTATATAATACAATTGTGAAATATAGAATGGCTTTAAGATTTTTACCGGATAACTCTTTGTAAAATATCTATCATACCTATACAATTATTTGTATGATTTACAACATAAGCATCTCAATATAACGGAAGTTGTTATTTCTTGTACAGGTACCGACAGCGAGGAGACCATCAGGAACGCATTCGCCATGTTTGATGAACAGGAAAACAAGAAACTCAACATCGAGTAGTACGTATAACAATTATTTATAAACTTATCATTCTTCTTTCTAAAACCTGGACTGTTCTCAATAATCATGATAGAGTAAGACGCTGGACAAACTATGTAATTAGAGTGATATAAATAGCAACAAGTGTTAATCACGTGCGCTGTACCACGTGATTTGTCTTCAATCCATACACTTACCGTCAGGTTGCATTTGTTTGTTTTTACAATAATAGATTAGGAAGAACTAGAAATGATCAACAGTATTTGACGATCTGTCCAAATATTTTTCTAGTTGATATGTAATTAAGGAGATATGTAATTAAGGAGATATGTAATTAAGGAGATATGTAATTGAGGAGATATGTTTTCCTGTAATCATCAGTTCCTGAGCATGTTACACGCATTCATTTCTCAAGCCTTACCAATAACAAAACATCATTTTCTTAGATGATCTTCAATGTTTATCGTTTTGTGTTTCAGCATTAAGGATTTATTAGAAAACATGGGAGACAACTTCAACAAAGATGAGGTATGTTATATCTTATGATGAAATTACTCAATCATTTTCACAAATTTAACTATTACGAAATCAATGGTTTTGGAAAAAAAAAAACAAACTTTTTGACGCTGTCGTGGTAGATATGGTTTGTGGTGACAACTCAATAGCCTACAAAATAAAAGGATATCTGAAATAAGTATCTACTTCGAAACATCTCTGAACAATAAATTGTTCATTTGGAAACATGGTGATTAAACAATACATTCTGCTCATATGTTACAACTGTTAAAAGAAATGGACCCTGATTATTATAGAACAAATTCTTACGCATCAGCTGGAAGCATTACTCACCTCACGGGGTAGTTGTTTCGTGATGGCATTTATAGTTCAATGAATGAAATACTCAATTACATCTAAAGGATGGTAATTGTCTCGTTTCCAGATGAGGATGACATTCAAGGAAGCCCCTGTGGAAGGAGGAAAATTCGACTATGTAAAATTCACAGCGATGATCAAGGGTAGTGGTGAGGATGAGGCATAAAAATGCACCATCACAATTCCTACATACACCACACGAGGCGGGCTTTTCATCCCGACAGATCTGGCTCTTCCGGTCTTGGTGATGATGTCATCATGACGTCAGAAGAACGACTCCTTCTTCGCAAAATGGACAGCATGAAAATCTGAACATTTACGGAAGATTTACATCTGCAGGGATGAAAAAGACAACATAAAAAATAGACATCTCTATCCTATTTCAAATTCGCAAGGAAAAGGCATCCGATATTATCTGAAGTTTCTCAAGCCAAAGAGTGCTATCATTCCATTTCTAACACTGGTAACGAAGGGCACAGCTGTTACATGTACTCGCTCCCGGGCCTCACTTACAAGGAAGCGCCAGCTAGTGTCGTGGTTATCTCCCAGAACAGGTGGAGATAACTGCCAAAGACGACTTAAATGACTTTTACATCCATCACTGATGCGGTACCAACTTGAACGAAGAACAACATCAAAGAAAAGGTCGTCTTTCAAACCTCCCGATTTCTGTTGGCTTGAGATGCTTTAAAATGTGATCCGATTCTTTATGACATTTCCAAATATAGATTAACCCCATTTGCTCTCTCTCTTGTATATACCTAGAATACAAATAATACATAACTTTCATCAACTTTTTATAGTCATGCCGCGCCTCTGGGAAGGGTGGACGAAATCATTTAGAGGAATCTCTCGTGTTCCTCGATTCTTTTGTGTTATATAATGATTCTGTGAAATAATTGTATACAAATTTTGACCTGTCGTCTTTTCATTCATAATAGAACAGAGTACAATTTTCAATCATTTGTACTTGGGTATATAAATATTTATTTATAAATTTATGTATTTATCCCAGGGGATTAAATATTGTCGAAATAGCTAATGTATGAATGTCTGTCCTATGTCCGACTAGTAGACAAGTACTTGATCTACAAGGGGATTCATAACCACTTCCGCTCCCATGATCCTCTGTTCTGTTCCTGAGGGAATATAAAATGGCTTCCTCTGGAAAATAACAATTTGATTGGTAGCACCATGTGATACAGTGGATATGGTTGCCCCTAGCAACATCTGAGTGGATTGTTCCCGTGTATCCTTATTTATTTTACAATAAACCTCTGTGCACAGAGTGAACTGAAGCGCCATTTTGTTTTCAAATCTGTGCACGTGGGTGTATTCCATCCCTTGCCATGTGGAATCAGGATAATCAAAGCTTTTCGAATCAATTTTTTTTGACAATTTTGTTTATTCTCGTAAACAGTACCATGCAGAGAATAATATAACAAATAAAAAACAATATCAATTTAGTATTTAATATTGCTGCCAAACAATATACCACAAAACGAGAAAAAATGTTTGAAATTCAAGGCTTTGATTATCCTGTTCCATTGAATCCGAACCTGACACGTGACGATCGCCACCTACAGAAGAGACAGTTCTACAGACAAGATTATCAGACGAAATGTAGCAATACTCTGTGACGACTCGTTCAACACACGTCGATGACGTCACCAACTGAAGATCCCGGAACGTCTATCTGCGAAAAAAAATACATTCAACTAGACATTTGTATGAGACGGAACCTTTCCTGATTTTTTTTACCGACTTTCAATATATTCTATTTACCGAAATTGTA
This sequence comes from Pecten maximus, assembly GCF_902652985.1. Classification (NCBI taxonomy): domain Eukaryota; kingdom Metazoa; phylum Mollusca; class Bivalvia; order Pectinida; family Pectinidae; genus Pecten; species Pecten maximus. Next base: position 8,888,650 of record NC_047026.1, read on the forward strand.
AAATGGAATCTGGGACAAGTTATTACAAATGAAGCCGCCTCCGTATGACAAATATACAACAACATATTATGATACAGACTGCTATTTACAATCCATATTACATCATCGGTTTGAACGATTTTAAAATTAACACATACACAACAAACATAATTTGAAGTCAAGTTCATAATCAACCATGTTAAAACCTTCCGCTGGATCCAATAAAAATTGCAATTGTTTAAATACATGTTGTATCCAAAGCCAGATTTTCGTTGCCAAACAGGAATTATCCCAAAGTCATATGTAGATTAGGAATACCATACGGGCTAATCCGTCCGTCTAAGACTCGTCAGTGAGGCTAGGGACATCATACAGCTGTTCCGTCCTTCTAGGACCCGTCAGTGATGCTAGGGACATCATACAACTGTTCCGTCCTTTTAGAACTCGTCAGTGATGCTAGGGACATCATACAGCTGTTTTGTCCTTCTAGGACTCGTCAGTGATGCTAGGGACATCATACATCTGTTTTGTCCTTCTAGGACTCGTCAGTGATGCTAGGGACATCATACAGCTGTATTGTCAATTGGTTTATCAATTTATCATACTTTAGTTCATAAGTGTAGCAACCGAATTGGGCAAAAGCTATCTCAACATTACAAAGGCCCTCTTCACAATATATGTTACATAACCTGATCACAATCAATGAATGCCGTTTATTCTCATAAATGCAACAGATACAGATACCATGAAGTAATGTGGTGTCACATTAACTAAACATTTGGCTGGGTTTTATCTACTTTTGCACATTTCAAAAAAACAAAACAAAAAAACCTAGTGTTTACCTCTATCGACAGATTTTCATCTCCTATCAACAGTTAAAATTTATATCAAAGCCAACACCCATTTATATTTATATTTGAACGAAGAGTGTGTCTTTGTACGTTATAACGAGGAATTTTGAAAAAAAAAGATGTGATAGACAGGCTTTCTCACAAATATTTCCACACATACATTCAGAAGTCTCAGTCAGATTTATTCTAAAAAGGTCATAATTCAACAGACAACATTTGTTTTCAACGTTTATACAATACATTAAATTTTCTTTCTCCAAAACTGTAGAAAGAAGCTTCTTTGTGATTAAGTGATGTGAAATGGAGGATTAGATGTAGAAACTGAAGAAGAAGATATTGTTTCCACGTCTTACCCAAGAAACTGATGTTGATGTTTAAAAGAAAGAGCGTGTACAGAAAAGTCGATAAACCATCTCTAAGTGGATAGAACTTGTTAAATCGTAGGCGGTAAGAGACCATAAGAAAAACAGGTGTTATACTCCATCTTAAATAACAACCGCGGTTTCTCTTTGATCTTTAAAGAGATAACTTTTCCAACTCTGGTTTCAAAGTATAAAGTAGCGATGTTTACATATGACGGAAGACCCGTGATGATACGTAATGCTGTTTGAGACTTTTTAAGTACAATTCCGACTAGTTAAGGGTACATGTACATCTCTTCCACAATTACAGGCGTAATCAAACACCGGTAACATAGAAGTGACATACGAGTTTCAGCAATGTATTCTTATTAAGAATAGAATACATTTCAATTTCTCGGGTACATTTATCGTTTTCATTACAGAATTATAAACATAATAAACACGATAATTTCCTACTGGAATAGAAATGAACTGAATTGAAGTATTTGTGCTTTTCAATAAAATTTATAAAGATTCGCCATCAAAGCTAAGGTCATGTTAACCACTTAAATTTACAAAATTAGTTATAAACAAAACCTCTGTTTTACCAGGTTTAAAACTTACTAGCTACAGATGTGCCCAGGGATCGCGCGACTGTAAGCCTACTCCGAGTTTCCTCTGGCCCTGAGACATGGTGTCAGGGCCAGAGGAAACTCGGGCTACTGTAAGGCTTCATTTAACTCAGTTTCAATACCATAACAAAGTGTGAAGGATATAAAAATAGCGGTATCGTCAGCAAAACGACGAGACGTAGAATTGATAATTACAACAATATCACTTATGTACAGGACCAAGAATGGAACCCTGTGGTACTCCTGCTCTGTGACAGAAATAATCTTTAATCATCCAAAACTTTATCATGAGTGATTCCATCAGATTCCAGATTTATCTTAGCCTCAAGTGCCAAACACTATCTAAGGCTTTTCATATATCACAAAATATTAAACATGTATACATTCATTTTTTGCTCGAGAGCCCTGCAAATATTATGATTATTTTCAATCAATTGATAAAAATAGTGAAATGGTCTGGCATAAGGCCATTAAATACTGGTGTTCATAGAAGATATAATTCTTCATGAAATACGCTGTAATTATGAACATGTTTAAAATAACCCTTCTCATATACTTTGCCTACAGAGGATAATGATAACGGTCGGTAATGTGATGGAGAATGCCTATTACCTTTTTGAAACGAGGCATAACTTAGCTGTTCTCCACATAGCTGGATAAGTACAAGTATATAGCGACATATTAAACAATGATGTCAGTGGCGTAGCTAGATATGGCCACCCTATACACTTACATTAATATGAATTATCTTGGCCCATATTCAAGGTCAAAGGGGTCAAATAGGCTAAAATCTTTAAAAGACTTGTCAATAACCATGAGAACGAAAGGTTACACAATTTACTTAAACTGAATCTACTCTGAAATTTGAATCAAGTAGTAATCAACCTAACATCCTGCTATCTTCATGTTAGTAACTTTCTTGAATATGGTGTTAATATCAACTTTTTAAAAATTATTATAAGCTCTGAAACGGATGCGAAATTAAGGAGAATGCCGGAACGATAACAAATGTTAAAACATTATCCGGGAAATCAGAGCTTTGTAACATGTCATCATGATAATTCAATAAGTCGTGTGAATCTCGGTCCGAGTATCTGATAATCTTAACATTTTCTTAGAAGTTTGATTTCTTAATTCATCATTATTTGCATTTTTGTGTCAATGGTAGCTAGGCCACTGGATGTAGACACAGGCGCTTGCATAGAAAATATCACTTTCGATTTTTTTTGATATGACAGCGGTATGTGTAATGTACATACCGCTGTCATATCAAAAAAAAAATCGAAAGTGATATTTTCTATGCAAGCGCCTGTGGATGTAGACGGTTCAAAAAGGTATTGGACGTGCATTCCATCATGTGACGACTACTGATTTCGTCACAACCACGACGGTTCTTCCTTGTTCTAGACTTCTGTGGCGCCAATTTTAATATCATCACTCACACTCCTGTCCTGTTCGGAATGATGGCGCCTTCGGCATCAGTTTTTGAACAGTAATATTTACATGTATTTTATAAATCTCTCTCAGTATGTTCAACTAAGGGAGTGAAATGCGGTCTCTAGACTCATCAGCGATACTATCACGACTAGAAATGTACTTTTCGCTTGGTAACGCTTATAATAATCTAATTTGATGTGACGTCATATCCGGCGGAAATTCCAATTATAATTAATGTGACGTTCCGACTGGTGGAAATTCTAATCATAATTCAATTTGGTGTGACGTCATAGCTGGCGGAAACTGAAATACCAGCCCATCACCATTTGATCCGATATCATAACTTGATTTCCGATTACTCTAACGAAAAGACGAAAGTTACTAGTTGGGAGTACATTGTACAAGTAAAATACTAAATGAACAGCATTTTAAAATGATGATGTTAGAATAGCTAGCAACTGGAATTCCTCACCCACGATTGCGATTCTGGCACCGAATTTATCGGTTTTTGAAAATAACATTGTCTGTTTTGGGAGGAGCGGTAAAGGATTGTTTAAAACAACTTTGGAGAGACGTTACTTCAAAAAACACTGTTATATATTATGTTTAACAAGATATGGAGTAGGATCTAGAAAGCCTCCCCCCCCCTCCAAAAAAAAATTGTATGAATCTATCGTGAAATACACTAGAATGCAGGATTTTGCATTAACCTGCTAAACTTGGCAGATATGTATGTCTGTTCAGAATAATCCAAGATTAAGCAAGTCAATAGATTAGACGGGTAATGACTCTTTAGGACAGGTTTCCAGGGACCTATATATCAGATATATACGTCTATGAGGTTTCTAAGCAGTAAATTCTCCGTTCTTCTATAGCTGGTTGTCGACATGTTTCAGCCGTAAACGGCAGGCCGGCATCATCATAATCCCAACCTACAATGTTTGGAAACCTGTCTTCAGGAGTTGCACCTCTTCTTTTCTGAAGAGTTGACTTTTATTAAACGGTCCTGTATACCACTAGCTATCCTGAAACCTAGTAGATGAACTACTACACGCATATATGGACTTGGCACGACGTTGGTTCTTGGATAATTTCTCATACTGGAGCTTTTTCTCGTCTTGTTTTAAGTTGAAATAAGTTGTAACAGATTGAATTACGTTGTCAATCAGTGGATTCACAGTCTGAGTAGCCATGGGAATTCCTTCACGAGAAATACCAAGTATTTGACCAGGTGGAGCGTCACGTTAATAAGTCCAGGTATAGCATTTCATTATGATGACACTATAAACAAGCCATGGAAATTCCTTCACGAGATACCAAGTATTCAACCAGGTGGAGCATCAAGTTAATAAGTCCAGGTATAACATTTCACTGTGACGACACCATAAACTAGCCTTGGGAATTCCTTCACGAGAAATTTTACGTATTTGACCAGGTGGATCGTCACGTTAATAAGTCCAGGTATAAAATTTCATTGTGACGACACTATAAACTAGCCCTGGGAATTCCTTCACGATACATTTTAGGTATTTGACCAGGTGGAGCGTCACGTTAATAAGTCCAGGTATAGCATTTCATTGTGACGACACTATAAACTAGCCTTGGGAATTCCTTCAAGAGAAATTTTAGGTATTTGACCAGGTGGAGCGTCACGTTAATAAGTCCAGGTATAGCTTTCACTGTGACGACACTATAAACTAGCCTTGGGAATTCCTTCACGAGAAATTTTAGGTATTTGACCAGGTGGAACGTCACGTTAATAAGTCCAGGTATAGCATTTCATTGTGATGACACTATAAACTATCTTAACATAGAAAAACAAAACAAATATAATCACAGCACCATTTTATTTCTCTGTTCTTTCATACTCGAACTCTGACGAGACCGACATCAAAACACAAATAAAGGAAAAGAAACCATACAGGCGTCTTTAAATAGCTTATTTACATTTAAAATTTAACACAATATAACCATACATTATTGTACAAACTATTAATATACCAGTACATTACATTATTGTACAAGCTATTAATATACCAGTACATTAACTACATTATTGTACAAACTATTAATATACCAGTACATTACATTATTGTACATATTAAACAGTGATGTCAGTGGCGTAGCTAGATATGGCCACCCTATACACTTACATTAATATGAATTATCTTGGCCCATATTCAAGGTCAAAGGGGTCAAATAGGCTAAAATCTTTAAAAGACTTGTCAATAACCATGAGAATGAAAGGTTACACAATTTACTTAAACTGAATCTACTCTGAAATTTGAATCAAGTAGTAATCAACCTAACATCCAGCTATCTTCATGTTAGTAACTTTCTTGAATATGGTGTTAATATCAACTTTTTTTTACTTATTATAAGCTCTGAAACGGACGCGAAATTAAGGAGAATGCCGGAACGATAACAAATGTTAAAACATTATCTGGGAAATCAGAGCTTTGTAACATGTCATCATGATAATTCAATAAGTCATGTGAATCTCGGTCCGAGTATCTGATAATCTTAACATTTTCTTAGAAGTTTGATTTCTTAATTCATCATTATTTGCATTTTTGTGTCAATGGTAGCTACGCAACTGGATGTAGACACAGGCGCTTGCATAGAAAATATCACTTTCGATTTTTTTTTTGATATGACAGCGGTATGTGTAATGTACATACCGCTGTCATATCAAAAAAAAAATCGAAAGTGATATTTTCTATGCAAGCGCCTGTGGATGTAGACGGTTCAAAAAGGTATTGGACGTGCATTCCATCATTTGACAACTACTGATTTCGTCGCAACCACGACGGTTCTTCCTTGTTCTAGACTTCTGTGGCGCCAATTTTAATATCATCACACACACTCCTGTCCTGTTCGTAATAATGGAGACTTCGGCATCAGTTTTTGAACAGTAATATTTACATGTATTTTATAAATCTCTCTCTGTATTGTCAACTAAGGGAGTGAAATGCGGTCTCTAGACTCATCAGCGATACTATCACGACTAGAAATGTACTTTTCGCTTGGTAACGCTTATAATAATCTAATTTGATGTGACGTCATATCCGGCGGAAATTCCAATGATAATTAATGTGACGTTCTGACTGGTGGAAATTCTAATCATAATTCAATTTGGTGTGACGTCATAGCTGGCGGAAAATACCAGCCCATCACCGTTTGATCCGATATCATAACTTGATTTCCGATTACTCTAACGAAAAGACGAAAGTTACTAGTTGGGAAAACATTGTACAAGTAAAATACTAAATGAACAGGATTTTAAAATGATGATGTTAGAATAGCTAGCAACTGGAATTCCTCACCCACGATTGCGATTCTGGCACCGAATTTATCAGTTTTTGAAAATAACATTGTCTGTTTTGGGAGGAGCGGTAAAGGATTGTTTAAAACAACTTTGGAGAGACGTTACTTCAAAAAACACTGTTATATATTATGTTTAACAAGATATGGAGTAGGATCTAGAAAGCCCCCCCCCCCCCCCCAAAAAAAAATTGTATGAATCTATCGTGAAATACACTAGAATGCAGGATTTTGCATTTACCTGCTAAACTTGGCAGGTATGTATGTCTGTTCAGAATAATCAAAGATTAAGCAAGTCAATAGATTAGACGGGTAATGACTCTTTAGGACAGGTTTCCAGAGACCTATATATCAGATATATACGTCTATGAGGTTTTTAAGCAGTAAATTCTCCGTTCTTCTATAGCTGGTTGTCGACATGTTTCAGCCTTAAACGGCAGGCCGGCATCATATCATAATCCTAACCTACAATGTTTGAAAACCTGTCTTCAGGAGTTGCACCTCTTCTTTTCTGAAGAGTTGACTTTTATTAAACGGTCCTGTATACCACTAGCTATCCTGAAACCTAGTAGATGAACTACTACACACATATATGGACTTGGCACGACGTTGGTTCTTGGATAATTTCTCATACTGGAGCTTTTTCTCGTCTTGTTTTAAGTTGAAATAAGTTGTAACAGATTGAATTACGTTGTCAATCAGTGGATTCACAGTCCGAGTAGCCATGGGAATTCCTTCACGAGAAATACCAAGTATTTGACCAGGTGGAGCGTCACGTTAATAAGTTCAGGTATAGCATTTCATTATGATGACACTATAAACAAGCCATGGGAATTCCTTCACGAGATACCAAGTATTTAACCAGGTGGAACGTCAAGTTAATAAGTCCAGGTATAACATTTCACTGTGACGACACTATAAACTAGCCTTGGGAATTCCTTCACGAGAAATTTTACGTATTTGACCAGGTGGATCGTCACGTTAATAGTCCAGGTATAACATTTCATTGTGACGACACTATAAACTAGCCTTGGGAATTCCTTCAAGAGAAATTTTAGGTATTTGACCAGGTGGAGCGTCACGTTAATAAGTCCAGGTATAGCATTTCACTGTGACGACACTATAAACTAGCCTTGGGAATTCCTTCACGAGAAATTTTAGGTATTTGACCAGGTGGAGCGTCACGTTAATAAGTCCAGGTATAGCATTTCACTGTGACGACACTATAAACTAGCCTTGGGAATTCCTTCACGAGAAATTTTACGTATTTGACCAGGTGGAGCGTCACGTTAATAAGTCCAGGTATAGCATTTCATTGTGATGACACTATAAACTATCTTAACATAGAAAAACAAAACAAATATAATCACAGCACCATTTTATTTCTCTGTTCTTTCATACTCGAACTCTGACGAGACCGACATCAAAACACAAATAAAGGAAAAGAAACCATACAGGCGTCTTTAAATAGCTTATTTACATTTAAAATTTAACACAATATAGCAGAGGAAATGTTGCATTCATGCCTCATTCATACAAATACTTATAAACCAAATACATGTATATTGATGTGGAGCACTGGGATCTGACATTAACACTGTCGTTAAATACCTCTCTCCAGAAAAAAAAAAAATCTTCCAATTCAAAACTACTTCCTGTTGATAACGATTTTCTTAAAGCAAATGCTGATGTGATATCTAAACCGAAAATAAAATTACTACCACTCTTTAAATATTAAATAACATCAATAATATAAAAAATGACAGGAATTTTATTCTTGTTTAAATCTATATATTATCTAACCCGTTCACATACCAACAAGTAAAACGAAAGTCTGCCTTTGATGTTAAATATTTACAGGTTGTTAAAGGTGTAATGTCTTGTAGGCTTATAAAATAAATGTTGGACTGAATAAAAGTTTGTAATAGATACTCCTTCCCTAATGGTCATGGATTGACCGGGCCAAACTGGTATTAAAAGTTTGTGATAGATATACTCCTTCCCTAATGCTAAAAAAAGGGAGACAATTTCAATGGGTGTACATGTATACTATATTTCAATTTCTGATGTGAAATGATGTGAACTGCGGATTCTGTGATGGATATCACCTAATTCTTAAAGTGACCGAAATTATACATTTATACATCTAAAAGTACCAATTGCCCAGGGTAGGGGCAACAACAGCTCAGTCAGCCGGCCACGTAACCTCAGGTGAAGATCGGATATACGAGTTTGAAGCTCCCTACGAATGTCGCTTTTTGCTTCTCAGGAAACTGAGAATTGGGCTGGTCTTTGGTCAAGACACTTTACCCTAACTGCTATGGATGGCTTTGAACGGGCCTCCTGTATGCTGTTCAGTGAGGTAGTCACCAACTACTACAAGAAGACCCCACTTCAAAATGACCCTGGCTGTTCATGGGGTGATAAACCCAGCAAGCAAACAAACAACACTGCCCAGTGTTTTTCCTTTCTAGATGGGTGAGGAGTGAACAAAAAATGAATGAAGTAGGAATGTTGAGGGACTCAGGATAAAAAAAACCTGACAGAGAAATGATTATACACATACGGATCAACATGTATAAACGGATCACATCAAAATCACAAAATCTAAACAGTTGTGAGGGAAACTGGCAATTTTACTGTACTAGTACAAGTTACCAATGTAATTTAATGACCTGCAATGTTTATCAATGTGATTTAATGACCTACAATATTTATCAATGTAATCTAATGACCCTTAAAGTTTATCAATGTGATTGAATGACCCTCAATGTTTATCAAAAGTATGGTGTACCCTGTAAATTAATGTCAGAACTATTGTGTCAAGTTCATTAACAGTGCATAAATCTAAGTATTATCAAAATAATCTATTATGAAATTGACAAAAACCAGTCTTTAATTGCACAACTGATGATACAAAGTTGATCTACAGATGAACACATTCTGGAAGTTTTTAATTAAATAAAGTCATTCACCATTTAAAAGAGATTGCCATCAAACTCAGGTTAACACTCTCATCATCTGGGGAAAAGATTTCTAACACAGTAGAGTGAGAATAGACACCAAATAATACCATAGAAATATTTGGTGACTGCAGGTGACATAAAACAGTATTAGTAAATGAAACAAAAAAAACACCTATTGTCATTATAAAACATTTGTTTCATCATCATTTAAATACATGCATTTTAAGTGTATATTGATATACCATTCAGAGATTAACTTTTAATATATGATCAATACTAAAACTGAACGTTAGTTACACACCAAACACAATGAGGAATAGAATACAGCAACCTTATATGAACTCTTGACAAGGTGAACAATCGTTTTATAAAGTTTATCATCTTTGTTCAACATAAGATCAACAACAACAAAATCATTACATTTTTGTACAATTTATCAACTTACAAGTACATTACATTATTGTACAAATTATCAACATACCAGTTAATTACATTATTGTACAAACTATTAATATTCCAGTACATTACATTATTGTACAAACTATCAATATACCAGTACATCACATTATTGTACAAACTATTAATATACCAGTACATTACATTATTGTACAAACTATTAATATACCAGTACATTACATTATTGTACAAACTAGTAATATACCAGTACATTACATTATTGTACAAACTATTAATATACCAGTACATTACATTATTGTACAAACTAGTAATATACCAGTACATTACATTTTGTACAAACTATTAATATACCAGTACATCACATTTTTGTACAAACTATTAATATACCAGTTAATTACATTATTGTACAAACTAGTAATATACCAGTACATTACATTATTGTACAAACTATTAATATACCAGTACATTACATTATTGTACAAACTAGTAATATACCAGTACATCACATTATTGTACAAACTATTAATATACCAGTACATTACATGATTGTACAAACTATTAATATACCAGTACATCACATTATTGTACAAACTATCAATATACCAGTACATCACCAGTACATCACATTTAAACACTTGGTTATCTGACAAGTAATAACACTTCGGGCTGATTGATATTTTATCAGCCATTTTGGTCAAACGTGTATAATGTATTAAATCATGAGATACAATACACAAATAATGTGTAAGGATCCTTAATAATCATATTAAATGGCACAACAAACTATCACAACATCTTCAGTCCCAGTGGCTGTAGAATGTCATGTGACATCAGAACAAGTCATGTGACAACAAACCCATTCATATGACAGATGACAGGGTCATGTGACAGTAAACAGGGTCTGACAGTAAGTTAAGTAATAAAAAGTACATTTTATCCTGAATTTTACATATATCATTAAGTGTATGAAGTAAAATAACCACAGATTACATACCATGGGAGAGAATAAGCACTTCAGTGACAGCCATAGTATTGACAAAGTATTGTCTACATCATTACAGAGACCTCTCATTACCATACAAATACTTCTTAAAGACGTCACAAAGACAATGAAATACTACACAGAACATCAGGTAGGAAGTTCCCACTGTCTTCTCTGTTCTCACAACAGAACCAATCTTAAACTGATAGAAGGTTCAATGAATATTGCTTAATCATGCATTTATTTAATAATCAGATTATTTCAAACATCACCGATAATGAAGGTTTCATATTTGTATGTTACTAGAACACCTGTCTAAATGCTGATAATATCACATACCCAACACTGGGAGATACCCACATCACATATAACTTAATGTCAAACCTCTCGTGGTGTAAAATGTGGAGACCTAGCCACTAGACTGTATCAGTGCGAAAAACTACTCTTAGACTACAGAAATAATCAACAGGATGCGAGGTTGATTCTGAGAGGTGACAGATTTGATCAATGGTCTTATAATGATTATTATTAATCAAGTAGGTTACACATATATTAATGCTTTAAAGACAACAATGTTAAATAATATTAACAGATTATGATCTAAAAATTAAAAAAATAAGAATCTGAGTCCACTAAATGATGTAAATTCGCACCGGAGAGGAGCAGATCATTTATAATGTATACAATATATATACATTATGTATATATTATAAAGCAACTTTAATGCCTGGGTATGTACATAGTCTCTTATCATTTTTTTAAATATTGAGTCTCCTTAATCTTAGATCAGAGAACTCTCAGTCACCTGTACAGAGTGAACTGTGCAAGTAAAAGCTTGACTAGTCATAAAAATGAAACTGTAAACATCATAAACCTCTATTTCATAGAAATATCACACTGTACAGAATCTTAACAATTATATCTCTACATTAGATTTCTACATTTATGTGTGAGATGTTGGTCAAACTGACCGCGTACCTGGTATTCGGTCACAGTATGAGGTTGGTCAAACTGACCGCGTACCTGGTATTCGGTCACAGTATGAGGGTTGGTCAAACTGACCTTTTACCTGGTATTCGGTCACAGTATGAGGGTTGGTCAAACTGACCTTTTTAGTTTTACCTGGTATTCGGTCACAGTATGAGGGTTGGTCAAACTGACCTTTTACCTGGTATTCGGTCACAGTATGAGGGTTGGTCAAACTGACCTTTTTAGTTTTACCTGGTATTCGGTCACAGTATGAGGGTTGGTCAAACTGACCTTTTTAGTTTTACCTGGTATTCGGTCACAGTATGAGGGTTGGTCAAACTGACCTTTTTAGTTTTACCTGGTATTCGGTCACAGTATGAGGGTTGGTCAAACTGACCTTTTTAGTTTTACCTGGTATTCGGTCACAGTATGAGGGTTGGTCAAACTGACCTTTTTAGTTTTACCTGGTATTCGGTCACAGTATGAGGGTTGGTCAAACTGACCTTTTTAGTTTTACCTGGTATTCGGTCACAGTATGAGGGTTGGTCAAACTGACCTTTTTAGTTTTACCTGGTATTCCGTCACAGTATGAGGGTTGGTCAAACTGACCTTTTTAGTTTTACCTGGTATTCGGTCACAGTATGAGGGTTGGTCAAACTGACCTTTTTAGTTTTACCTGGTATTCGGTCACAGTATGAGGGTTGGTCAAACTGACCTTTTTAGTTTTACCTGGTATTCGGTCACAGTATGAGGGTCAGTCAAACTGACCTTTTACCTGGTATTCGGTCACAGTATGAGGGTTGGTCAAACTGACCTTTTACCTGGTATTCGGTCACAGTATGAGGGTTGGTCAAACTGACCTTTTTAGTTTTACCTGGTATTCGGTCACAGTATGAGGGTCAGTCAAACTGACCTTTTACCTGGTATTCGGTCACAGTATGAGGCCTGGTCAAACTGACCTTGTACCTAGTATTCGGTCACAGTATGAGGGTTGGTCAAACTGACCTCGTACCTGGTATTCGGTCACAGTATGAGGGTCAGACAAACTGACCTCTTACCTGGTATTCGGTCACAGTCTGAGGGTTGGTCAAACTGACCTCGTACCTGGTATTTGGTCACAGTCTGAGGGTTGGTCAAACTGACCTCGTACCTGGTATTCGGTCACAGTATGAGGGTTCGTTAAACTGACCTCGTACCTGGTATTAGGTCACAGTATGAGGGTCGGTCAAACTGACCTCTTACTTGGTATTTGGTCAGTCTGAGGGTTGGGGATAAACTTCGTTACTTCCACATCTGATTTAAAAATGTCCTCATTAAAACAAGACAAGGACAGAACAGTACGTAACGTAATAAATTAGAAACGTAACATGTGTCAGAGTACACGTAACATGTACCACTAAAACATCCAAAACTGGTCACTTTGTAAATTTACCTTAAATATGACATAATGGGTTATTTACGGTTAGTTTAAACTACATAAACTTCTGTTACCAATTTTTGACTCACTGAGTTCAAACAATGAAATACTTTAATAAATATTTTTCTTCACTTTCACCAAATACTTTGATCCATATATATATTTATTTCGGTCCAGATCGTACGAATCCTTGAAGAGGCGGAGCCATCCCCATGGGGGGCCCCTGACTGGCAGGAGGTCCTGATGGGGGTGACATTAAAGGTACACTGGTTTGCTGGCTCATGAGGGGCACCTGAGGGGAAAACTGTGATGATGGTCCTCCAACAGAATGTTGTGGCATGGCTGGAACTTGCTGTATCCCCCTTGGGGGCCCCATTGGAGGTGGACCTGTGTAAAGGCGTTTTCCACTTGAATCAGGCATTTCTGGCAGAATTCCAAGAGGGCCGTATAACTCCCGTATCACAAGTAGAACTGTGTCCTCAGACTCCCTATATAACAAAGTCAAAATATCAGTTTACTAAAAGACTTATTCTGATCTCTGTATCATTATATTTGTAGAAATGTAAACATACTACATATATATACAGTTAAGAACATGTCCAGCTTGTTCACAATGAATAAAAATAATCATTTTTTCTGGAAATCCATAAAAGAGCAGTACGATGACCTACTAGTAGTAAGGAGGTCTAGACTTACCAGTAACATAACCTACCAGTAGTAAGGAGGTCTAGACTTACCAGTAACATAACCTACCAGTAGTAAGGAGGTCTAGACTTACGCGTAACATAACCTACCAGTAGTAAGGCGATCTAGACTTACCAGTAACATGACCTACCAGTAGTAAGGAGGTCTAGACTTACCAGTAACATGACCTACTAGTAGTAAGGCGATCTAGACTTACCAGTAACATAACCTACCAGTAGTAAGGCGATCTAGACTTACCAGTAACATGACCTACCAGTAGTAAGGAGGTCTAGACTTACCAGTAACATAACCTACCAGTAGTAAGGAGGTCTAGACTTACCAGTAACATAACCTACCAGTAGTAAGGAGGTCTATACTTACCAGTAACATAACCTACTAGTAGTAAGGCGATCTAGACTTACCAGTAACATGACCTACTAGTAGTAAGGCAATCTAGACTTACCAGTAACATCCATGGCTTGCTAGGGCAAACAGATAATCATTAAAGCTCTCTATTGGCCGCTCCTGTAGAACGTAGTCAATACGTCGGCCTTCATTCATCTGGCCCATGTAAATCTCCTCTTCAGCACCCGAGGCTACAGCTACAAAGGGAGATAATAAATTATAGGTATAAAGGGATATCATAAACTACAGTTACAAAGCGATATAAAAAACTATCACTACAAAGGGAGATAATGGACTATTAACTATAAGAGGAAAAAAATAGCTACAAAGGGAGATAAAATACTAGAGCTACAAAGGAAAATAATAAACCATAACTACAAAGGGAGATAATCAACTATAATTACGAAGGGAGATAACTATAGCTACAAAGGGAGATAATAGACTATAGCTACAAAGGGAGATAATGAACTATAGCTACAAAGGAAGATAATAAATTGTAACTATGAGGGGAGCAACAATATCTGATACTGTGCACGATCATCTACAATAAATATTCTGCTGAAAGTGTTCAACTGCTATCGACATTTTACTTACATAATTTATCATCTTCCTCTTGGGACAAGTCATGCATGACTGATGATATCTGGCTATCGACTTGCTGCTCCAGTGAATCTCCAAGCGTTGTCTCACTTGTCCGATGAGCCTTCGCAAAATCATTTATGGTATTCCATGTACTCTTTAGTGAATCCACTATTTTCTGTTTTATATCTGCGCCTACCCTTGTCAAACTTTCTTTTAGTTCTGAAACACAAAATATCAAAGTTATGTTTTTATGATTTAAATCAAGTTATTTGATATGTTCATTACATCACACTGCATATCACTGAAATTATCCATTAACAGGGGAATTACTGAGATTTTGTGACTTGTTAGGAGACTTACAAAGGTGGAGCTGTTTGAACTTTGTGACTTACCGAGGTGGAGTCGTTTGCGTCCCTTGTGATGAGGTATAAGTACTGGTTTGATATTAACAGCTGATGATGATACTAAAGGCTCCAGTCTATATGCCTGTAATCAACATACACAAGGTATCTTGTAACTCCTTTATTTCACTTACATTTATTATTTTTCTATTAATAAATCCTCCACAAACCGGCATGGTATTGTATTATTTTCTTTCAATTTTTTTTTCTTTAAAAAACGTATTGAATCTGATCTTTAACATAGAAATGATTCAATGATCAGTATTAGTAGAAAATCTGGATTAGACAATAACAGCTGCCTGACCTTTTTTTAGGTCAGTAGTGTCTATTATGAATTTGATCATTTTATGACTCACATGATTAAAATAATTTAGATAAAATAATTTTACTGTAGATGCTATAAGACTCACCACAGGATCAAACTGAAAATAAAAAGAAGATAGGAGTAAATAAAAGATGTTACTCAGATCACAAAGTTACATAAATGTATACCTAGCAAAATACTTTTAGTCAACATTATTATCATAGTAATGTTTTCTTGTATAAAAATATAAAGAATAAACGAGAGTCGTCAGAAGACACCAACGCCCCAATAGAAATATCTTTTGACAAGGAGCACATATCAAATATTGGGCCCTATCTCATACTTAAAACAAGAGGCCAGTGAGTTTTGATATATTTTGGAAGATTTGAATCCTCAACTTCAAGGTCAATGCCGCAGCAAGGTGAAGGTTGAATATGAGGTCTCTGGACCTCTTCCTTGATGAGAAGAAGACATTTAAATATTTTATCATATTTGACCCCCTTTGACCTTAAATGAAGATCAAGGTCATTCATTTGAACAGTCTTGATAGCCCTTCATCCCAGCATGCTATAGGCCCAATATCAAGTCCCTTGGCCTCTTGCTTATTGAGAAGAAGTCATTTACAAATGGACCACACACAACGGAAGATGCATGACAGACGATGACGGACAAAAGGTGATTAGAATAGGTCACTTGAGACTTGAGACAGGTGACCTTAAAAGAGGTACTGAAATAAGATTAATTTACGGATGACAAATTCCTTTATTGTGCAATATTTCACTTTCTTAAATTTCATTTCATTTTTTATTAGACTAAATTATGTAACTGTTCATGGGATTGTACTTACTGGATGAAAAACATTGAATAATCTGGAACACGTTGGAAGTTTGAAATCTTCACCGACTTTGTCCAGACCTCGTGCTGAGAGAAACACACCAATGGGAGACCCCATGGCGATGAAGGCGCTGGGTTTGAATGAGAGCTGTGGGTAGGCTACACTTGGTCGCCCCGTACCAGACACACCCTGTATGTACTCCACATTTATACTGGCCGATCGAGAGGCACTGGAAACACAGAGAACTGGTCATTGTACTGGATACTAAAGATAAACCACAGTATTCTGCTGAGGCTCAAATACAGTCAAATAATGTCTCTTTTTGATTCTTATCAAAAGTAACACAGCAAAAAAATATAAACACTCAGTAGAAATTCTGTGGAATTGTATGTCTCCCTGTCCAGCATTGACTCTCATAACCAGGTATCTAACATGAAATTTCAGAAAAAAATGTGGAAGAGCTTAAAATCTGTTTTGAATATTAAGGACTCACATAACTAAATAATTTACTATAATATGTTATTACTAGTGACCCCATCCCTTCATTCGCTCATTTGAAGTTCAAATGATGTGAAATTTATATCATATTTATTATAAGGTTTGAAGTTTTTTCTGTCGGATAAATGTTGTTATTGCATAGGTTTAATGGCATATTAGAGCACACAGGTACTCGAAAGACAGTAACCCTGACATTAACCCAGACCTGGGGAATTCCCGCCTTTTACACCTCAAATCCTACGCCATTCTATTTTCAGTAGGAGTGTATATTTTTGATTTTCCAAACCTCAAGACCCTACTCCTTATTCTCGTATATAGTAAGTACCCATTTCATATGTTATTTACTCAGGAAAACAGCTACAAGCCTAAGAAACACATTTTCCTCAGGGACTTGGTTCAGGTGAAACACCAGCTGATTGGCTGATTTACTTGTGTGAGTCCTTGAAAGTACACTGATTAACAAAAGCATGCATGTAAAGGAGAGAAATCAATCTGAAAACTGTGGAGAGAGTTATCACTCAATCTCAAAGTTCACAGTTTTTATCACAAATACTGGTATTCTAACATTAGTTTGTCATTGATTTGAGCTGTACACCCTACAAGACTTACCTTGGTTTGCTTAAGGCTGCCTGAGACTTCATTTCTCCCTCCAGTTGTTCCCGTACTTTCCGTTCTATTTCTTCTTTAGCTTTCCTCTCAGCTCGCTCCGAATTTCTTTGCTGAAACAGGAATCAATTAATGATATTTTTATACAAATGGTCTGATTTTCCTGAAGAATCTTATGGTTCTTAAACAATATTATTTTATATATGTACAAACTTATACAATGTATGGCCATACAAATTTAAGACCGACAGATTTGATGATCTGGAATGTGTACAATACTTGAGTGTAAAATTTTCCAAACTTTCCAATATCTGACTTACCTTTCTGTGCTGCTCATCCTTGATAAGTCCTTGGAGTTTTTTCCTGGGTCCCATCGGAAGTCCGAGGTCCTTGAGATCTCCTTCACTACACATGCTCTGTAAAACAATGGAATATTTAGAATCACTAACATCATCATACATGTCTGTTTATTTGTTTGCTTTGTTTATCACCCTGTAAACAGCCAGGGTCATTTTGAGGTGGGATCACCTTGTAGTAGTTGGTGACTACCTCACTGAACAATATATGGGAGGCCTGTAATCCAGAGCAATTAGGGTAAAGTGTCTTACCAAAGAGTACAGACTAGAATGTTTCTAATCTTCCCGAGCAAAGTAAACCGACACCGGTAAAAGGAGCATCAAACCAAAAACCTCCAATCTCCACCTGAAGTGGAGGGTGGAGCTACCATAGTAGGTAAAGATGGTAAATATTTAATATTTTCAATTGATTTTTATGGCAGTTATAATTTTCCGTTTTTGTGACAAAACAAATTCAAGTGGTTTACAGGGAAATTAATGTTTATTAAAAGTAATGTAATCAACATCAAAAAAGAAAAAAATAATGACATTTTCGCAAGAATATTAAAACTGTCCTTGCTTGTTACTTAGATGGAAATAGAAATTCACTTTTGTGTTTTGAACAAGCTTGCCAAAAATCTATCAATTAATTCAAAACATTTCAAAATGATAACTTGGTTGTAATTAAATTCATTTAAAATCAACACATTAAGCTTCATGACTGTTTTAAATGATTTTCTTTTTATTCAAAGTAAATAGAGCAGTACATAAAAGCAGTGTATTAGTAGTATCCCTATTTAAATGTACCCAGAGATATTTGAAATCATCTTCTAAACTATTTCCAAACGTTGAACATTCTCCGTTTGTATATTTACCTTGTCTGATATCAGGACTACCAGGTAATTTACCCACAAATGATTCTGACATCAGGACTTCCATGTAATTTACCCACAAACGATTCTGACATCAGAACTACCAGGTAATTTACCCACAAATGATTCTGACATCAGGACTTCCATGTAATTTACCCACAAACGATTCAAGAACTGAGAGGTGAAAAAGCTGTCATAATGAATCAAACAAAAATTCTTTACTCAAGGCTGGAGACTGATGATGAGATATCCCCTATCTACATCTCAATACTGTATTCCTCCCTCATTCCTTCTTTCCCTCCACTACTCGCATATCCCCTATCTACATCTCAATACTGTATTCCTCCCTCATTCCTTCTTTCCCTCCACTACTCACATATCCCTTACCTACATCTCAACACTCTATTCCTCCCTCATTCCTTCTTTCCCTCCACTACTCACATATCCCCTGTCTACATCTCAACACTGTATTCCTCCCTCATTCCTTCTTTTTCTCCACTACTCACATATCCCTTACTTACATCTCAACACTGTATTCCTCCCTCATTCCTTCTTTCCCTCCACTACTCACATATCCCCTACCTAATACCAACACTGTATTCCTCCCTCATTCCTTCTTTCCCTCCACTACTCACATATCCCCTACCTAATACCAACACTGTATTCCTCCCTCATTCCTTCTTTCCCTCCACTACTCACATATCCCCTACCTACATCCCAACACTGTATTCCTCCCTCATTTCTTCTTTCCCTCCACTACTCACATATCCCCTACCTACATACCAACACTGTATTCCTCCCTCATTCCTTCTTTCCCTCCACTACTCACACATTCCCTACCTACATCCCAACACTGTATTCCTCCCTCATTCCTTCTTTCCCTCCACTCCTCACATATCCCCTACTTACATACCAACACTGTATTCCTCCCTCATTCCTTCTTTCCCTCCACTACTCACACATTCCCTACCTACATCCAAACACTGTATTCCTCCCTCATTCCTTCTTTCCCTCCACTACTCACATATCCCCTACTTACATCCCAACACTGTATTCCTCCCTCATTCCTTCTTTCCCTTCACTACTCACATATCCCTTACCTACATACCAACACTGTATTCCTCCCTCCCTCCTTCTTTACCTCCACTACTCACATATCTCCTACATACATCCCAACACTGTATTCCTCCCTCATTCCTTCTTTCCCTCCACTACTCACATTTCCCCTACCTAAATATTAACACTGTATTCCTCCCTCATTCCTTCTTTCCCTCCACTACTCACATATCCCCTACTTACATACCAACACTGTATTCCTCCCTCATTCCTTCTTTCCCTCCACTACTCACACATATCCCCTACCTACATACCAACACTGTATTTCTCCCTAATTCCTTCTTTACCTCCACTACTCACACATTCCCTACTTACATCCCAACACTGTATTCCTCCCTCATTCCTTCTTTCCCTCCACTACTCACATATCCCCTACCCACATACCAACACTGTATTCCTCCCTCATTCCTTCTTTCCCTCCACTACACACATATCCCCTACCTACATCCCAACACTGTATTCCTCCCTCATTCCTTCTTTTCCTCCACTACTCACATATCCCCTACCTACATCCCAACATTGTATTCCTCCCTCATTCCTTCTTTTCCTCCACTACTCACATATCCCCTACCTCCATACCAACACTGTATTTTCCTCCCTCATCCGTCTTTCCTCCACTATCACATATCCCCATCTACAGCCCAACACGTATTCCTCCCTCATTCCTTCTTCGCTCCAATACTCACATATCCCCTCCTACATCCCAACACGTATTCTCCTCCATTCCTTCTTTCCCCAACTACACACAGATCCCCTACCTACATCCCAACACGGGTATTCCTCCCCAGCCCGGCTGACCTCCACTACTCATATATCCCTACCACATCCCAACACTGGATTCCGCCCGCATCCTCTTTCGCTCCAATACTCACATATCCCCGACACAGCCCAACACGGTATCCTCCCTCAGGCCTTCTCCCTCCACACTCACAAAGCCCCGACCTCCATACCAACACGGTATTCCGCCTCATTCCTTCTTTCCCCCACTACGCACAATCCCTACTACATCCCAACACTGTATTCCTCCCTCATTCCTTCTTTCGCTCCAATACTCACATATCCCCTACCTACATCCCAACACTGTATTCTTCCCTCATTCCTTCTTTCCCTCAACTACTCACATATCCCCTACCTACATCCCAACACTGTATTCCTCCCTCATTCCTTCTTTACCTCCACTACTCACATATCCCCTACCTACATCCCAACACTGTATTCCTCCCTCAATCCTTCTTTCCCTCCACTACTCACATATCCCCTACCTACATCCCAACACTGTATTCTTCCCTCATTCCTTCTTTCCCTCCACTACACATATATCCTCTACCTACATCCCAACACTTTATTCCTCCCTCCCTCCTTCTTTCCCTCCACTACTCACCAATGATTCCATGTCAATCTGTTCCTGATGGAAGACCTCCAGCTTGTCCTGTAATCCGACCTTGGCCAGGAGTTCCTCCAAGGTCATTTCCGACTCCTCTTCTTCCAAACCATTTTGACTAGATGTTGAGTGCTGTTGAGAAGCAAGCATACAATTCTGACAGAAAATTAAACATTAAATAACAGAAAACGATAAAACAGGAACAGCACTCCGAAATTACAGACTTAATAAGTCACAGTTAGGTCCTTAGTTAAGGTTTGCAGTAAAACAACAGAATACTAAATGATTTGTCAATATTAATGTGTGGAAATAAAATTTGGTTAATACAGATCAGCTTACTGCATTTGGTTGTACCCTAAATACTGTTATCAAGGCCAGTTATTTTAAGGAATGCTACTTCATAAACACCAAATAAATTGGTATTCTCAAAGTCAAAACTTTTTATAAATGGAACTAGTGATCAAAGTTGTGAGAATATGACATGTTGACACTGAATCATGTTGTAGTTAAAACATCCTTGGCCTGATTTTCTCTGAAGACCATCTGACAAACCACAGAGAAATGTACTGTTGATGTGATTTAGACTATATCACTTACAGTGTCGTCGGTAAAACTTGTAGACAGACTAGCGTCCACCTGGTGTGGGGCACTGTCGGTTGGAGGTTGAAGGTCAGGTGAACTTGGGTCCTTCTGGTGTAATAGCAAATCAAACAGGATCGTAGAACCTGTCAACAACAACATGTTATCTTTATAATACTCAAACAGGATCGTAGAACCTGTCAACAACAAAATGTTATCTTTATAATACTCGAACAAGATCGTAGAACCTGTCAACAGCAACGTGTTATCTTAATAATGCCAGAATCGTGAAGTATTACATTTCATACTGCCCTGACCCAGATCAACGTACCTAAGCTCTGCCCTGACCCTGATTAACCCACCTAAGCTCTGCCCTGACCCTGATTTACATACACGTACCTAAGCTGTGTCCTGACCCTGATTTACGTACCTAAGCTCTGCCCTGACCCTGATTTACGTACCTAAGCTCTGCCCTGACCCTGACTTACATATCTAAGCTCTGCTCTGACCCTGACTTATAAACCTAAGCTGTGTCCTGACCCTGATTGATGTACCTAAGCTCTGCCCTGACCCTGATTTACATACCTAAGCTGTGTCCTGACCCTGATTTACGTACCTAAGCTCTGCCCTGACCCTGATTAACATACCTAAGCTGTGTCCTGACCCTGATTTACATACCTAAGCTTTGCCCTGACCTTGATTTACGTACCTAAGCTCTGCCCTGACCCTGATTTACGTACCTAAGCTGTGTCCTGCCACAGCCACTGTTCCCTGGAATCGCGGATTCCTACTGAGGAATAAACTATAGAGTCTGTTCATCTCCTCTCCGACAGTATCCGCTATCATCTGTAAGCCAAAGAAAACAAATAAATGATGACACACCATCTGTACAATACATCATAGATTATTACAAAGTTTTTTCCGTAAATTCCATTAAAAACATTGCCTGATCTGAAACAGAATACTTCGTCCCCACATAAGTGAATACGAATAATTGAACATATTTTTTTGCAATGTTATTTTTGATTTTTGCTATAAAGTACCATGTAAGATGTGAGTGTAAGAGAAAAAGTATTACACAAGTACTGAGAGAGATAGTCGGGTTGAGAGACGAACAAATCCTACCTGACAGTAAGTCGGGCTGAGATACAAACAAATCGTACCTGACAGTAAGTCGGGCTGAGATACAAACAAATCGTACCTGACAGTAAGTCGGGCTGAGATACAAACAAATCGTACCTGACAGTAAGTCGGGCTGAGATACAAACAAATCGTACCTGACAGTAAGTCGGGCTGAGATACAAACAAATCGTACCAGACAGTAAGTTGGGCTGAGATACAAACAAATCGTACCTGACAGTAAGTCGGGCTGAGATACAAACAAATCGTACCTGACAGTAAGTCGGGCTGAGATACAAACAAATCTTACCTGACAGTAAGTCGGGCTGAGATACAAACAAATCGTACCTGACAGTAAGTCAGACTGACAAACAAACAAATCTTACCTGACAGTAAGTCGGGCTGAGATACAAACAAATCGTACCTGACAGTAAGTCGGGCTGAGATACAAACAAATCTTACCTGACAGTAAGTCGGGCTGAGATACAAACAAATCGTACCTGACAGTAAGTCGGGCTGAGATACAAACAAATCGTACCTGACAGTAAGTCGGGCTGAGATACAAACAAATCCTACCTGACAGTAAGTCGGGCTGAGATACAAACAAATCCTACCTGACAGTAAGTCGGGCTGAGATACAAACAAATCCTACCTGACAGTAAGTCGGGCTGAGATACAAACAAATCGTACCTGACAGTAAGTCAGACTGACAAACAAACAAATCGTACCTGACAGTAAGTCAGACTGACAAACAAACAAATCGTACCTGACAGTAAGTCGGGCTGAGATACAAACAAATCGTACCTGACAGTAAGTCGGGCTGGTGTAGAACAGTATATCCATGAGTGTATCGTTGACAAAGTTCCGTAATTTCCCTGTACTGGGTAACGTGATCTTCTTCAGCATTCTGTTTAACAGAGAATAACAGTGAATTTACAGACAATTATAAAATTCAAGATAGGCTTTCTGTCAGATAATCACTAAATAATGACTCAAGAACTAAAGTCATTGAAATATTGGTACTGACTCAAATATTTAATTTGGTATTTGTATGTTATATTATGTATTTCAATTACAGACGAGACATTTGAGAGGATCATTAAACATATCAAAGCTTGTTTTATGACTTATCTATTTTGATGTCCTAGTGTCCTCACACTTACTTGTCAAGACCTGTAGCGTCCCCGTGTAAGGCAGTGTGTTTATTAGGACACTTACTTGTCAAGACCTGTAGCGTCCCCGTGTAAGGCTGAGTGCCAATGGACAGGTAGAAACTCCACCCTTCCGATACGATTCGAGTCTACGTAACTCTTAAAGTGAGACTGTTGTAGACTTAATGATATAGACCTGAAGTCGTCCACTGAAATATAACCATACCATGTTATACAGAGGTCAATAAGTTATAGACCAGGGATAGATAACCATACCATGTTATACAGACAGGTCAATAAGTTATAGACTGGTGATAGATAACCATACCATGTTATACAGACAGGTCAATAAGTTATAGACTGGGGATAGATAACCATACCATGTTATACAGACAGGTCAATAAGTTATAGACTGGGGATAGATAACCATACCATGTTATACAGACAGGTCAATAAGTTATAGACTGGTGATAGATAACCATACCATGTTATACAGACAGGTCAATAAGTTATAGACTGGTGATAGATAACCATACCATGTTATACAGAGGTCAATAAGTTATAGACTTGGGATAGATAACCATACCATGTTATACAGACAGGTCAATAAGTTATAGACTGGTGATAGATAACCATACCATGTTATACAGACAGGTCAATAAGTTATAGACTGGGGATAGATAACCATACCATGTTATACAGACAGGTCAATAAGTTATAGACTGGTGATAGATAACCATACCATGTTATACAGACAGGTCAATAAGTTATAGACTGGTGATAGATAACCATACCATGTTATACAGACAGGTCAATAAGTTATAGACTTGGGATAGATAACCATACCATGTTATACAGACAGGTCAATAAGTTATAGACCGGTGATAGATAACCATACCATGTTATACAGACAGGTCAATAAGTTATAGACTGGTGATAGATAACCATACCGTGTTATACAAACAGGTCAATAAGTTATAGACGGGTGATAGGTAACCATACCATGTTATACAGACAGGTCAATAAGTTATAGACTGGTGATAGATAGCCATGCCATGTTATACAAACAGGTCAATAAGTTATAGACTGGTGATAGATAACCATACCATGTTATACAGACAGGTCAATAAGTTATAGACTTGGGATAGATAACCATACCATGTTATACAGACAGGTCAATAAGTTATAGACTGGTTATAGATAACCATACCATGTTATACAGACAGGTCAATAAGTTATAGACTTGGGATAGATAACCATACCATGTTATACAGAGGTCAATAAGTTATAGACTGGTTATAGATAACCATACCATGTTATACAGACAGGTCAATAAGTTATAGACTGGGGATAGATAACCATACCATGTTATACAGAGGTCAATAAGTTAAAGACTGGGGATAGATAACCATACCATGTTATACAGACAGGTCAATAAGTTATAGACTGGTGATAGATAACCATGCCATGTTATACAGACAGGTCAATAAGTTATAGACTGGGTATAGATAACCATACCATGTTATACAGAGGTCAATAAGTTAAAGACTGGGGATAGATAACCATACCATGTTATACAGACAGGTCAATAAGTTATAGACTGGTGATAGATAACCATACCATGTTATACAGACAGGTCAATAAGTTATAGACTGGTGATAGATAACCATACCATGTTATACAGACAGGTCAATAAGTTATAGACTGGTGATAGATAACCATACCATGTTATACAGACAGGTCAATAAGTTATAGACTGGTGATAGATAACCATACCATGTTATACAGACAGGTCAATAAGTTATAGACTGGTGATAGATAACCATACCATGTTATACAGAGGTCAATAAGTTATAGACTGGTGATAGATAACCATACCATGTTATACAGAGTTCAATAAGTTATAGACTGGGGATAGATAATCATACCATGTTATATAGACAGGTCAATAAGTTATAGACTGGTGATAGATAACCATACCATGTTATACAGAGTTCAATAAGTTATAGACTGGGGATAGATAATCATACCATGTTATACAGACAGGTCAATAAGTTATAGACTGGTGATAGATAACCATATCATGTTATACAGACAGGTCAATAAGTTATAGACTGGGGATAGATAACCATACCATGTTATACAGAGTTCAATAAGTTATAGACTGGGGATAGATAATCATACCATGTTATACAGACAGGTCAATAAGTTATAGACTGGTGATAGATAACCATATCATGTTATACAGACAGGTCAATAAGTTATAGACTGGTGATAGATAACCATACCATGTTATACAGACAGGTCAATAAGTTATAGACTGGGGATAGATAATCATACCATGTTATACAGACAGGTCAATAAGTTATAGACTGGTGATAGATAACCATATCATGTTATACAGACAGGTCAATAAGTTATAGACTGGTGATAGATAACCATACC
This sequence comes from Pecten maximus, assembly GCF_902652985.1. Taxonomy (NCBI): domain Eukaryota; kingdom Metazoa; phylum Mollusca; class Bivalvia; order Pectinida; family Pectinidae; genus Pecten; species Pecten maximus. Next base: position 8,915,278 of record NC_047026.1, read on the forward strand.
ATGTTATACAGAGGTCAATAAGTTATAGACTGGTGATAGATAACCATACCATGTTATACAGACAGGTCAATAAGTTATAGACTTGGGATAGATAACCATACCATGTTATACAGACAGGTCAATAAGTTATAGACTTGGGATAGATAACCATACCATGTTATACAGACAGGTCAATAAGTTATAGACTTGGGATAGATAACCATACCATGTTATACAGAGGTCAATAAGTTATAGACCAGGGATAGATAACCATACCATGTTATACAGACAGGTCAATAAGTTATAGACTGGGGATAGATAACCATACCATGTTATACAGACAGGTCAATAAGTTATAGACTGGGTATAGATAACCATACCATGTTATACAGAGGTCAATAAGTTATAGACTTGGGATAGATAACCATACCATGTTATACAGACAGGTCAATAAGTTATAGACTGGGTATAGATAACCATACCATGTTATACAGAGGTCAATAAGTTATAGACTGGGGATAGATAACGATACCATGTTATACAGACAGGTCAATAAGTTATAGACTGGTGATAGATAACCATACCATGTTATACAGACAGGTTAATAAGTTATAGACTGGGGATAGATAACCATACCATGTTATACAGACAGGTCAATAAGTTATAGACTGGTGATAGATAACCATACCATGTTATACAGAGGTCAATAAGTTATAGACTGGGGATAGATAACCATACCATGTTATACAGACAGGTCAATACATTATAGACTGGTGATAGATAACCATACCATGTTATACAGACAGGTCAATAAGTTATAGACTGGTGATAGATAACCATACCATGTTATACAGAGGTCAATAAGTTATAGACTGGTGATAGATAACCATACCATGTTATACAGACAGGTCAATAAGTTATAGACTGGTGATAGATAACCATACCATGTTATAATCATGGGTTGATAAGTTGTTATTACAAAGTGGGAGATCAAATACTGTTTGGAAGTTCATCTTTAGAAAAGACTTTGCTTCTAAGATGATTTTGACATTGTTATCTAGGGCAAAGCAGCCATAAAAGTAAACATCCATAAATTAACAGGTAGAATTTGTATTTGCAATTTTTATTCATCACTAATTTTTTTGATGTTTTGCATTTGAAACAATGTCTCTCCCACATTTAATAGAATCTTTGCTCTTTTTTCTTTATGAAGAGTTGTGCCCCTTTGTCATATACTAGTACATTACACTTACCACACTCCACGACATTCCTGAACTTGACGTCACAGAAGGATCCAATCCCGTGGACCATAAATACCAGATGATCAACCTGACTAGGCTCGCCTGTAACACAAACAATTTACAGAGGTACTGGTCAAGGAACATGGCACTTGCTGAAAGTAGTGTCATTCTCCAATATAACAGTGTAAAATTAGTATTAACACTTTTTTTCACACATACTATGAAGTTCGGACCAGGTGAGCAAACAATATTGGATATAGTGCCCAGATAAACTTTTTCTCTGACCTACTTCAAATGTCAAAATGTAGGTCAGAGTGACCTATTTTTGGTACCAATACAGTGCCTCACCTAATACATTTGTACGTACCTTCCTGTATACTCTCAAAGTCGTCTAGTCCTCTCTTCACAACCCTGGGTCGCATGCCTTCCTCCTACAGGATAAATAAGAGGACATTTCAGGACAGTTGACTGAGCCATATACTAGTATGGTATTTGACAGGTCATAGTTCAATTCTCAAATTGAATTTAAACATAAAAGAAAAGAGAATGAAACATATACTGCCCACATCAGGGGCTCGATTAGCAACCTCTCACTCTGCAGGAAAATCAAGGCCTTATGATCACTAGTCAAAAGAAATTCTTGTCAGCAGAAAAGAGTAAGATGGCTCTCGAGTTTTAAATATGTTTTTTTTCCAGTCTGATGGATTGATTGATGGACAGGACAAATACCTGTTGTGAACATAAACAGCATGCAAGTATTTGTACAAACATGCTTCAATGGAATTGCTAATTACAGGTACATACATATGGGTATTTAGGTAAATAGCATGTCTATATACTGAAACACTAATCACATACTTGTTCTGAGATATTGCTGGGAAATGCATGATTTTTTTAAGTACATATATGGTATATTAGACATTTTAAATATGTTTTTGACAATACTGTACAAGCAAACTAATTGCTTAAATGCATTCACAAATAAATTTAGCAAGCTACCTAAAAAGTAACATTGAAAAACTTATTGCCATAGTGCATGAGTATATCAGTAAGCTGTGTATACTATATAAAGCATTGTTATATTAACAGCTAGGTTTAGAGCTTTTGCTGGCTACTATATACACAAAGCATTCACACTGCAAACATAAGCAAACTTGCTGTATAACATGGCTAAAAGGGTAAGGGTTAGCCTAGATGTGTTGGAGGCTCATGCAGTGAGTAGCAATGATGCAGTGCAATACAAAATCATATCTGCAGCAAACAAGAGCCTTTCAGTTAAAAAAAACCCTGTTATAAGAGTACTGTCACTGCACACCAATCTCCTTTCTATATTTCACATACACTACCAAACTAGATATACATATGATGTAATTTTGTCTGTAGGAATGATGAATGAGAAATGAGGTCACAATAGACACAGGGAAATTTCAACCGATTCTTGGTATTCCCATCACATGGTCCATCAGCTAGCCTAATTCTGAAAATCCTTTTTCTCAGATTGATATTAAAACATTATAAATGATCACTGATTTTCTCGTATGATTATTATGCAAATTCCTTTGTTCCAAATCCATTTTTTTTTTTACGTTTTAGAAAATAATACCAAAAATTATTCCAAAAGGAATCAAAACTGAAATAGTTTTGACAGTGATAAGATAACTTAAAACACACAAAGTAAGAACACACAGTAGAAATTCTGTCCATATTAGAGAGAGTTCAGACAAAGTCAGTGAAGTGTGACCATGCTTGCACTGTCACACATGGACGAAGTCTAGCGGAACTAAAGCAGGTCACTCACCATGAGCGGAGGAGGAGGACGACCCTTCAATAGAGAAAAGTCATCAATCAAAAGTCAAATTATAATTCTATCTTCATTAAAAATTGTTGATTAATATAATGAATTTTGGGGTCAAGTCACTAACACAGTAAATGATTGACCTTCTTATGTAAGAATGGAATCATGTAGATTTTATCAGAAGTGGAAAATTAATGTCAGAAAGTCTAACTCTGATAATTAATTGAGTCAATATTGCTATAATTCATGATGTTTTAATGCAGAAGCCCACATGTACAGCTGGCCAGTTTTGAAATCTCCTTTTGGTTTTCTTAATCAATAATTACCTGATTTTATTATGTAGCAATTTTAGCTGGTATAGAAGTTTATAGGATGATAAATGACGTCAAGGTCAACTTTGTTGCCAGAAGCTGACTAAAGTAAAATGTAACACAAAAGTATGCCAGGATTCATTTCAATTTGTAAAGCCTAGGTGATATTCTCAGACCTCCCTTTTCCTCCATTTTTATTTTTTGTAAACAGAGGCATGCACTACAACGTAATTGCAGTGTAGCTTACACATTAAATTTGAAACTTCTGTTTAATTAATTAACTGTGCTAATTCCATGCAAGCATTCTGTAGCTTTTAAGACAGGCTTTCCAAAAGTACAATAAAAAATAATAACAAATAAAACTGCATGTATGCTAGAGTGGATGGTTCAAAGGTACAATGCTAATTATCATACTGAGTTTCTGACCCTGATGTTTTATGGCACTGACCTTTGATGTATTGTGACCTTGGAAGGTGTTAAGATCCTGATCTTTGAGGTTTTATGGCCCTGACCTTTGAGGTTTTATGGGCCTGACCTTTGAGGTTTGTTTAATGACCCTGACCTTTGAGGTTTTAAGGCCCTGACCTTTGATGTATCATGATCCTGACATTTGAGATGTTATGACCTGAATTTTGAGTGAGTTATGACCCTGACCTTTGCGGGTGTTATATGACCCTGACCTTTGAGAGAGTTATATAACCATGACCTTTGAGGGTGTTATATGACCATGGCCTTTGAGGGTTGTTTTATGACCCTGACCTTTGATGCTTTATGGCCCTGACATATGAGGTCTTATGACCCTGACCTTTGAGGGAGTTATATGATCCTGACCTTTGAGGGTGTTATATGACCCTGAACTTTGAGGGTGTTATATGACCCTGACCTTTGAGGGTGTTATATGACCCTGACCTTTGAGGGAGTTATATGACCATGACCATTGAGGGAGTTATATGACCATGACCTTTGAGAGAGTTATATGACCCTGACCTTTGAGGATTGTTTTATGACCCTGGCTTTTGAAATAGTTATGACTCTTTTGTTTGAAGGAGTTATGACCCTGACCTTTGAGGTATTGTGACCCTGACCTTTGATGTTTTATTACCCTGACCTTTGAGTGAGTTAAGATCCTGACCTTTGAGGGAGTCATGACTCTGACCTTTGAGGATATTATGACCCTGATCTTTGAGGTATTGTGACCCTGACATTTGATATCTTACAACTCTGACCTTTGCCTTTTTATGACCCTGACCTTTGAGGATATTATCACCCTGGTCGTTAAGGTTTTATGACCTTGCCTTTCCTTGACCATTATAGGTACAATCCTGGACCATTATGCAGCATGCTATTTAGTGTTGACATGAGCATCCCACATGATCTTACAAAATGCACTGAACACAAATAAGTAATATCTGTGAAGCACAATTAAGAGTAATCTACATTTTCCATCTTTAGCTGAGTGTTAACTGTTCTCTTCGTGAGACCTGGACAGGATATTTGTCCACTCCACATGACTATATTTGTGGAGCATTGACCATGAACTGAACAGTTTGAGAAATGTCCAAACCTACAACAGACCACAAGGTGACCACTACTGGACACAGACATGCAGGTGACCTAGATTGTTAATAGGTACAACAAACACATACTATGATTATCATTGGTGATAAAATTCTGTTTCTTCATTAACTTTACAAGGTGCTGTCTTTGAAAAGATTTATGTAGTGTGGTAAGTTATTTTCTGTATGTAGTGAAACATCCAAAACAATCCTGATTATCCTGACAAATTAAAACAATCCCGATTTTAATTAAATTTTTAAATAACAGAAAATCATGTTTTCTCCTGGTTGTCTTCCCTTGACTATTAGGATTGTTGACTGAGCCAAACAAGATTACCCTAACATATGTCAGACAGGTCAGTCTCTCAGTTTAAGGGTGTACATCAGGTTTTAAGCAGACTTTGAAGCTTGGTAAACATAACTGCCAATTAAACTGAACTACCCAGCCAGCTAAAAAAGTAATAGGGAAGCAATTGTACAGAAGCTAAACCACTCCGACAGAACAATGGCTATAGTCAGTGAGACAAAATCTAGTGATAGGCGGAGTGATGAGGCCGTAAATTTGTAACTATCTAACACCAACAGAACACTGACTATAGTCAGTGAGACAAAATCTAGTGAAAGGCAGAGTGATGAGGCCGTAAATTTGTAACTACACTTGTATCTAACACCAACAGAACACTGACTATAGTCGGGGAGATGAGAAGTAGGCAGAGTCATTTAGGCGGTAAACCTGTTATCAAACTGAAGCTAAACCCAAAACTGTGGATTCAAAATACCAGGACTTGTATTTTTCGGAGTCGGAACAATAACTGGATTTATATAGGATGGAGAATATAACATGTACCTGACCTCCCATACCATATGTGAGCATCTGAACAGAAAGAATAAGTAAACATTTACTTATTTGTTGTTTTATATTCAATGTGGATTATTATAATTAGCTTCATTTTGATATTTCTATTTAACAATATCAATCCAAGAGTGCACTGTAAATAGTACACACAGTATATTAAACTCATTGTGAGATAGCTATAGTAACATGTATAGTACGCCTGCTAATTATATATTCATTATGTAAGTCAGATAGCTAGTAATGTGTAAGGTATAGTATGGCTATACTAATTTTAATCTTCTGTGATGGAAGTTGAGCATGTGTGTATATTATGTGCAAACAAGCTGTGCAGACAATGGCTTACAAAAAATATGGAATTCACACATATAGAACTGAATGGATTTCACACATATAGAACTGAATGGAATTCACACATATAGAACTGAATTGAAAATCCTCCTATAATTATCAAGAAAATATATATTTATTCCTACACACATATACCCGTATGTGACCTTGGACGTAAGACCTTGTGAGGTGTATTTGAATGTGTTTAGATTTTCAATAATCTCATTAAAAAGTCATGTAAGTTTGATTTTGTTTGGAAATCATTGGAGAAAACCTGGATGTGATTTTAGATGACCTGGATGTTATATTTGTATGACCTGGGTGTTATTTGTATGACCTGGATGTGATATTTGTATGATCTGGATGTGATTTTAGATGACCTGGATGTTATATTTGTATGACCTGGGTGTTATTTGTATGACCTGGATGTGATATTTGTATGACCTGGATGTTATATTTGTATGACCTGGATGTTATATTTGTATGACCTGGATGTGATATTTGTATGACCTGGATGTGATATTTGTATGACCTGGATGTGATATTTGTATGACCTGGATGTGATATTTGTATGACCTGGATGTGATATTTGTATGACCTGGACGTGATATTTGTATGACCTGGATGTGATATTTGTATGACCTGGATGTTATATTTGTATGACCTGGATGTGATATTTGTATGACCAGGATGTTATATTTGTATGACCTGGACGTGATATTTATATGACCTGGATGTTATATTTGTATGACCTGGACGTGATATTTGTATGACCTGGATGTGATATTTGTATGACCTGGACATGATATTTGTATGACCTGGATGTGATTTTCGTATGACCTGGATATGATTTGTATGACCTGGATGTGATATTTGTATGACCTGGATGTGATATTTGTATGACCTGGATGTTATATTTGTATGACCTGGATGTGATATTGGTACATGTATGACCTGGATGTTATATTTGTATGACCTGGATGTGATATTTGTATGACCTGGATGTGATATTTGTATGACCTGGATGTGATATTTGTGTGACTTGGATGTGATATTTGTATGACCTGGATGTGATATTTGTATGACCTGGATGTGATATTTGTATGACCTGGATGTGATATTTGTATGACCTGGATGTGATATTTGTATGACTTGGATGTGATATTTGTATGACCTGGATGTTATATTTGTATGACCTGGTTGTTATATTTGTATGACCTGGATGTGATATTTGTATGACCTGGATGTGATATATTTGTATGACCTGGATGTGATATATTTGTATGACCTGGATGTGATATTTGTATGACCTGGACGTGATATTTGTATGACCTGGATGTGATATTTGTATGACCTGGATGTGATATTTGTGTGACTTGGATGTGATATTTGTATGACCTGGATGTGACTTGTGTATGACCTGGATGTTATATTTGTATGACCTGGATGTGATATATTTGTATGACCTGGATGTGATATTTGTATGACCTGGATGTGACTTGTGTATGACCTGGATGTTATATTTGTATGACCTGGATGTGACTTGTGTATGACCTGGATGTGACTTGTGTATGACATGGATGTGATATTTGTATGACCTGGATGTGATATTTGTATGACCTGGATTTGATTTTTGTATGACCTGGATGTTATATTTGTATGACCTGGATGTGATATTTGTATGACCTGGATGTGATATTTGTATGACCTGGACGTGATATTTGTATGACCTGGATGTGATATTTGTATGACCTGGATGTTATATTTGTATGACCTGGATGTGATATTTGTATGACCTGGATGTTATATTTGTATGACCTGGACGTGATATTTGTATGACCTGGATGTGATATTTGTATGACCTGGACATGATATTTGTATGACCTGGATGTGATTTTCGTATGACCTGGATATGATTTGTATGACCTGGATGTGATATTTGTATGACCTGGATGTGATATTTGTATGACCTGGATGTTATATTTGTATGACCTGGATGTGATATTTGTATGACCTGGATGTGACTTGTGTATGACCTGGATGTTATATTTGTATGACCTGGATGTGACTTGTGTATGACCTGGATGTGACTTGTGTATGACATGGATGTGATATTTGTATGACCTGGATGTGATATTTGTATGACCTGGATTTGATTTTTGTATGACCTGGATGTTATATTTGTATGACCTGGATGTGATATTTGTATGACCTGGATGTGATATTTGTATGACCTGGACGTGATATTTGTATGACCTGGATGTGATATTTGTATGACCTGGATGTTATATTTGTATGACCTGGATGTGATATTTGTATGACCTGGATGTTATATTTGTATGACCTGGACGTGATATTTGTATGACCTGGATGTGATATTTGTATGACCTGGACATGATATTTGTATGACCTGGATGTGATTTTCGTATGACCTGGATATGATTTGTATGACCTGGATGTGATATTTGTATGACCTGGATGTGATATTTGTATGACCTGGATGTTATATTTGTATGACCTGGATGTGATATTGGTACATGTATGACCTGGATGTGATATTTGTATGACCTGGATGTGATATTTGTATGACCTGGATGTGATATTTGTATGACCTGGATGTGATATTTGTGTGACCTGGATGTGATATTTGTATGACCTGGATGTGATATTTGTATGACCTGGATGTGATATTTGTGTGACTTGGATGTGATATTTGTATGACCTGGATGTGATATTTGTATGACTTGGATGTGATATTTGTATGACCTGGATGTTATATTTGTATGACCTGGTTGTTATATTTGTATGACCTGGATGTGATATTTGTATGACCTGGATGTGATATATTTGTATGACCTGGATGTGATATTTGTATGACCTGGATGTTATATTTGTATGACCTGGATGTGATATTTGTATGACCTGGATGTGATATATTTGTATGACCTGGATGTGATATATTTGTATGACCTGGATGTGATATTTGTATGACCTGGACGTGATATTTATATGACCTGGATGTGATATTTGTATGACCTGGATGTGATATTTGTGTGACTTGGATGTGATATTTGTATGACCTGGATGTGACTTGTGTATGACCTGGATGTTATATTTGTATGACCTGGATGTGATATATTTGTATGACCTGGATGTGATATTTGTATGACCTGGATGTGACTTGTGTATGACCTGGATGTTATATTTGTATGACCTGGATGTGACTTGTGTATGACCTGGATGTGACTTGTGTATGACATGGATGTGATATTTGTATGACCTGGATGTGATATTTGTATGACCTGGATTTGATTTTTGTATGACCTGGATGTTATATTTGTATGACCTGGATGTGATATTTGTATGACCTGGATGTGATATTTGTATGACCTGGATGTGACTTGTGTATGACCTGGATGTGACTTGTGTATGACCTGGATGTGATATTTGTATGACCTGGATGTGATATTTGTATGACCTGGATTTGATTTTTGTATGACCTGGATGTGATATTTGTATGACCTGGACGTGATATTTGTATGACCTGGATGTTACATGTATATTTGTATGACCTGGACGTGATATTTATATGACCTGGGTGTTATATTTGTATGACCTGGACGTGATATTTGTATGACCTGGATGTGATATTTGTATGACCTGGACGTGATATTTGTATGACCTGGATGTGATTTTCGTATGACCTGGATATGATTTGTATGACCTGGATGTTATATTTGTATGACCTGGATGTGATATTTGTATGACCTGGATGTTATATTTGTATGACCTGGATGTGATATTGGTATGACCTGGATGTTATATTTGTATGACCTGGATGTGATATTTGTATGACCTGGATGTGATATTTGTATGACCTGGATGTGATATTTGTGTGACTTGGATGTGATATTTGTATGACCTGGATGTGATATTTGTATGACCTGGATGTGATATTTGTATGACCTGGATGTGATATTTGTATGACCTGGATGTGATATTTGTATGACCTGGATGTTATATTTGTATGACCTGGATGTTATATTTGTATAACCTGGATATGATATTTGTATGACCTGGATGTGATATTTGTATAACCTGGATGTTATATTTGTATGACTTGGATGTGATATTTGTGTGACTTGGATGTGATATTTGTATGACCTGGATGTGATATTTGTATGACCTGGATGTGATATTTGTATGACCTGGATGTGATATTTGTATGACCTGGATGTGATATTTGTATGACTTGGATGTGATATTTGTATGACCTGGATGTTATATTTGTATGACCTGGATGTTATATTTGTATGACCTGGATGTGATATTTGTATGACCTGGATGTGATATATTTGTATGACCTGGATGTGATATTTGTATGACCTGGATGTGACTTGTGTATGACCTGGATGTTATATTTGTATGACCTGGATGTGACTTGTGTATGACCTGGATGTGACTTGTGTATGACCTGGATGTGATATTTGTATGACCTGGATTTGATTTTTGTATGACCTGGATGTTATATTTGTATGACCTGGATGTGATATTTGTATGACCTGGATGTGATATTTGTATGACTTGGATGAGATATTTATATGACCTGGATGTTATATTTGTATGACCTGGATGTGATATTTGTATGACCTGGATGTGATATTTGTATGACCTGGATGTGACTTGTGTATGACCTGGATGTGACTTGTGTATGACCTGGATGTGATATTTGTATGACCTGGATGTGATATTTGTATGACCTGGATGTGATATTTGTATGACCTGGATATGATATTTGTATAACCTGGATGTGATATTTGTATGACCTGGATGTGATATTTGTATGACCTGGATATGATTTATATAAAGAGCTGAGAATTATGATTTATATAAAGAGCTGAGAATATATAGCCAACAAGCTGGTACATATTATCTAGTAACTATTAAAGCTGTAAGCTGTCAGACCAGACTGACCTACTGTATCAAACTTTAGGAGGTTATATACATATGTATATACATATCTGTAAATGATGAATATCAGCTCACAAGTTTGTAGGGTAACTTGATGCCAGCACTACATGTAATTCTAGATTGATTATAGAGTTGATAGATAAGTACAGCGTAAGTATGATATGCAGTGCCAGCAGCTTGTTACGTTACAGAAATTCTATAATTAAGCTATCAGGTCTCTTGGACCCAAATAAATTAACTAATTTATAAAATAAAAAACATTTAATAGGTAAAAGATGTTTGTGTTTCAACAGGAAAATGAGTAAATGAAAAGGGGATAGTCCTACTGTACTGTTTTGACCTGCCATCTGGTAGTGACTGGTTGACAACATCAAATTATCACACAGACATGTCTAACAGTTCGCGTTCCATACAATCTTGTCAGAATCACCATTTGGAGACATAGAATTCAGAAATGGCCCTGACAAAAAAAAATCTCTTGTCAAGAAATGAAAAGCCATGTTCAGAAATAAAATCATATTGTTGATAATGAAAGCCTAAAGGAGGGGAAACGCTATAGTCCACCCACCTGTACAGTTCCCCACTCGTCTGGCTGTGAGGATGGCTGGAAGTGGACCATCACATTCTGATTGTGCATCACAACGGTCTCCCCTCCCGGAAACTCGAGCCTCTTGTGCCATGCATTGTTGGTCACGGCATTCTGGTACTCACTCTGCCAGGAGGCAACAAAATGTAGAGGATATTGAAACAGGATACTTAATGTCACTTTATTGAAAGTAAAAGCACACAAATATTGTCTGTAATTTGAAAATGTTTAACAAATTAATATAGTAAAAGCTTTTCCAGTGCATCAAACCTATGGTTAATACAGATTTTTCATAACAAAATTCAAGAGCTTTTCAAGCACTTTTCCACAACTTTCGAGGAGTAATTTTTGACAAAACTCATAGGGAATTGAAGTATTTTTATCTGTAACTTAATTTAAATAACAAAAGAACATTAATTTACCATTCTAATTATGTTGTGTAAGTTAAGTGCTCAAAAACCTGCACTGTAAGGTCTGGGTAAATATGAACAAATTAAATCCACTAAATACATCTAGAAATCAATGTAAAAATAAAATTTCCTTGACTTTTTCTTAACTTTGTAAAAAAAAAAAAGCTAGTACTCCTAGAAAAACTTTAAGACAAAACACTTTTCAAAGAACTTTCAAGATATAAAAGGACATTTCCAGGACTTTATAAATGCTGATCTGAAATTCAAGCACTTTTTAAGGTATGTCTGCACCATGTAACCATTTACTTCTTACCCAAAAGCAAACAAGTCTTTTGTGTCAAATCTTAAATAATGATGTAAAAATATCATTCACAGTGGTACTGAAAAAGTAATAAAAAAAATATCTGAATAATTAAACTTTAAATTACTTCAAGTCTCTGCGCAATCTGTTCTTCATAGGGGACATATCGATTGTCACCCTCCCGCTTGTAAAACCAGGTACTTCTGACGACGGGAGAGGGATCTTCCTGCCAGTAAACAGATTTACGGGTACGAGTGGACATGAATACATCATAACGTCCACCATCTGTGGCGACCACTTCGGCACCTACAAACAAAACATCAAGTGTTGTTGTCCAGACTAATGATAATGTAGAAATTACATCAACAATCTCAAATGGTTATTTAAAAGATACGAAAATGGATATCACTGTTAGATATGAATTTAATCAGAGGTACAGTATATGCTAGATAATGTTGTATAATCCAAAACAAAGGCAAAGCCATACTGCGGGTGAGTGTTCCATGACTTAATTTTTCTTTTTTTTTTAGGTTCAAATGATTTAATTTGAATATAAAGATGTATACGTTAATCTATAACATGTATCATTAGGAATGACCATACACTTCACATCCCTAACTACAGTGTAGATTCCAGACAATGTATTAGCTGACGAGGTTGTCTTACCTAACCTTATTGCTTTTCCCTTCCTGTAAAGAGATTGTTCCACGATTTACTTATTAATGGTCTTTAATTTATCTAGAATTTATCTAGGTTTTGTCTCTGTGACTACAGTCGGTGTTCTGTCTACTTAAAAAGTACAAGGTCTCACCACTTTTATAAGCCTCTTCTATAGCCATACTGTCTTTCAATGTGAATGGATACCAGATCAATTTACTCTCCACTCTTTTAGAAAAACACCAGTGGGGCCGAACAGGTTGATAAAAGCCCCCTTGTTGGGCCCCAGAGTAATTAGACTGGTCCATATCAAAGCTGGTCTGTGATCTTTGTGTGAAGGATGTCTGAGAGACTGTTGGGTTTACTTGTGCAACAGGAGGCCCTCCATAGGGGGATGAAGATGTTGACATGGCTACTGATGACTGGATGGAGGGAGGAACTGGGGGCAGACCTCCCATTGGTGCCCCGTATGGAGGTTGTCCTGGTGACATCATATTACTGGGAGGTCCTGGAGGCATCATACTCGGAGACTGTCCCAAGGAGTATGGATTGGCACCACCTTGGCCTCCAGCATATGTCCCTGAAGGCATTTGAGCATATGTTGACAATCTCTGTCCTTGTTGTTTACGGAACTGATTTCCAGCTGGGGGAGGGGCGGGGGAACTTCCTGTATAAGATAAAAAAAAAATGAAAATTTGTCAAGTAACAAATACTTGTTCCCTGGTAATTTTAGTATGTACAGATTTAATTTTCATAAACTGTAAACATATTATATAATAACAGTTAACACAATATACTGAATTCTTACTTTACAAAGCATTTAATATTAAACCAGGTGTGACATCCAGAAATTGGTTTTATAGAGACTTATGATTCTTTGATGTTAGATTTTTATTGAGAAAGATGGTAGATTAAACAGTTGAATAAAGTCCTACCGAACATGGGCTGTGAGACTGGGCCTCCATTGAATGGTTGGCCAGCTGGTTTTGTTGTTGAAGGGATGGTTGGTTGAACCACGGCCTGCGATGCTGTTGTGGGAGCTGGGGACCCAAACAAACTAGTCGGAGTCGGACCTGGGTGTGGATTATGTCCCACCTGCGAGAAGGGATCAGCCCCACCCCCTCCAGATTTTTGGAAGAGGTTAAAGGTTGAGGGCTGTGAAGGAGTATTAGAACCTTGTAGTGGGGACTGCCCAACAAAACTGTCTGCTTCACCTTCTTCATCTGTAACGAATAAAATACTGGACACGTAAATAAAATTGATTTATTCTGTATATCATTTGAAAGCTGTTGATGGTAGGTTAGTAATCAAGTATTTACATGTTTGTTATGAAAATTAGGCATACACCATTCATACATAAATAATAACTGATGTTGCAATTCTTGGTATTTTTCATATTGAAGTATCTTTCCCCAGATCAACAGTCAACAGGTCCTGATTGACAATCTATGATCCAGGCCATACGGCCCCCTTCACAATTTTGTTAAATTTGCTTCAAAGTTATCAATGGACCATTCGATAGAGGAGTATATACTTAAGAGGGAATACAAATATATAAACAAAGAAGAAAAAATGAAAGTAGTTTTTCTACCGATCTTTATCTGTTGATGTTTACAAACTGAAACTCCCTGAAACAGCTGCGGAAATGACATTTGCCGGCGTCGTTTTTTTTATTTTAAAAGAAGATAAATTTACCGGATCCCAAAAGCGATGGTTCACTCTGTATAACAGGCATCAATACATTTGGATGGTCTGGGGGGTTGAGAGTCAGCCCTCCTCCTGCAGGCATTAACAAAAGCGGCGGAGGGGTCGAGTCTTTGGCGTTTCTGTCTGCCATTTCCAATGCAACACGTCATGTGGAACTCTTTTGTGAAAAGGGTACAAAGACGTAAAGTGCTTTGGAGTCGCAAAAACGTTTGAATCAGACGATTGTTCATGATTAAGCTTTGTATAAACCAAGACTGTTTATGGTGGTTTAGAAGTAACGAGTTTCTAGATTTTGTCGTCCACAATTATGACTTCCAGTGCCCCAAAAATTGAGGACATGTCGAGCACGAAAGATTTAACAGAGGAGTTGAAACAGGACGACGCATATATACCAAAGAAACCTGAAAGTAAGTGAAATCGCAGTCTATAAATGTCGGCATTGCTAACTGCCTACACAGATCATATGCAGCTCAACTGTACTGGCATATGTTGATATGCGCGACATGGCTTCATAGCTGCCATATTGCACGTGCCTGTACACTCTATAAGTCAAAGCCAGTGCGTTAGCCCCATGGTTTACCAGTGTGTATGTATTACAGTACCCCACTATTAACTCTTAAGTCAAATTCAATGTGTTACCCCATGGACTTACCGGTATATACTTTGTATGGGTAAATTCAGCATAGCTGTACATGTATTCCGATACTTTTCAGAACTGTCAGTGTTTGGATATGTGATCTCGGAACTAACCAGAGGATATATGTTGGAGCGAGATAAAGACAAGTTTACAGAACGACGACAGAGAGTTTACACTTTTATGAAAACTCCAAGAGAGTTGGAAAAGGTAATAGAAGTATTGTATAGGTAACTTTCTTAATTGAAAATAAAACATATCTTGATGGTTCAGAAAGTACAAAATACATGGATTTCATCTGTTTCTTCTTATGAGCTCACCTAGCTGCCAGAATGGCAAGTTAGCTTATTCTGTGATGCAGCATTCATTTTCTGTCTTAAATCCCCTTTTCCCTTACATTTAAAAGTAGCATACTAGGATGAAGGCCAGGGCTACCGAGTTTGTACAAATGATTGACCTTGACCTATATATTTTCTAGATCACAGCCTAGGCCATATGTTTTAAAATCGTTAAATGACAACATCTCAATAACCAGGAGACCCAGAAACGTGATATTTGGCCAGAAGTATGCTGGAATAAATGGTTACATAGTCTACATGTATCAAAATAGAAAAATCTATACTTACATTTGAAGAAAATTGTAATCAGATTAGCATCTTCATAAATGACCTATATGTAACCCTGGTAAATACCAGCCGCAATATACTGCTCGGCTAGGGAGATCTTCTCTTTAGCTCGATCGGTTGAGCTTAAGACTAGTAAGCCAGAGGTCCCGGGTTCGATCCCTAGCGGAGGCAGTGATTTAAATTAAATTAATCATGCACTCTGTTACATAGATAAACTTTAAAGTTGCATTAGAAGCAGCTGATGACCATGAACGATAAAGGCCCATTCAGCCTCTTATTGTAGAACAGAGTATGTAAATTTTTATTTGTTAGTGACATATGGAGTTTGGGATATAGGACTTCTCTTACTTACTATGATTTTTTTCCAGTTCATATAGCATGAGGACAGTTATAATGTGAAGAAATGAAATTGCATTCATTTACAGAAAATGTTTGTCTGCTAATTCATACCTGAGTTTTACAGTTTTGATTGATATTGCCTTCATTATTAGATCAGACCAGGGTTAGGATTACTGTTAAAATTGCTTATAATGTTCTGATATTTCTATCAAAAGAATATTAATTATCTTGTTTTTCTTTTACAGTTTATTGTTTTTGGATTCTTCCAATTAGTGGATGCTTTTCTGTTCATTTTTACATTCCTACCACTGAGAATCGTTCTTGCCTTGTTGAAGATCATCACACACCCATGTGGCTTCCTCATGCCAAAGTAAGACAGATACAAGCTGTGGTATTCATAGGATGTAAAATGTAAAATTATATATTATGCTGTTATAACCAAACATTCTCCTTATCAGCATTCGCTTATTTCATTCCCCCAACAATAATACCAAAATGGACTGTTCTTATTCCACTTTATGTCAGACCTGTGTGTCATGGGGAACATTCCATACACATATGATTGTATGTTCTTTAATTTCTGAACAACATAAAGAAGGGCTGTAACATGCCATCCAAAGCAATTAGGTCAACGTGTCTTGCAACTACGACAACACAGACTGAAGTGATAAATATTGTCTGTATTCTTTCTCCCTAATTATCCTGATGGCATCAATGCATAAAAACTGACATTTTGAAATGAAAAAATAAAAATAGAATTTTGTTTTCACATGTTGTCTTAAAAACTCTATATGTTATATATTTACTTTCCTTGATATTTTCAGATCTCCGAAACTTTTAGAACCAGCTCAAATTTGTGATCTATTGAAGGGCATTATACTTCTAGCGTCCTTCTTCATCATGAATTACATTGATACATCAATGATGTACCACCTAGTGAGAGGCCAGGCCATTGTCAAACTTTACGTCTTCTTCAATATGCTGGACGTAAGTTTATTTAAGGAAAACTTGATAAGTTTATTTAAGGAAAACTTGATACATCACCCATTAATTCATGTTGAGGGTATTTCCCTTAAGGGGGTATGCTACATTTTTACCTCCCTAAAGATTACACTACCAGTTATTATAGTGAGAGATTTCACTTCCCTTATAATTTATGTAACATGTAATTAAATGTGAGTTATCTCCCTTAAGGCTTTGTATGATATATTTTAAATAAAATACCAATAGTTAAATGTTTAATACCCTATTCAGTATGGTCAGTAAGATATGACAATAAAATTTAGAAAATGTGTTTTGCTGTGGTATATATATTATTTTCCTATGACTAGAATGAAATGAGTTATCAGGATTTAAAAAGTATCAGATATTTTGAAACACCCTGTATATACCTATAATTTGTGTGAGAGTTATATCCCTTAGTTATTGTAATCTAGAATTTTAGAATTAAACAAGGGTTATGTACCCATATTCACTGATCCATAAATCTGTATCAATCAAGCAAAGGGATGACTAACACTACAACTTGTTTGTTCGTCACAGATGGCTGACCGTCTATTCTCCAGTTTCGGCCAGGACATTTTGGATGCTTTGTACTGGACAGCTATGGAGCCTCGGGACAAGAAACGTCAACATTTTGGTGTGCTACCCCATCTAATATTGGCCGTGTTGTATGTCAGTATCCTTACAATTTAAGATTCTAGCCACAGACAAAGCTTCAAGGATGTTTTCATTCCTTCTTGTAACATCCTGGTAACTTCAGTAGACTTTGTTGATGTTTGTTTGTTGTTTGTTTACTGGGTTTATCAACCTGTGTACTGCCAGGGTCATTTTGTGGTGGGATTTCCTTGTAGTAGTTGATGAATACCTCACTAAACAACATACTGGTTGCCTGTTGCATCCAGTGATCCAGTCCAGAGCAATTAGGGTAAAGGGTCTTGCTCAAGGATGCAACCATGGTAGTACAAACCGGCCCGTTTCTCAGCTTTCCGAGAAACACAAACTTATATGGGTAGGGAGCGTTGAACCACACACCTCAAATCTTCACCTGGGGTAACGTTGTGTGGTCGGTCCTCTAACTGACTGATCTGATGAGCTATCGCTGTGGGTCTGTTGATATGGGTAAAATAAAGGTCTGTTGGGGTTAACTAAATAACTTGTTAAAAATTCCACAGGACCATCAAGAATTTGTTAGGGCTATTCCAGAACTATCTGTGTGGGAGGGGTGGGACTTGTATAAAAATTTGATGGTTGGTGGCGGTAAAGCCACATTTTTCTAGAAATTCGTTATAACAAAACTGTTTTGATATTTGATGAGTGGTGGAGTCTCTAAAAAAATGTCTCCAACCCCTCCAACATGGATAATTTCTGGGTGGTAAGGTCTCTAAAAATGCCTCCTACCCTTTCCACACTGGTAATTTTCTGGTGGTAGGGTCTCTAAAAAATGCCTCCCACCCCTCACAGGTAATTTTGGAACAGCCCTTATCACAGAAGTCTACCATTGTGTATTGTAACACCTTAACTGTTAGTTATCCACTGTATGCTGATTCTGTTCCAAGCCACGGTGCTCAATGTCGCCTTCAACTCTCACAATAAAGCACTACTCACCATCATGATGTCAAACAATGTAAGTATGGCCGACAAGTCTTATTGTAATGTTGCCCTCAATAGCAATCCTCATTCTTGTTGTCATATATTTATTTTATTTTAGGGTACTGGAAGAGGTGATGAAGACATTAAATGCATAAAGAAAAAAGACATAGATGATATCTAACAGTGTCTTCAGTAATACCAAATATATTTCACTCGTGTGGCTAATATTTTGATATTTTTCATGAGTGTGTAGTGCTGAAGATACTGCTAGATATTCTGTTTATTACATTTAATATCAAAATATACTGAGGCAGCTCAATCTCTCCCAGAATTCATTGCGGTCCCCCTGTCAATGGCTCATAAATTTACGCCAAATCATGACATTTCTTATTAAGTCTTGCTTAATGACGTCATATAACATGACAGAGAACTATATGCAAATCTTAATTTTCCCCATTGTCGTTTGTAAGAAGTGTTCTGATTGGTCAAATCAGAAAATATAACTTTATGGAATGAATAATTCTCTATGTTTCACTGGTAAAAATGTAATAATAGAGGGTCTTAAATAATATTGTGGTAAGCAAGGAGGCAAATGAAATGAGTGACATTATAATGTTTTACTGTGTAATAAAATCTGTGTTGGATTTTACAGTTTGTAGAAATCAAGGGCAGCTTGTTTAGAAAGATAGACAAGGAACTACTGTACCATATCTCCTGTAGTGATGTGAAGGAGCGGTTCCATTACACCATACTACTGGCCGTCGTCTTCATACGTAACATGACAGAGTTCTCCTGGAACGTAGGTGAGGACATGATTATCACACCCAGACTATGTCTGTCTTTACAAGGACACCTGAAACTGGCACCCATAGTCTTAGGGTGTCTGTATAATACTGGTGTTTCATGGAGTAATATCCTATGCCAAGCAATATTGGCACGGAATATATAGAGAATACATGGTCAGTGTCTTAAAATATATAAAAGTTGTATTTTGGCGAGGGTAAAGAAAGACTTTTGTCTTTCTGTCCTGAGCCAAAAATACAACTTATATTTTAAGACACTGACCATGTTTTCTATTTATCATGCAACAGTCATCAAAAATAAGCATTTTTAAGAGAAACAGTATCAACATTGTCCCAAATATGTTCGCCTTTTAAATGTTGTTTTACTTGGAAGTAGGTCAGTCGAATTGACGCACATGCTAAGATTCTAAAATATAGCTGTTTTCCGTCACTGCCATATAGCAAAAATATCTACCTGGTATGGTGGGTATAGTCCGAAAATGCAGTGCAAGTTGCAGGATAAACATATTTGTTGATTAACAGCTGCTTGATGGATGTTGGTTTAAAGAACATATTTCCAAAACGGTTACAGATTTGTACTTTGTTCATATAGGAGTCGATCATACTTCAGACTACTTTTGATATACAAATGTATTCTGCTTTTAAATTTAAGTTTTCATTTAAACATTGCCAAAAATATAATCATTTTAGGGAGTGTGTGTGTTTCTCAAGTAAATCTTATCTTCCAATATGATTTGAGGTTTTTCTCAGCTGATGGAAGCCAATTTGCTACAGTTGTATTTGAAGCATTCCCAACCCAACTTCACAAAGATACAAATTGGTTTTGAGGGTCTTGAAGGTCAAGGTCATAGATTCAATGTCAAGGACACAGATCATGCTACAGAATCTTAAGATGTTGATATAACATTCAGATCTCCCATTAATCAAGAAGCCTAATAAATTTTCTACCAAAGTTCACAAAATTTCACACCAACATTAATTGAGACCATTTCAAGGTCAATATCAAGGTCACTGCTAAAAATCTTTTACAAGATAGTGTGAAAGATGGCCTGCCTACCCATAAATTCCTAATTTCAGTTTTCTACAAATTCAAGAAACTAAAACCAACAACCATGAGTGCATATTTCAGTCTCTTTATGAAAGGTTGAAGATGAAAAAAATCATTGTGATTTATCAGAACTACCTAGCAAATTTCTCATGGTAGATTATTTTGTGAAATTATTGTTTTTCTCCTCAACAGACCATATTTGGCTAATCTTCCCTTGTTTTTCTCCTCGACAGACCATGTTTGGCTGATCATCCCTGATGTTGTCATTGTGTTGTGTGCTGAATTAATGGTGGACTGGGTCAAACACGCCTTTATCCTCAAGTTCAATGAAATGCCAGCTGATGTGAGTTTTACCATATACCGTATTTGACCTAATAAGGGCGCAGGGTGCGGGTAATTGACAGTGGGGGCGCCCTTATTAAGATTAGTTATTCTGAAGTTTATGAAACAGACAATAGTATACCTTATAGCAGAATACCCAAGGCTGTGGAAACGGTAAAATATTCAGTCATAAAAATATTCCAGATAAAGATACTAAAGTATCTATTCATTATCATATATAAGGCTTAAACATCACTTGAATATTCCTGTAAACTTATAAACCATTCCAGCTGATCGTTTGACCAGAGACCGCTAAATGTTCCACCATTTATGTTCAAATGGAACTTTTTTGTGTTCTATTTATAGACACAGGTGATTTCCCAGATCATATCAGACATTGTTTTCTTTGACCTAATAATTGATTTACAATGTATTTTACTAGCTTTCTGTTCTGAACAAAAGTTATTTATCAACAAGAATGAAGTCTTTTACTTTATCTTCAAATAAAGATGGTAAGTTATTATTTGTATGTGTGTTTAGTTTTGGGTGCTCTTTGCACTGACATGTCATCTGTAGGAATAAACAAAATGTGGCGAAAACTTGTTCCAGTTACTTAATTTGCTGAAGAAAATTAAACACATAAAGTAGCAAACATTTCACATGAATTATTACTTTTGTACACCATTTTGACACTCAGTCAAAGATTTATTTCCTTGAAAAAGGTAGGGGCGCCCTTATTAGGGCAGGTGCCCTAATTAGGTCAAATACGGTAACTAGTCAGAACTGCAGCACAGCCAATTAGATGTGGAAACAATTGTGTAGATATGATGTGTGTTAACTTTGTATACAAATCAGACTGTATGATTCAGTAATGTCTTATATGTGTAAAATTAATAATCTTGAAGGCTCTTTAGATATTTGAAAATACAATTGCAAAGAAGACTTAAGATGAAAATCTAAAATCAGCAATAAAAACGTCATGCAGTAAAAACATCTTTTGATAAAGTAAAAAGTCAGGGAAGTATTACAATATGGGAATACATTTCATGGTCTTTGTTGTAGATTTTTCAGAGTGAAACTTAATTCAATGATTTGACCATTCTTACTTTAAAATTTCATGGCAGTGTAGTTTTGATCTACTCACTGCTTTGACTGACAATGAGATATAATACTAACAATTCTACATTTATTGACAGATTTATCATACGTATAAATTACGGCTGTCTGAGGATATGATCTCCAACCGACAAAGTAGGGTAAGTACAAGTGTAGCTGTTTGTATGGATTTCTAACCAAGAAATGTGACTAATTTAGGATTACTTCTCCACAAAATGTCTATCATATACACTCTTTTGGATAACTTCTCCACAAAATGTCTATCATACACACTCTATACACTATAAATTTTATTATTCCTCGCTTTCACCAAAACATGATATCAATTTGGGTCCGTCCATCCATCCGTCCGTCCTATAGACTTACTATATATCTGTGTGTGTATTACTTCATATCACTAGACTATTAAACATACTGCTATGCTATATGTTCTCTAGACCTATAGATATACTATATATTCTCTAGGCCTATAGATATACTATATATTCTCTAGGCCTATAGATATACTATATATTCTCTAGGCCTATAGATATACTATATATTCTCTAGGCCTATAGATATACTATATATTCTCTAGGCCTATAAATATACTATATATTCTCTAGGCCTATAAATATACTATATATTTTCTAGACCTATATATATACTTAATGTTCTCTAGGCCTATAGATATAATTTATATTCTCTAGGCCTATAAACATACTATATATTCTCTAGGCCTATAAACATACTATATATTCTCTAGGCCTATAAACATACTATATATTCTCTAGGCCTATAAACATAATATATATTCTCTAGGCCTATAGATATACTTTATGTTCTCTAGGCCTATATATATACTATATGTTCTCTAGGCCTATAAATATACTATATATTCTCTAGACCTATAGATATACTTAATGTTCTCTAGGCCTATAGATATACTTTATATTCTCTAGGCCTATAGATATACTTTATATTCTCTAGGCCTATATATATACTTTATATTCTCTAGGCCTATAAACATACTATATATTCTCTAGGCCTATAAACATACTATATATTCTCTAGGCCTATAAACATACTATATATTCTCTAGGCCTATAGATATACTATATATTTTCTAGGCCTATAGATATACTATATATTCTCTAGACCTATAGATATACTTTATATTCTCTAGGCCTATAAACATATTATATATTCTCTAGGCCTATAAACATACTATATATTCTCTAGGCCTATAGATATACTATATATTCTCTAGGCCTATAGATATACTATATATTATCTAGACCTATAGATATACTTAATGTTCTCTAGGCCTATAGATATACTTTATATTCTCTAGGCCTATAAACATACTATATATTCTCTAGGCCTATAAACATACTATATATTCTCTAGGCCTATAGATATACTATATATTCTCTAGGCCTATAGATATACTATATATTCTCTAGACCTATAGATATACTTAATGTTCTCTAGGCCTATAGATATACTTTATATTCTCTAGGCCTATAAACATACTATATATTCTCTAGGCCTATAAACATACTATATATTCTCTAGGCCTATAAATATACTATATATTCTCTAGGCCTATAAATATACTATATGTTCTCTAGGCCTATAAACATACTAAATATTTTCTAGGCCTATAAACATACTATATATTCTCTAGGCCTATAGATATACTATATATTTTCTAGGCCTATAGATATACTATATATTCTCTAGACCTATAGATATACTTAATGTTCTCTAGGCCTATAGATATACTTTATATTCTCTAGGCCTATAAACATATTATATATTCTCTAGGCCTATAAACATACTATATATTCTCTAGGCCTATAGATATACTATATATTCTCTAGGCCTATAGATATACTATATATTCTCTAGACCTATAGATATACTTAATGTTCTCTAGGCCTATAGATATACTTTATATTCTCTAGGCCTATAAACATACTATATATTCTCTAGGCCTATAAACATACTATATATTCTCTAGGCCTATAGATATACTATATATTCTCTAGGCCTATAGATATACTATATATTCTCTAGACCTATAGATATACTTAATGTTCTCTAGGCCTATAGATATACTTTATATTCTCTAGGCCTATAAACATACTATATATTCTCTAGGCCTATAAACATACTATATATTCTCTAGGCCTATAAATATACTATATATTCTCTAGGCCTATAAATATACTATATGTTCTCTAGGCCTATAAACATACTAAATATTTTCTAGGCCTATAAACATACTATATATTCTCTAGGCCTATAGATATACTATATATTCTCTAGGCCTATAGATATACTATATATTCTCTAGACCTATATATATACTTAATGTTCTCTAGGCCTATAGATATAATTTATATTCTCTAGGCCTATAAACATACTATATATTCTCTAGGCCTATAAACATACTATATATTCTCTAGGCCTATAAACATACTATATATTCTCTAGGCCTATAGATATACTATATATTCTCTAGGCCTATAGATATACTATATATTCTCTAGGCCTATAGATATACTTAATGTTCTCTAGGCCTATAGATATACTTTATATTCTCTAGGCCTATATATATACTTTATATTCTCTAGGCCTATAAACATACTATATATTCTCTAGGCCTATAAACATACTATATATTCTTTAGGCCTATAAACATACTATATATTCTCTAGGCCTATAGATATACTATATATTCTCTAGGCCTATAGATATACTATATATTCTCTAGACCTATAGATATACTATATATTCTCTAGACCTATATATATACTTTATGTTCTCTAGGCCTATAAACATACTATATATTCTCTAGGCCTATAGACATACTATATATTCTCTAGGCCTATAGATATACTATATATTCCCTAGGCCTATATATATACTTTATGTTCTCTAGGCCTATAGATATGCTATATGTTCTCTAGGCCTATAGATATACTATATATTCTCTAGGCCTATAGATATACTATATATTCTCTAGGCCTATAAATAAACTTTATATTCTCTAGGCCTACATAGACTACTCTGACATGGTAGCCAGAAGGATGGGCTTCACACCACTGCCACTGGCCTGTCTCCTGGTGAGGATCTGTACAAAGTCATTCAAGGTCACTGGTATGACCGGCGCTCTTGTTGTCTTCTGTCTGTTTTTATGGTAAGTCAGGGTTGTGTCTGATAATTTAATGTTGTAAATTGTCAGTCTTCATGTGAAGCCATAAAAAAAGAAGAAAAAAGAAGAAGAAAATTTAACAAAATTGGGAGTTGTCAGTTTCATTTTAAAATGGGTACAACATTGAATTGGCAGAGGCATGATCAACAAAATACTGTCTTGTAACTTTCTTTGAACGTTTATTTTCTTTTGTGAATGTCACAAGTTTTGACAAAATCTTTTTTTTTTAGAATTGTTATTTATTATGTATATCATATTGAAATTGGTGTTGGAGTTTTTGTCGAAGGATTTCATCTGATATGACTCTCTCTTTGATTTTAGAACATTACTATAGTATAATTAATGTGTTCTTAACTTTCTTCATTGACAATTTTAATTTCCCATTTATAACATTTGGTAGATTCATTAAGATAAATATATGTAGAATATATGTAGAAGTTGAATATTCTGGATTACAGATATATAATGATATGATCTGTCTTGAAAGCGGTTCACCTAAATGTACTTGCTTCACATCCATGTATACCCAAAGTAGTATGATTTTATAATTCCTACATTCCTATCTTTTCTTTTCCCCCAGTTTGGTGACATTTAAAGTATTGAACAGTATAATCCTGTTGGGGCAGGCGACTGAGATGACTTCAAAAGTTCCACAACCCACTTCTGAGAATAAATACAACGATATTCCGCCTTCATCTCCCATTCACAGATCTAAGTCTGACATTCAAATCTCAAACACAGGAGAGTTCTCATCAAGGGACACAACTACAGCTGGTAATGGCTATCAGAAGGAAACAGATAATGGCAAAAATTCCCGCAGTAAAAGTGAAACAGATATCGCCACTTGTACATCTGTTGAAAATTGTTCACCATTCCGAATCAAAACGGTGTCAGAACAGTTAACTAAAAATGTGACTTTTTCAGAAGGTTTTGTACCTCCTGATAAAGATGATCAAAGAGCCGCTGGAGAAGATTCCGTTCTCACGGAGAAAAGGATCGGTTCAAAACATGATGAAAAAATCTTCCCATCTTTTAATTCAGATTTTAGTGACATTAGACAAAGAAATCCTACAAAGGACTAATTACTTGTGATTATTGATCATTATTAAATTACTTAATGTAAAATCTTAATCACTATATTTGAAATTTACTGCAACACTGACATAAAAACATGTGATTATTGATCATTATTGAATTATTTAATGTAAAATCTTAATCACTATATTAATTAAATTTACTGCAACACCGACATAAAAACATCTGAAAATTTAATTTTCTGGAGATACTACTGTAAAACCTAAATGGTGGTCAAATATGAAAATCAATTATGATGGAAATTTGTTTACATAGCAAAAAGGTTTATCCTTTCTGCTAATAGTGAGATGTCAACCTTGGGATCTTAGTAGTCAATTAAACCGCTAATTAGCATGCCGTGGAATGAAACACACTATCATCTCATCAACAGCTTTAAGGTGCCTGGAAGTGTGTATCCATTGGAAATTTTTTTGAATATTTAAAGTTCAGAGCTTTTTTATTTGGGTACTTTGGGTATTCTACGGTACAAACAAAAGTGTAATATAGTTACATACAGTTATGTGTGTACTTCAGACCAGCTGTCATGTTTGCAGTGTAATTGTATATGATTGCATTCTAGTCGTATCTCCCCATTTTTCCTTTTTTTCAAAATTTTCATTTTTTTTTTAACAGCAGTGACCATTTCTCTCGCCAGAAGTAGGATTTTAAAATTACAGAACATGCTGTTCGATGATTTCCAGTGGCGTATAGCCAGCGAGTCAGATCATCTGTAGAATTCCACTGACTAAATATCAAATTATACGCTTAATTTAATTATGTTTTAATAATCTAATGGTTTCTGATGTTTTCTTGGCCCTTTAAAAATTTAATATGGGCCAATTAACCATATTAGATTTTTAAAAGGCCCATAAAATGTCAGAGACCTTTGGATTATGCTTTATGTAATCCCTCAGGAAACTGAAATCTATATGTTGGACAGAAACCTAGTATGAAATACTGGGTACTTTATTCATACAACGTCCACATTTTATTTAACTTCTATTTAACTGTAAAATCTAAACTTTATTTAATCGATGGAGAATAAGATCCTCGTTACCCATTGTCCTATTGTTTTATGGGTCCTCGTTAATATACATTGTACATGTGATAGTGTTGTCATGACTTTGTTGAAATCATTGCCTGCTTAAAGCATAATTTTACTCTCAGGAAAGGAAAGGGATATTAGATTTGGAGTTTGAATTTGATGCCTGTGATAGAATTATAAATTGCAGTTCATGTATGTGATATTGCTTCCTGAAAAGCACCCATGCAATGTTTCACTCCAAGAATGATTGACCTTTAGATTGACCTTAAGATTGACCTTTAAATTGACCTTTAGATTGACCTTAAGATTGACCTTTAGATTGACCTTAAGATTGACCTTTAGATTGACCTTTAGATAAAACTTTAGATTGACCTTTAGATTGACCCTAAGATTGACCTTAAGCTTGACCTTAAGATTGACCTTTAGAAGATCTATGTGATATTTATCTTTTTATCTACAATGACACAATGTGATTTACATTTTTACTTTGACTCTCACTTTTTCACCCAAAATACACTTTCACCATCGGTTCAGAGTGGAAAGTTTAAAGTGCATACAATGTAACTGGGATACTTGAATATTGAGGTAGTAAGTGGGAGTTAAATATTGAGGTAGTAAGTGGGAGTTAAATATTGAGGTAGTAAGTGGTAGAAAACGTTAAAAATCGTGAGTCTTCCACCAAGAACGTGAGAAGTGGCAACCATGAATGCTGTAGAAATACATGGTTAATCGGCGAGTGTGTTATCCTTAAGGTTGTGGATGAATTACATGTATATGAATGACAGTAATAATTTAGTGAAGGGTATGTACATGAGTGTCCACCAAAACATAGAGAGCCTGTCTTTGGGCTCCTACACTTGAGTCTCGAGTATGCTCATATAAAGTCAAATTTTCCAGTCCCCACGAGTATGTTCATCTGAAGTCAAATTTTCCAGTCTCCACGAGTATGTTCATCTGAAGTCAAATTTTCCACTCTCCACGAGTATGTTCATCTGAAGTCAAATTTTCCAGTCTCCACGAGTATGTTCATCTGAAGTCAAATTTTCCAGTCTCCACGCGTATGTTCATCTGAAGTCAAATTTTCCAGTCTCCACGAGTATGTTCATCTGAAGTCAAATCTTTCAGTCTCCACCAGTACACTCACTCAGAATAAATCTTGAGTGCTTTTTGCAAGACAATCCTTCACATAATCAAATCTGTAAATTACGAAGTTACCCTTATACATATAGAGATCTACAAAATATATTTCAATCTGGGATTTTAACATATTCTGAATGAGTGTTAAATAGAGGTTGCACAACGAGTGGTTGTCTTATATTCCTTTCACTCAAGTGTTTTTTTTGTAATTTTGAAAAAATAGCTAATGAGAGTGAAAGAAATACCATATACAACAACCACGAGTTTGTGTGACCTGTTTCTACTGCAATAGAAAAGTTATTCTGAGGATGAATCGACCTGTTTTGCATCAATTTGTGTTCTTTTCACGATATCAGGTGTGGTGTAAGGATATGGCCTAAATTGAAATGCCGCTAATTAATATGCAAAACTGACAAATTCGGAAATGTATGGAAATATTACAATTTATTACAAATTATAACATAATAATAATTATGTTTATTCTTTCAAAGCAATAAATTGATAAAAATCTATATATTTTGAAGAATATAACAAAACAACTGCGAATTACTTCTTGTGCATTATCATTTCCATGACATCATGAAGTGACCTTTAAGTATTGGCCAATCAAATTGCATTAAACCATGTGATTAGAAAGTAGTTCCGGTCAAAGGTCACCACGTTTATAGTTTATTGGACATGTGGTATAAACTGAATGTTATTCAACAGTTTTGATGATTATTTCATGCCTTGGGCATTGAATAACACCCACCTATTGTGGTAGAAATATGTATATGTACTAGGTATACAGCCCTGTACCTTAACAATTATTTGACTCTGAATGTGTGATAATTAATCATCTTAAATTACAGTAACTGGCATATTCATTATATCTAAATCACAGGTCTATATACATATGTACTATGTGTTACCAGGCATGTATAATACATATATATGGACTGGCTAGGAAGTTCGTGCCAAGCCCCTACATGTGTCTAAAAGGGTTGCCTAGCAACGATGTCATTTTAGGACAGCTTATATATGAATCAGTATTTGCTTTATATGCATGGTGCTTGAGTTATACGCATGGTGCCCGAGTTGATTATAAGATAGTCTTTGCCAACAAATCCATATATAGATATCTTGTAAGGCATTAAATGTCAGAAATGTTTTAAACGTGATTGTTGTTCAGTTCTTTTGTTTAAATTTGTTTTGCTCAATTATGCAATGTGATAAATTAATGAAGTTGATTACAAATAGGTATGCAGAATTTGAGATTGTCAACAAAATATCAAAGTGTCTCTTTGCCTTTAGTCACTTGTTGCATGTGTTCTTGATGTGTAATTATTCCGATAGCTTGTTCACAATACCAATAAAATGAAAACTAAATGATCCATAATGTTTTATGTATGTACTGAAAATCATTTTATCTTGTAGTGGAACTTGAATGGCAGTTCACTGGTGGCAACGTTTCTCAGTTATTCAGAACACCAGTCTAGAGGTCAGAGCACCTGTCCAAAGGTCAAGAGCTTTCTCAAGGTTTCTCAGTTAGTCAGAGCATCTGTCTAGAGGTCAGAGCACCTGTCTAAAGGGCAGAGCTTTCTCAAGGTTCCTCAGTTAGTCAGAGCACCTGTCTAGAGGTCAGAGCTTTCTCAAGGTTCCTCAGTTAGTCAGAGCACCTGTCTAGAGGTCAGAGCTTTCTCAAGGTTCCTCAGTTAGTCAGAGCACCTGTCTAGAGGTCAGAGCACCTGTCTAAAGGGCAGAGCTTTCTCAAGGTTCCTCAGTTAGTCAGAGCACCTGTCTAGAGGTCAGAGCTTTCTCAAGGTTCCTCAGTTAGTCAGAACACCTGTCTAGAGGTCAGAGCTTTCTCAAGGTCCCTCAGTTAGTCAGAACACCTGTCTAGAGGGCTTTTTGGTTAAAGTCAAATCTAGTCATCACATTAAACCTTTATTACGTTCGATGCCCAGCTTACTATACATTTTAGTGATGGTATAAGAATTCATTTGTGCCTTCAGTGTAAGCAGACCACCGGTCTTTAGATAGCTCTTTTGACTACGAGTTCTGTACATTTCCCCCGACTGCTATTACCTACCCAATATATTTGAAAAATTGTTAAAATGTAAACTGAAATCAGATGTTCCCTCTGTAAGGCACCCTCTCTGTTGACTTGGTTTTTGCTGTGCCTGGTAATGCATTAACATTGTTACTTTGTCAATTTTAAGCTGTTAATTGCTCGTTATTATTATTATTAATGAAGATTGATGTGATCATCTTATTATACATGAATTGCCAAAATATGATTTTGGAAACTCATGTTCAGTAAACTTTATAACAGTATAATAATTCCTGCTGTTTACAGAGACATTAAATCATCATTAGTACTGTTACACATTACCTGTATATCTGATTATTTTTATCTGCTGTTTAACTGTATATCCATGTACTATTATAATGTTTTAAGGGCAGATTTTTAAAACACATGAGCCACTTCCATCTCCTATGATGTGACTTCCCCTGTAATACCTTATCTGAGCGTCCTGGTATGAAATCTGTTGTGTGTCAAAACTTCACGAGTTAATTACTTATCTTATGATATATGATGTACATGGATGTATACTGTAGTACATGTATAATTTTGTCAAACATGATCGCCAATATTTTGCTTTAATCATTATCCATATACTGTATAATGCAGTGATGCAAAATAAAAAAATTCACGAAAGGTAATAATTTAATAGTGTTTTTTTTTGTCTCTATATTTAGATAATTATCTATAAATATTTAGAATAAATACAAAGCTGACAAGCAGTGCCATTGGACACCAACAATCAGAAAATTGAAAGTTATCAACAAGATCCTAGATGATACAAAGCGGGACTTTGTCATGAGCACCAAAACAGAAAGGTAAATTTTTTTCTGAAAGACGTTTCCTGCACATGTCATGATAGATCATGTCACCACATGTGGCACCTCTCCTGATGCCTCAAATTTCAACATGTGGCACCTCTCATGTCTCCCATCACCACATGTGGCACCTCTCATGTCTCCGATCACCACATGTGGCACCTCATGTCTCCGATCACCACATGTGGCGCCTCTGATGTCTCCGATCACCACATGTGGCACCTCTCATGTCTTCAATCACCATGTGGCACCTGTGATGTCTCCCATCACCACATGTGGCACCTCTCATGTCTCCCATCGTTACATGTGGCACCTCTGATGTTTCCAATCACCACATGTGGCACCAAGTGTTGTCTTATTGCCACATGTTGGACTCATAGTGTCTCTGGTCACCGCACGACACCCCTCACCACATCTGATGTGGAATTCACCCGATATCTCTGTCCAATCCAGGTATGATTTGAGGTCACCTGCAAGCTTAAATGACTGGAGTTGAATTCTGGTCGATATCTGCCTCTGTTTCAGGAACATATTGAGGTCACTACATAGCACGTTAAGATGACAGACTTGAATGTTGTTCAGCTATAAGCCAATGTCTAAATACATAAACAAAATTTTTGCATTCATGCTTGGATAATGAAAATTTTATTGTCAGTGAAATTTGTCCAACATACCAAAGTATCAATAACTGACCAGATGTTCATCATTTACAAGATGATAACAATACTAAGTTACAAACACTCACAATATCTATAAGCTGGCCAAGTCATGTTCAGCATGGAATTGTGAACATGTAACATATAGTGTAGCAAGGTAAATCAAGCTTGGACAAAGTTAATCTTAGAACATGCTGCCAGTATCAATTTACCTGAGAAAAAACAGAAACACATACAGTTGGACCTGTCTGTAAAAAACTGATGTACTGGTACAAATGTACTCGTCAATTAACAAGTACATGTGTTACAGACAAAAAGAACAAAACTTTGACAGCCAAACATCATCCTTTGGTTTTATGAGTCAATCTTGAAAAGAAAATATTTAAACATGTTCCAACTCTGTTAGCCTTAATGAAGGTTAATTTGTATTGATAAGCCCTGGCTACCCAACAGTTAAGAATATTTCCCCAAACTTTAATTCATCAAAAGGTTGTAAATGTAGCATATACATTTGACCCCTGTGACCTTATTTGACCCATGTAACCTTATTTGACCCATGTAACCTTATTTGAGCCTGTGACATTAAATGACCACTGTGACCTCGAATGAAGGTCAAGGTCATTTATTGGAACAATTTGATTACTCTATATCAGTGTGTTACAAGACAAATATCTTGAGCTCAGGGTTTGTTGTTTTGAAGACAAACAATATCAGATAATGAAGGATGGCACTGGATAGAAAAAAAAAGTTTCAAAGATTGAGTAATCAGTCGAACACTTACATACAAATCTACCGATAAAATGATCAAACATATGGCACCATATAGTGTACAGTAGTTCAGATAATTAGCAGACTTAAAACATCTGGATCTTTTTCAGATTAATGGCATATAAATGTATGCTCCATGTAATATTTACATCCTGTCCAAGAGAGCTCCTAACAAAACATTTAAATGCAAACTCGAATATTCAAATCTGCCGATGGTGCACAAACTACAAAACGCAATCACATGATCAAAAGGCAAAATAAATTAAAAACAAATTATTTTGACATTGCATGGATGGATAAGGGAACCTCATGAGAGCCTAGTTCTTCTAATAAAATAACAGTTTGACATGTCAAATGTATAGATAATCCACACTAATAAAATATATGTATTCTGTACAAAACTACATTAATGGCTCTGTAACATCTATTACTATCATACCTCTGTGAATTGAATATCAAATTAAGGTAAAACATTCCTACATAGTATCCTTTCCCGTCTCCATACACACCACCAAACATGGCCAACGTTTGTGATCAGCATATACAATATACACCACGATACCGCTGTACTGGTTGTTAAGTTTTTGTAACACTAGCCAGAACTAATTTCCCCGTAAAATACCCCGGTAGTCGCACTAACTGGTGTGCTGGCCTGGACTCCAGTTAAACCCTAATCAATTGATTAGTGAAATCTGATTTCTCTCTTACTTCAAAACTAGAGTGTGTGTTTTCCTTAAAAAGTCAACAAGCGACTGACTAGTGTTATAGTTGCAGGGATTTTTGTTAGTTCTATCAGAAATGATTTTATCAGGATTTAAGTTGTTGTTAAACTGTGATTAGCCTAATTACCTTTTGATAACTCGGTCCAGGGCCCAGTCGTTCAAAAGGTGAATAACAACAATATCAAAATCCTGATAAAATAATTTCTGGTGAAACCAACTTGACAAAGTTTTATGAAGCTATAACGCTCCTCAGTCTCATCCTACCTGTCTGTTTTCTGGAATACACACAGACGGAGGTTTTGAAGTAACAGAGAAAGTGATTAGCCTAATCACCTTTTGACGACTCGGTCCCGATTGTTAAAAATGCCTCTGATCAAACCATCAAACTAATTAGTTTGTTTATAACTTAAGTTTTGGGAACAATGCAGACACTCCATAGACAGACAGGATACTTTACATAACTGGTTAGTAATATTTAATGGCTTCGGGAAAAAAAGCAGTTGGAGAGAAAAGCCTTAAACAAAGTTGAAATGTAAACCAGATCTGATTATTGTAACTACTGTCTGACAGCAGTAAAGAGTCCCTGATTCACACGGACAGTAGACACAAAGACAGGTATCAAACTATGTCAAATTTCTCCCCCCCCCCCCTCCCAGCAGCACCCCAACCTGCCCACCCCCACCCCACCTTTCCCCTCCCCACCCCCATCCCACCTCTCCCCCTACCCACCCCCATCCCACCTCTCCCCCCTCCCCACCCCCACGGCACCGTCTCAACTTGAGAGTTTTGATCAAGCTGTCCACAGTCACACCACTGCAGTTGCATTGTTAATGATGAATAATCTATTGTCCTTCCTTTAATATATTCTCCAGTTCTCCCGATTCTTTTAATTGCTGTAAATACAAAAAGAAAATTATCTGAAACAGACCTTCAAATAACTTTTGAGAAAAAGGTTTTATACTTCAATTTTTTTTATGAAATCTTGAAATCACAATATAGACTATCCTGCAGGATTGATTCGCTTACATAACTAATACAGGATTTTCTATGATTCAGAAGTATTTTTACTTTATATAATGTACAATATTTATTTCATATCATATACGAAAATACTTATTTGATATCATGTACAATATATTCTGGAATGGAGATAATATCTAGATGATATCGAGTCTGCCCACTTGTCCCCCGGTTTATGTACATTTGTGACTACTAATTTAAGCCTTTACCTGGAGGACCGATGTTAATGTATAATTATGACTATAAAGCATACCTGGATAATATCAAGCCCGCCGACTAACTCCCCATTAATGTATAATTATGACTACAAAGACGTACCTGGATGATATCAAGCCCCGACTAACTCCCCGTTAATGTATAGTTATCGCTGACTAACTCCCCATTTATGTATAATTATGACTACAAAGACATATCTGGATGATATCAAGCTCGCCGACTAACTCCCCATTAATGTATAATTATGACTACAAAGACGTACCTGGATGATATCAAGCTCGCCGACTAACTCCCCATTAATGTATAATTATGACTACGAAGACGTACCTGGATGATATCAAGCCCGCCGACTAACTCCCCATTAATGTATAGTTATCGCCGACTAACTCCCCGTTAATTTATAATTATGACTACAAAGACGTACCTGGATGATATCAAGCCGGCCGACTAACTCCCCGTTAATGTATAGTTATCGCCGACTAACTCCCTGTTAATGTATAATTATGACGACAACGACGTACCTGGATGATATCAAGCTCGCTGACTAACTCCCTGTTAATGTATAATTATGACTACAAAGACGTACCTGGATGATATCAAGCCCACCGACTAACTCCCCGTTTACGTATAGTTGTGGATATGTCGGCCAGTTAGAGAATTTCTTTAATCCTTGTCGCACCTCATCATCGGTCAGTATATCAAAGGTCTCGTACTGAACTCTGTAAACATAAACAATGGTACGAGTACTGAACTCTGTAATCATAAACAATGGTACGAGTACTGAACTCTGTAAACATAAACAATGGTACGAGTACTGAACTCTGTAATCATAAACAATGGTACGAGTACTGAACTCTGTAATCATAAACAATGGTACGAGTACTGAACTCTGTAATCATAAACATTGGTACGGGGTAATCATTTTTGTTTGTAAAATTTAATAAAACAGTGATTAGAACCAACATCAAGTAACAAGTCAATGAGTGGACGTTTAATTAAGATTGGAGACATCCATAGAATTTAGAGAAAAGGAGAAAAGTTAACAGATAATTTTCAATTATTCTGCAAGAAAGTGAATTTATTTAGCAATTAGCAGTTTAATTATAATACATATACATATATATACCCTAACCATGGTTTAATATGTATTTCCTTTATATCTAAGGAAAAACAACTTAAAGAGTTACCTACCCTGTTTCCACTAGCAACGCTGTCACCTGCCGACTAAATCCACATCTTGGAGTCTGGCGATCACCTTTCATAAACAACATCACAGGAGCTTTGTTGATCAGGGACTTCAATCTGAAGGACACGGTATAGAAAATCTCAGGGGTGTGGTCATGGTTATGGTACACGATATAGAAAATCTCAGGGGTGTGGTCTTGGTTTGGGAACACGATATACAAAATGACATGGGTCATGGTATAATGATAATGAAAACAGTTTGATTTAACAGCCTGATATACAGTCTCTTTTGATTGTTTGTTGGCTGAGTTTATTGTCTCATGAACAGCCAGGGTCACTTTGAGAAGTGGTATCCTTGTAGTAGTTGGTGACTACCTCAAAGAACAACATATGGGAGGCCTGTCACATGCCATCCAGAGCAATTAGGGTAAAGTGTCCTGCCAAAGGATGCAACCTGAACAATGACAGCATAGACTGGCCTATTTCTCAGCTTCAAGAAATACAAAAACCACCAAAGGTAGGGAGCCTTGAACCATGCACCTCGTTCTGACCTGAGGCTATGTGGCTGGTGTAGCTTTTTGAATCCCCACCACTTACAACTGTTTCCAGTCAAATTTGGATTAATTCCAATCAGTAGTTAAGAAGAAGTCGTTTTTGTTTAGTTGTTGATGGACGGATGGAAAACGGAGGCCATGGTATGACATAAGCTCACCTTGGTCCTTCGAACTAGGTGAGCTAAAAATGACAGCATCTCCAGTTATTTGAAATATGCCATCATCAGATGACTTTGCCAAACAACAAATTCACGGACAATCTTAACCATCAAGATTCCATGTTGATCTTATATTTGTTAACCCACATTTATAGAGAGATATATGACTCTACCTTTGTTAACCCACATTTATAGAGAGATATATGACTCTACCTTTGTTAACCCACATTTATAGAGAGATATATGACTCTACCTGTCTTCAAGTTTTACTTGTTCTGGAAGTTGAGACTCGAACTCGCCCGACTCAATGAGTTCCTTGATAATATCAAGTCCTCCGAGTAGATCTCCATTGGCATAGAGCTGTGGGTATGTCGGCCAGTTAGAAAACTTCTTTAAACCTGAAAAGAGAGTGGGATACATCAACACTACGTAAACAACCTAAAAGTACCTACTCTCAAAGAACTTATACTGTAAGGTACATTAACATTATACAAAGACTACCTGGTCAGGGCTTTTTCTCTCTGTTTTGGGAAAGGGCCTTTATGTCTCATTTTGGGAAGGAAACTGATAAATGGGGAAAGATTTTTTTTAAACTGAAAATTTGGAAATTTGGCTTCAATATGAAATAATTTCAATTGGCAATTGGGCCCATTAACGGTCCCAAAAAGGCCCCAAGAAAAAGCCTTGCTGGTATATATGTTGGCCCTAAATGACCCAAGCTGTCGATGACTCATAAAACAATACAATAGTGTAACAATACACACGTGGTGTATGACATAGAAACAGCATTTTAAAGGTATATTGTTATATTTAAATTCATATTTTTGAACTTTTACTGTAACAGTACCATTCAAATCTAAATTATTTTTTTCAACAGAATGAATACCAGTAATAATGTCATATATCTATGAAGAATTAACGTATCTCTACAACTACTGTATGTATGACTGACCTTGTCATACATCTACAAAGACGTATCTCTATGACAACCAACTACTGTATGTATGACTGACCTTGTCATACATCTACAAAGATGTGTCTCTATGACAACCAACTACTGTATGCATGACTTACCTTGCCGCACTTCCTCATCCTCAAGGATGTTAAACGAACTAAATTTAACATTCCGCTCATTCAGAATTTGCATTAGCTGTCGACTGAATCCTGGAATAGTGAATTAACACACAGCAATTATAATACTACATGTATAAGATTCACACAATCATATCTTACATATACATGGTGGTAAGTGTTTTTATTTAACTGTAAGATATCACCAACATTTAGAACATGTTGTAATTTTGTCAATGTAACATGTTTTAAGGTTTCCAATTGGTCCTATGGGGCAACTTCTTACAGTTCACATATGAGGCAAATTCTATTCCATAAATGAAGTTCGTGTATGTAACAAATCATATTCCATGGATGAAGGTCTGGAAGGAATGGATCCTATTTGTAATACAAAATTTCTTTGTTTATATCAATTATCTTTTCAATGTTTTGAACAGTACTGTATATATCCTCAAATAAGCCCCCTTCCTTTGAGGTTGTGTAAATGTTTAAAAAGTTTGGAGACAGCTTATAATTATTTGTGTAAATGTTTATAAAGTTTGGAGATCGAGGGCTTATTTGTGTAAATGTTCATAAATTAAGTCAAATAATTTCACATGAATAGACTTTCATATATCACAACCAGTAATTGTTTTAAATCCAATTTGAATACATAATTATGCACCACCCTAGGAAGTTTTCATAGAAATTAATTGCTTATTAAACTTGTACATTAGCAATCATGATTTTTTGTTGGTCTCTCTGTGACTGTCATATATGTCCTTTCTTTTCACCTTCTCCAGTTTATACACTAACTCTAAAATAAATGTTTCATATAGTTTATATGTTACTGACCCTAATCGTTTACCTTTCATGAGCTTCTTATCTAATTTTCAACAAACAAACAAACAAACAAAAAAAAAAAAATTAATGATTACCCCACATGCACTGTGATACTTATATTTGTATTTTTTAAATATTTTTTTTTTACCTAACTCTTTTAAGATATATCTAATATAAAAATTTAAAGAAACGTTTCTTAAGATTACAGATAATCTCAGACCTACCACATTTGGGCTCTTCTGGTACACCTTTCATGAAGACCATCACAGGAGCCGAGTTAACCAACATCTTCAGTCTCTCATTGATGTCCTACAAATCCAAAAACAACTGTATACAGCCTTCTCATACAATCTATTGTACCATATGTTGTAATATGATGTACATTAATGTACCATATATATATACATTGTAATGTGATGTACATTAATGTACCATATATATACATTGTAACATGATATATATACATTAATGTACCATATATATATACATTGTAATGTGATGTACATTAAAGTACCATATATATATACATTGTAATGTGATGTACATTAAAGTGCCATATATATACATTGTAATGTGATGTACATTAATGTACCATATATATATACATTGTAATGTGATGTATATTAATGTACCATACATTTTAATGTGATGTATATTAATGTACCATATATATATACATTGTAATGTGATGTACATTAATGTACCATATATATATACATTGTAATGTGATGTACATTAATGTACCATATATATATACATTGTAATGTGATGTTTATTAATGTACCATATATATACATTGTAATGTGATGTACATTAATGTACCATATATATACATTGTAATGTGATGTACATTAATGTACCATATATATACATTGTAATGTGATGTACATTAATGTACCATATATATACATTGTAATGTGATGTACATTAATGTACCATATATATACATTGTAATGTGATGTACATTAATGTACCATATATATACATTGTAATTTGATGTTTATTAATGTACCATATATAAACATTGTAATGTGATGTACATTAATGTACCATATATATATACATTGTAATGTGATGTACATTAATGTACCATATATATATATACATTGTAATGTGATGTACATTAATGTACCATATATATACATTGTAATGTGATGTTTATTAATGTACCATATATAAACATTGTAATGTGATGTACATTAATGTACCATATATATATACATTGTAATGTGATGTACATTAATGTACCATATATATACATTGTAATGTGATGTACATTAATGTACCATATATATACATTGTAATGTGATGTTTATTAATGTACCATATATATATACATTGTAATGTGATGTACATTAATGTACCATATATAAACATTGTAATGTGATGTACATTAATGTACCATATATATACATTGTAATGTGATGTATATTAATGTACCATATATATATACATAGTAATGTGATGTATATTAATGTACCATATATATATACATTGTAATGTGATGTACATTAATGTACCATATATATAAACATTGTAATGTGATGTACATTAAAGTACCATATATATATACATTGTAATGTGATGTACATTAATGTACCATATATATATACATTGTAATGTGATGTACATTAATGTACCATATATATACATTGTAATGTGATGTATATTAATGTACCATATATATATACATTGTAATGTGATGTACATTAATGTACCATATATATACATTGTAATGTGATGTACATTAATGTACCACATGTTGAATACATTGTAATCAAGTTAAGATATAAATGCATTGAAATATTGACATTTGATTATGATAATGATAATGTTTTTACATTATTACTTGTTTTTTGATAAGTTGTTGGGTAGGTACAGTGACATTTGGTAATGATGATAATGTTTTTACATTATTACCTGTTTTTTGACAGGTTGTTGGGTAGGTAACGGGACATTTGGTAATGATGATAATGTTTTTACATTATTACCTGTTTTTTGATAAGTTGTTGGGTAGGTACAGTGACATTTGGTAATGATGATAATGTTTTTACATTATTACCTGTTTTTTGATAGGTTGTTGGGTTGGTACGGGGACATTTGATAATGATGATAATGTTTTCACTTTCTTAGTTAACTCTGCTGCATTAGCTCCATCAAGCCGGTCCAACTTTGACTTGTTCTGAAATAAAAACGCAGTATGTATATACATTTATCATAGGAACTGCAAAACTTGTCCCCTGTCAGCATTTTTTTTTAACTTTGATCACTAAAAACAAAACTTCAGTACTGTGTAAATGCAGTGGTTTTAGTGTTGCGGCCCGCCACCATTAGATGGCTACCGTCACGCTTGTACAACCAAATCCACTCGAACCTCCACGCATGTAATTGTTACCTTACACATCTATTTTGTATCCATTTCAAACCGTAAACTGACCCGTTTCTAGAGGGCCCGATACTCTTTAACTATGGTCCCTGTTTCTACAGGTGAACTTGGCCTAATTGATTAAATGGGTCAACATCTTCTGTAAATCAGGTAATTCTAAATCTTCACACGAATGAGATTGAATCTCATCAACATTGTGACAATAACAAAACATTTATGGTTATTTTACATTATATATGTATCCTACAGTAAACTCAGTAATCTGCATGTTTAGTAAAATTAAGATCAAATGAATATTCATTGTTCTGTTACAAATTCACTCCATGTCTTGAAAACACAGAGCGTATTGTTAGACATAAATGTTCCAGGAGGTAAAATGCAGCGACCAGAACGGGACTCAAATTTGTAATCTCCGAACCTTAGAGAGATAATCTAGCCCTTTGAGCTACCAGGCCACTGCCTTTCAGTCCAGTCAGCTCTGCAACATTATATTAACGAGTATAGTTTATCCTTGCAAAGAGATCACATGTTTTAATTTTAGTGTAAAATTTTGATATGAATTGATTTCAGGGGAAGAAGAGAGGTGATGTCAATTTGGATATAAAATAGAAATTTAAACTGATATGGGTTTCAATCAATTGTCATTATTTTTTACCTTGAAAAATATAAATGTAGGTACAGCCGCTATTTCATATTTTTCTGACAGCTCTGGAAGGTCCTCTGCTTCTAACTAAAAAAACATTGGTTAAACTTCAGTAAAACATTTACCACCAATTCATCAACTCACTTACTGCAAACCCAACCTAATCAAAATCCCTTCCTTAATTTTTATCAACAATTCTTTTTTTTTTATCTCTCTAAAAGTATCAACAAAACTTTTGATTCCAAAATGTGTTTACTCTACAAGTGTAGATCTGTTTTATTAGTCCATATAGCTTGTACAGCCAATTCAAGTCAGACTTTCTCATTATAACTCACTTGTACATGTACCGGTGTAATCAACCTTCAAATTAATTAGAAAATTAATTGATTGGATCTTAAAAATCAAATATTATTTACATACTAAGAATGAGGCAAATTACAAATAACAATATACCTTTAGGAAGTGACACTTGGCTATTTGTGTATCTTTACTTAGCTCTTCCAAGACCTCGTTCATTTGTTGACATTGGGGGGCCCATGCGGCTGAGAAATGTGCTACCACCAGTTGGCTATAATAAATAGAATAAATATAATAAGTTTTTTGTTATTAATTTATTGTTATCCCGTTTGAGGCACACCATACACATGCTTTCCTTTTACAGTTGTTGACCAGTCCAAGTGACAGATAATGGAGATATCAAATTAATGCTTCAATGAAGATAGAACTTGGGTTCATGTGGTGTTTTCTAGGGTGAACATATATGGGGTGGGGTGAAGTTTGGTAGGTTTTAATTGTAAATGATGTACATAAAGATATATATGGTCATCTAGCTTTGTGCTAGAGGGAATTT
Source organism: Pecten maximus (assembly GCF_902652985.1). NCBI lineage: Eukaryota > Metazoa > Mollusca > Bivalvia > Pectinida > Pectinidae > Pecten > Pecten maximus. Next base: position 8,957,846 of record NC_047026.1, read on the forward strand.
TAAGTTCCCTTTCTCAGTCGGTAGAGTGGCAGCCTAGCAAGCAGAGGATCGCAGGTTTGATCATCACTGGAAGCCTTACTCTTTCTTTTCTGCTACACAGGACTCATATTAGCAAGATTTGGGCAATCTTTAACAATGTCCTACAGATGTCCTTATATTTGTGATCTAATAATAAAATAAAGATTTAAGGTCTGCTTTTCAGAATTGAAACATGTCATGATACTTAGCATATGTATATATATATGAGCCAGTCAATGCAATGAAACATTTCAATGATTATAGGTGTGAAAGAACAGAGAAACTCATTCCTACCGACTGTCCCGACGCGAATGGAACCAGGGTCTCCCATGTAATAAGCCATGACTTTATATATATATTACCTCCGGAGCTAAAGAACCCTACTCGATCACATGCAGGTACTTGGGGCAAGAAATTTATAAGGCAGAGGTACAATATTTTTTTTTCAAATTAAGCATGCGATTGTAATACAATAATTTACTCGTCTATAATGAAACATTTGAATTAGAAATATCATAATCATGTCCACAAGTACCTGTGGATCAGCTGAGTGATAGGGATCGTATTTAACATTATAGTGTTTACAAGCCACACCGACCCGTTCCTTTTACAAAGGCATATCTAATGGTTTATATACACTGTACTATGTAGCATGATAGTTTATCTTTCGGTCAATCTTTTGGAATAAAAATATACGTATTATCTTTGTATAGTTCATTTTAGTAGATTATACTGGTAGATTAATTAGATTTTTATGACAGACGTCTCCTGTATAAGTTACTCAGCAGCGGAAAAAAACCAGATGAATGGTAACTTAAGCTTCCAACGAATACAAACAATGATAATCTGATGATGAATACGCGACCATGATTTGAAGGAATATGGTCATGACCCTTTTTTGTATGAACTATGACGCAATGTTATTCGTATAGAGTTTTGACAGGAATTAAGACATATTTTGTATGCACGGGTTTGTAAAAACAAATCCAATACGTGGATTTGGAAGGGTGTATTAAAATAACAAACCTTCCCGAACTGTTTAAAACTTCTTCAAATGATTTCACATCGGCAATTTCGCGTACAGCAGCCATTGCAATAATTGTATACGATGAAAAGATTTCTTACAGGGGAAGTAACTCTTAAAGCAAAATTCGGTAAAATCTTTCCCGCGTATTTTATACGTGTGCACATGTAAAGTATCTTAAAACAATTTATAAACTATTTCTTTACTTCGGACTCCGAAGCAGGGACTCGAATAAGCCATTGAGCGAAATAATGTAGAAATTTAAAATGAATATAGTTACATGTATCAGAGACATATATAGATACATGTATAATATGGGGCGGGAAGGATGTCATTTTGCCTAGGCAAAAATAATATTGTCTAGGCAAAATTCGATAATTCAGCCTAGGTAAAATTCGATTTTTGCCTAGGCATAAATCGAATATTGCCTTGGCAGAAATAATTTTTTAATTATGACATCCTTCCCGCGCCATAGTATTACCAGAGACCTATATACTAGTATATAGGTCTCTGGTATTACCTATTTAACATTTGAATCGTTCATAATCAGATGAAAAAAAGGCCACCCATATCAACGAAATTTAAAGAAGACCATTATCGGTATTACACTATTTTAAGAGAAAATTGAAGTCAGAGGATATTAATATTCAATTTGTAAGTTTTATATATTCTTCAACAATTGCGAAACAACATTAATCACTCTTGATACTCGCTCAGATGGACGCGCGCGAGGTCTTTCTGTGTAAGGAAAGCGGAGAACCCGGCGACAAAACCACGTTGGTGGGCATGGGTTACCCTAGTCCGATCACTTCGATCGGTGCCACACGACAACCCATTCGCTCCTTTTAAAACGGGAATATCCACCAATATGTCATGCATGTGACGTTCAATTCACAGTGAAACAATTTTTGATATCTAATGTACGTTCCGATTTCTTTAAAGCATATTCATGATAAATACTTTTCGAGTCCCGGATACTATCCAGTTCCGTGGATTCGAAAACAATGTTTAGCTACTCGAAAGAAATCGATCTATTCTATAGACTTTGATGTCTTTTACCTTGCTCTCTTTGACGTTCTATATATATCACAAAGTTCACATAATCTATTCGTATACGAATGCTTTTAAAAATGACCAATTTTATCTGATTTTAACGTAAAAAATAAAAACGATAGTATATTGTTTGGCCCTAAATGACCATAGTTGTCGATGGGCCGTAAACACAAACACACATACAAACAACACATATTGTATTTATCTTTTTATTGGCGATCAACAATAACAACCTGCTTTGGGATATGTTATATATTTCGGATAGCAGATGTTCAATATGGGGGTATGTCAATTTAACAACCCGACGCAGTGCTCCCACGAGGGCCAACACTGGAGCAAAATGAGTTGGTTATACATGATCTTAAAATGTTTTAATTTCATGAGATTTTATGAAACGTGTTAAATACTTTTTATTAGTTCGAGCTTTGATGAGCAAAAACTGTGGCTTCGAAACGAGTCTCGTACACTATCGTTTGAAATGAAAACTTAAAACACATGTAATTATATTTTATCACATAACTCATAAAACTTCCATTATGACAGGTTTTGAAGTCAAAATTTGGCGACAGATGAAGTCATTTTGTAGCCCATAAATTATGACACCACAGTTTTTGACTGACAAAGCCAATTAAACACAAGGTTATTAAACTATAAAATATTTAATGGATGGGTTCACTGGATAACTGTCATGGTCGATCGACGATGTTGAAAAAGAAACAAGCAAATTGAAGGAATGTATGTCTCCCGCTTCCCTGGCATATACAGGTAAACATTTTTGAGGTTAGGAGTAAACATGTCATTATAGCGCGATGGAATGATGGATTCTGTTGAGTCATATTGTATTGTTTGAAACTCTTATATTCTACTACAACTGAGGACATTTGACCTTTCCTCCCGCGATTTGTTACGCCCACCCATCAAACTCGGACCAGGAGAAGTTTTGGGATTCTCAGATATGAGAAATCGTCTGATGGAAATGTTGAATATGTTTCAGCTTGACACTTCACCATGAATGGCAAGTGTAGGTTCTGTATACCTTAGGAGTCCCAATATCGTAAACAAGCAAACACATAAGAAAGAGCACAAAGCTACGACGAGACAAAGCAGATGACATATCTGTCAGATTTCATTTTTTTCTGGAACTCTAGCTACATTTTTTTTGTACATCTGATTCTGCAAGATTTGTTATACAATTTTGACATGCCTCAAGAAATTTTTGCACGCGATATATATCTAGCCCTAGAAATTAAGCTATACGAGAAATCCAGTTTAATGATAATTATATAACCGGACATCCAGTTCTATACAATATATAACTGTATAAACTATCTGGATTTATGCAAGATTTGACTCTAAGAGCGATTTTTTCTACAGATATTTGACTCCATAGTTTGAGCTAGAGACTTGACTCCATAGTTTGAGCTAGACTTGACTCCATAGTTTGAGCTACAGAGATTTGACTCTTTAGTTTGAGCTACAGAGACTTGTCTCCATAGTTTGAGCTAGATTTGACTCCATAGTTTGAGCTAGACTTGACTCCATAGTTTGAGCTACAGAGACTTGACTCCATAGTTTGAGCTACAGACTTAACTCCATAGTTTGAGCTACAGAGATTTGACTCCATAGTTTGAGCTACAGAGATTTGACTCTTTAGTTTGAGCTACAGAGACTTGTCTCCATAGTTTGAGCTAGATTTGACTCCATAGTTTGAGCTAGACTTGACTCCATAGTTTGAGCTACAGAGACTTGACTCCATAGTTTGAGCTACAGACTTAACTCCATAGTTTGAGCTACAGAGATTTGACTCCATAGTTTGAGCTACAGAGATTTGACTCCTTAGTTTGAGCTAGAGAGACTTGATTCCACAGTTTGAGCTAGAGACTTGACTCCATAGTTTGAGCTACAGAGATTTGACTCCATAGTTTGAGCTACAGAGATTTGACTCAATAGTTTGAGCTACAGAGATTTGACTCCTTAGTTTGAGCTACAGAGATTTGACTCCTTAGTTTGAGCTAGAGAGACTTGATTCCACAGTTTGAGCTAGAGACTTGACTCCATAGTTTGAGCTACAGAGATTTGACTCCATAGTTTGAGCTACAGAGACTGGACTCCATAGTTTGAGCTACAGACTGGACTCCATAGTTTGAGCTACAGAGACTTGACTCCATAGTTTGAGCTACAGACTTGATTCCATAGTTTGAGCTACAGACTGGACTCCATAGTTTGAGCTAGAGAGACTGGACTCCATAGTTTGAGCTAGAGAGACTTGACTCCATAGTTTGAGCTAGAGAGATTTGACTCTTTAGTTTGAGCCAAAGAGATTTGACTCCATAGTTTGAGCTACAATGATTTGACTCCATAGTTTGAGCTACATAGACTTGACTCAATAGTTTGAGCTTCAGAGACTCGACACCATAGTTTGAGCTAGAGATACTTGACTCAATAGTTTGAGCTACAGAGATTTGACTCAATAGTTTGAGCTACAGAGATTTGACTCCATAGTTTGAGCTAGAGACTTGACTCCATAGTTGAGCTAGACTTGACTCCATAGCTTGAGCTTCAGAGACTTGACTCAATAGTTTGAGCTACAGAGATTTGACTCCATAGTTTGAGCTACAGAGATTTGACTCCTTAGTTTGAGCTACAGAGATTTGACTCCTTAGTTTGAGCTAGAGAGACTGGACTCCATAGTTTGAGCTAGAGAGACTTGTCTCCAGTTTGAGCTAGAGAGACTTATCTCCATAGTTTGAGCTAGAGAGACTTGTCTCCATAGTTTGAGCTAGAGAGACTTATCTCCATAGTTTGAGCTACAGAGACTTGATTCCACAGTTTGAGCTACAGAAATTTGACTCCTTAGTTTGAGCTACAGACTTGACTCCATAGTTTGAGCTACAGAGATTTGACTCTTTAGTTTGAGCCACATAGATTTGACTCTTAAGTTTGAGCCAGAGATTTGACTCCATAGGTTGAGCTACAGACTTGATTCCATAGTTTGAGCTAGACTTGTCTCCATAGTTTGAGCTAGAGAGACTTGTCTCCATAGTTTGAGCTAGAGAGACTTGTCTCCATAGTTTGAGCTAGAGAGACTTATCTCCACAGTTTGAGCTAGAGAGACTTGATTCCATAGTTTGAGCTAGAGAGACTTGATTCCATAGTTTGAGCTTCAGAGATTTGACTCAATAGTTTGAGCTTCAGAGACTTGCCTTTACAATATATTTTGCTCTTTATAGTTCTTTGGCAATACAGGAGATCTGGCGACAAAATATTCAGTTCGAGCTCTACAGGGATTCTGAGATTTGGATCAGAAGAAAGTTTGCTATAAATTATATACGACTCTTTAAGGAATTCACTATTTAGAGCTCTAGAGGTTTTTGCTCAGCTGAAATATTGGGCTGCAAATGCTATTGATGAGATTTTGACTATACACAGGATTTACTATTTGGAGCTAGATATTTTGTGCTACGAAGAGTTCTCTAGATAAAAATTGTCTCTATATGCGATCTACTGTTTGGATCTGTAGACTTTACTCTACTGAGATTTTAAGCTACAGAGATCAGGATATGGGACATAACTCCACATGAGATTTGCTATTTGAAGCTATAGATTTCGCACTGCCGCGATGTAGCTATAGACAAGATTTGACAACATGAGATTCATTATTTGGAGCAAAAGGTTTTACTCTGTTGAAATTTGGAGCTAGAAAGATTTATCGCTAGATATTTTTGGCAGGCTAGATTCTGTAGAGATTTGGAGCTACAGATAGTTTGATCTCTCTATATAGAGATCTGAGTCTAATGGCACATGATATTAACTACTAGGAGCTATTGCTCTCTCTATATAGAGATCTGAGTCTAACGGCACATGATATTAACTACTAGGAGCTATTGCTCTCTCTATATAGAGATCTGAGTCTAACGGCACATGATATTAACTACTAGGAGCTATTGCTCTCTCTATATAGAGATCTGAGTCTAACGGCACATGATATTAACTACTAGGAGCTATTGCTCTCTCTATATAGAGATCTGAGTCTAATGGCACATGATATTAACTACTAGGAGCTACAGCTCTCTCTATATAGAGATCTGAGTCTAATGGCACATGATATTAACTACTAGGAGCTATAGACTTTGTCCTGCTGAGAATTTGAGATACAGAGATTTTGTTCTTACAGAATTTGATTCCACACTTACATAATACGGATGCCATTGATGGTGTGTGGCACTGCTGATCCGTTGGAGTCGTCAGCCGAATCCATCCTTTGTCCCTAGCTCGGAACACTCCCTGGATGTGTGCGAGCATCCTTTATACCGACTGTTCAGGAAAGCCCCTGCACCCAACCTCCACAGGGAAGTTCAACGTTTGCTATACCTGCATGCTCCCAACACTCAGCCAACAGGTCCTTGGCATGCTTCCTCTCGTTTGCCTGCACATCTCTCTTCCCATGGCACGGCCAGCTCTACTAGTAGTAGCTTCCTCTCTCCCTTAGACCACACCACAATGTCTGGCCTAAGGGAGGTATAGTTATGAGTTAATATTTTGAGCTATAGATTATACTCTGTATAGAATTTGACTCCATATGAGTTAATATTTTGAGCTATAGATTTTACTCTGTATGGAATAGGATTCCATACGAGTTACTTTTTTGAGCTATAGATCTTACTTTGTATGAAATATGATTCCATACAAGTTACTTTTTTGAGCTATAGATTTTACTTTGTCTGAAATATGATTCCATACAAGTTACTTTTTTGAGCTATAGATTTTACTCTGTATGGAATAGGATTCCATACGAGTTACTTTTTTGAACTATAGATCTTACTTTGTATGAAATATGATTCCATACAAGTTACTTTTTTGAGCTATAGATTTTACTTTGTCTGAAATATGATTCCATACAAGTTACTTTTTTGAACTATAGATCTTACTTTGTCTGAAATATGATTCCATACAAGTTACTTTTTTGAGCTATAGATTTTACTTTGTATGAAATATGATTCCATACAAGTTACTTTTTTGAGCTATAGATTTTACTCTGTATGAAATATGATTCCATACGAGTTACTTTTTTGAGCTATAGATTTTACTTTGTATGAAATATGATTCCATACGAGTTACTTTTTTGAGCTATAGATTTTACTTTGCATGAAATATGATTCCATACAAGTTACTTTTTTGAGCTATAGATTTTACTTTGTCTGAAATATGATTCCATACAAGTTACTTTTTTGAGCTATAGATTTTACTTTGTATGAAATATGATTCCATACGAGTTACTTTTTTGAGCTATAGATTTTACTTTGTATGAAATATGATTCCATACGAGTTACTTTTTTGAGCTATAGATTTTACTTTGTCTGAAATATGATTCCATACAAGTTACTTTTTTGAGCTATAGATTTTACTTTGTATGAAATATGATTCCATACGAGTTACTTTTTTGAACTATAGATTTTACTTTGTATGAAATATGATTCCATACGAGTTACTTTTTTGAGCTATAGATTTAACTTTGTATGAAATATGATTCCATACGAGTTACTTTTTTGAGCTATAGATTTTACTTTGTATGAAATATGATTCCATACGAGTTACTTTTTTGAGCTATAGATTTTACTTTGTCTGAATATGATTCCATACGAGTTACTTTTTTGAGCTATAGATTTTACTTTGTATGAAATATGATTTCATACGAGTTACTTTTTTGAGCTATAAATTTCACTTTGTATGAAATATGATTTCATACGAGTTACTTTTTTGAGCTATAAATTTCACTTTGTATGAAATATGATTCCATACGAGTTACTTTTTTGAGCTATAGATCTTACTCTAAGGGTTTCGACTCTTCACACGTTACAATTCTAAGCTATTGATTATAGATTTTACTCTCTATGGGATGTGACTCTACACGGGACTTACTAATTGTAGCCATTTTTTCTCCAATGAGATTCTGAGCTACAGACATTTTTTCTCTATACATGTATATGACATCTAGCACAACATAGATTTGGAGCTTTGGGGATTTTGTGCTGCAGAGATTTTGCTCTGTATATACCAACAAAATTGGATGATAAAGGGGATCTGCTATTTGACTAGTTCTCATTTGTTTGGTCTACGTATATTTGAATTGAGCCATACAAAATGTTCTTATTCCATAATGAGATTTAGCCTTATAACTAGTCTGATTCAGAATCCAGACAAGGATAATCTTTTCACACAAAATATTTTTGACCCTTTTAGTTAAACGTCCTATTAACAGTCAGGGTCATTTAAGAACATGCCTGGTTTTTTGGAGGTGGAGGCAAGCAGGAATACCCGAGAAAAAACACACCGCCCTATGTACCTGGCAACTGACCCATGTGGGTTTCGAACTTGCAACCCAGAGGTGGAGAGCTGGTGATAAAGCGTCGGGACACCTTAACCACTCTGGTACCGTGGCTGTGTACATAAAAACCTTAGAGTGAGAACACAAACTTTACCTAATCATGTAACACAAAGATCAACTGTATAATGATATAAATGACAGCATAACACAGGAATAAAAATCACATTTATTTGATACAAAATGCACAATATTAGAAAACACAACCCTGTTTGATGTACGGTACATTGAATGCACAACAGAGGGCATACTTGAATGGACACATCTGTTTTTGAGAAACAACACGATCTGGCTTATTTGATAAGACATATTTAATCTTAATTTTCTCTAAAACAAAGAAATCATAATTATATAAATTAAAGTAACATTTCTATGTATTTAAACATTATTCAATTCAATACACATTTTATTACAACATTTCATTAACAATAACAAATTAAAGAAGTACATGTAGATGTTCTTTATGAACTTGCTTTCTAGGAACATACAACATGGGTTGTCAGTTGGCAGCCAGGGTTTGATTCCCTGATCCGACATAAAAACGTGGGTTTTCCCCGGGTTCTCCGGTTTCCTCCCACCCCTTGTGCACTTTAATCCAGTCCAACAAGCGTGATTAATGTAAGATGATACTTGTTTCACAATTGTTGTAAAATAAATAAATAAAGTTTACATTTAGCAGCAAGCCTCTTTTTCACCACACTTTCTCTATGATCATTATCCAGCAATAACCATGACAACAAGCACTGATTGTAACGGGATGATGTTACAAAAAAGTCCCCCCAAACCCCGTTATAGAAAGATGATTATCAATAATCATTTTTGAATCGGTACAGAATGACAATTTGAAATCCAACAAAAGGCATGGCATACATGTGTTATTTGTTAATTTTTTATACAACATTATTTATTTCAATGTTAAAGACACTATATGTATACTTATCTATCTAATGCTAGGTAGTGTCAAATGCAGTTAGAAAAGGCCTGTAGATTTTCAATTTAGTGAAAAAATATTTATATGGTAAACAGAAGCTTATTTCAATATAAAGTGCAAAATCTACTGATTTAATTTTTTTTTCAAATTTTTTTTTTCAAAAAATAACGTAAAAAAAAAATTAAAAAATGCTACCTAGAGGAATTGAACGCTGGACCTTTCAGTCCGAAATTTAAAGCTGCTCTACCACCGCCCCACCGGTCCATTCTATATATAGGAATGGCATCTAAAAATAAACACAAATAGCTTTGTTTTATAAACAGCTGCAGTGGCCATCAGAAAGGTAATATTGAGGGGATATAAAAGGTCGATTAAATGTATAAAAACACTAAATAACATTAATGCAAGAGTTGAAGTAGATTGGACATCCTCATTAGATTTCTCAAAGTTCACCAAAATATGACATTTCTGACCCCTAAAACTGTCACACTTCTCAAAAAGTCGTACTAAAAACCTGTCTTTTATGTTAAAGGAATTGCTTCCATATAACTATAAGCCAATTTTGCAGTCACTTAGACAATTTAAACTGCATATATTTTATAGCCATTTCTCAAAATACACAAAATTGGAGGTTTTCAACCCAAAAAATATGTTGTATAAAGAAATAAAATACTGCATGCACACCCACAGGGCCTTGGCACAATTTTCAAAATGATGGCCCATATATATATGTATTATACATATATATGTGGACCATCATTTGGAAAATCGTGCCAAGCCCCTGTGTGCACACCTCCAAACACTCATTGTTAATACCTCATAATGTTATAAATGTATGACTTATAGTTTTTGAGAAAAGTGTCAGCCAATTTTTAAGTTAACGGCAGTACATGTAGAAGAAGAAGAAAGAACAATAATACTAACATAGAACAGCTGGGGTAAAATCAATATCCCCAAACTTAGTGAGCTTGTCTCGAAATCAGTAAAATAATCATAATTTGTATTATGTATATCATTGCCCTGTTACAAGCCCATCAAACTAATCCGGGTCAAAGTTTAAGTGTCGACGGCTCATTATTGGATAAACAGGGAAATCACTTTTTACATTTCTATTTTAGTTGACAGTAAAGTATATACAGAGGTAGATATTGCAACATCCCAAATTAAACAAAGATTCTAAAGTGTGTACAATACTATTTAACATGTTAATTGTATCAACATTTGTGGTTTTTATGGGTCCTTCCACAAATTCATCAAATTCAGTATATTCTCGCACTACAAAAATGTTCATGATTTATACCTCTAAAAGATCTAAATGCTGTAGCTTGAAAGAAAGAAAGAACCAGCACCTGATTTTTATCAATGATGTAACTAACATGTACATGTGAATAGTCAGGCAAGAAAACAAGTCAATTATAAATATAGTAAAAAAAATAATTTAAATTAAAACTGCTGAAAGCACTCTACTGAGATTCATCCCTCTGAAAACATAAATGTCAATCATTTCCTTAAACAAGAGATCCTAAAAGGGATCTTGGCACTCACCATTGAAAATTTTAATAGATTCTAAGTAAGACAGATCTTTTCTCTACATTTTCCTACAAACTAGAAGGGAATCTACATATGAAATCTAGATTTAAGACCTTTCCGAGATAACAAACTTCAACAGCTGTTAAAATCCAAGATGGCTACATATTGGCCATTGTTTTCCCACTCTGTCTCAAAATTAAGCATACACAACTAGACATTGTAGGAAACCTATACATAAAATCTGAGAAGGGATCCATCACAAACTTTTTTGAGAAAAAGTAATATGTTAAACAAACTTTAACCATAAGGAGGGGAACTGACATTTAAAGTTTCAAAAATATCCTAATACATGTACTTCTCAAGTATTTGTGATAACAATCTTCAAATGTCAAAATTCAAGATGGCCCTTATCAGACTCAAACTTTAACAACTAGGGAACAAAGGAAACCTCAATCAACTAGGGAACAAAGGAAACCTCAATCAACTAGGGAACAAAGGAAACCTTAATATGAAGTTTGGGATTTATCTTTCCAAGTCTTTTCAAGAAATGGTGATAACAAATTTAAACATTAACCATTCAAAACAACTGTCAGCCATTTTGTGTGCTTAAAAATGGTGAGCCCAACACGGAGATTCAATCCATGGTCTGATTTATCCAGTAAATCTGACGATTGAATAAATCTTCGTATTGGGCTCACCATTTTTACGGACACATTACCTGGATTTTTGGTGAGACCTCGTGTATACATATGTATCCACGGCAGATTCGGTCTGGATTGCTACAACTATCTACTGTCTTGGACGTGGTGTCTCCTCCACAGATTCTGCCTTAAAGGGAATCGCTCATCAAACAGATCATGATTCTAGTGATTTGGGGACTTCTTCATCAGAAAAATTCCAGTGAAAGTACAAAGTTAACATTACAATTTTCACACAAACATCATATCCGCCATGAACCCTGAGTAAATCACTGATGACCAATGTTGTAATGAAATTTTGAGGATTATCAATCTCTGGCTCTGATTAACTCTTTCCGTACTTTGTGTTCTTTCTGGAGTCCGTACCAGAAGTAGTTATTAGCCTCGCCCCCAGAAGTTTAAAAAAAAATGGCAGACTACATGTGTAACGTCCGCTCTCCATGAACACGGGACGTGAAAGTTCTTTTTGGGATGGTTGTGGTGTGATAAACATAATTCAACACTGGATATAAAGTTTACTTATATTTATTAATCCACAGGAAAATCCCGAAGGTACAATACAATCCAATGAAGTTTCATCCATCTTCCACACTATCGCCGGCGCATTCACACTTAACAGTTCACACACATTTAAACAAATCTAAGTCTACATATTTACATCCTAAATATGTACATCCAAACGGCACTAAGTCCGTTAACGTTTAGACTGAAAGCTGCTGGAGAACTCCTTATATAAAACGCGCAAGTCTTTTTATATCCCCTAAGGGTTAATTAATATGTATGAATTGACGATGTGGTCAATTGACCAATCATGACCTTTACCCCGAAATATGGGCGTATCTACACCCCATAACGTCATTTCTAATTACAGCCCTAGGCACTGACCACTAGTCCCACGGACCGTGTGCTACCTAATAACGACTGACTTTCAGGTGCTACCGTTTGGTTATATTTTACCTTGATATAGAATGAAGGGTGTAAACCTAAAACGGGTTAATTAACTACTGATCTAAGGGAAGCAACTCGAATAGATTTGGCTGACTATAGCGTATAGCTTTAACTGCTCTAGGTAACTTTGAACACATAACATATAAAACTTGTCTATTTCCTAGTTCACTACACATGTGCGTTTTTGGTGTGTTGTTTTTTCACATAGAAACACAAAGGTTAGTGTGATCTTTGTACATAATTAAGAATTATTTAGCTCAATAACATCTAGATGTCAGATTGAACACTCTGAAACGTCTTAGACAATGATATCTAACATGCAAATGTACAAGCCGCCATATTGTTTACATTAACAACATAGAGAAAATATCACCTATTGCTCTAACGGAAAAACACATAACCCAAACGAAATAAAAACGAATTTGTCATCAAAAATGTTTGTTTCAAAAGTTTTGACCACCTTTTATTTGTCCTTGCATCTGATGATTGTGTATACGTATATGCCGGGTGATAGTTTCAACAAATCAACACTTTAATAATGTCAACTAAGCCTGTCGACTATATCGACAACAGGGAAGAGGGACACATTTTTGTGTCGACAATGGTACTGAAAGAGTTAAGATACTGAGAATCCTCACTTGACTAACTGTAATCTGTCGAAGTCCATGGCCTCATTTGTATACTCTTTGTTACCGTACAGGCAGAAACTGACACACCTCTTCATAGCTAGGGGGAGCTGTATCATTGCCTTGGTAAGGTGGAGGAGGGTCAAGGTTGTTTGGCAGCTGGTTATCAGGGTTTGGTTCCGCAGGGATTACTGAGGTCAACTCTTCAAGTTCTGTGAGACCTATCCAACAGAGGAAAACATACAGAATGAGAGAGTATATTACACGACAGTTAATGGCAAATTCTTGACACTAGTCATAAAGTTGTCTTCCTTCGTCATTTGTGTTTCTATGTTATATATCAAATAATTAGCACAATGTATCATATACACTTTGTGTTGGTGATCTGAAGATAAATATTTGAATTTCCTGTCATAGTTGTACTCGATGAATATAAATAAATAAATATAATCACATTGTACAGTGTATATATATATAGATTTGTGTAACTGTTCCATGTTCTATGTCTATATGTGATCGTATGTAATTTACGTGTGTCTTGAAAAAGGGGCAGATTGCCTCGATAATTTGACAATTTATTTGTCTGTACTGTCGTTATTACTATTTGACAATTATATATATATATATATATATATTCCAAACAAGTCTTAAGTATTTTTGTTGCATCTTGGTGACTCTTCAACTTGAATCGACAAGGTGTGACGGAAGTACTAAAAACATGTTGTTTGAAGAATTGCCAAGATGTAACTGAAGTACTGAAGATGTGTTCTCCAGTTTTTCTTTTTTCTTTATGTATTACTTCATCCGAAGGGATCATACTTATAAATGTACCAAGGGTAGTTAGTCCCCAGAACTAGATCTTACCGTATGTGGGGTTGTTTTCAGTCCTGTTGGGGACCGATCTACGCTGAGGCCTTTGGGGTACATTCCGACTGGTTGGTGTCCTGGACCTTCTCCGTCGTATCACACAAACAACTAGTATACTAATGATTGTCACAAAGGCAGTACACAGAGCTGCTGACAGTATCGTCCACTCCAACACATCGTTATAACGCTTCACTGACATAGTCACATTATGTGGATCTGGTGGAAAATACAAACAAAGTCAGCAGGGCTGCCACATTCACCCCACCACCCCTTAAATCTGGTCAAATGACCCCTTTTAAATCTGGTCAAATGACCCCTTTTAAATCTGGTCAAATGACCACTTTTAAATCTGGTCAAATGAGACCTTAAATGAATGTTGACTGATGAATCACCAAAATCTAATCAAGAGCAGAAACTCCTAGTGTGATGTTATGGTGAATACAAATAAATCTCTACAGTTTAGGCTCATGAGATATCTGGTTTGCAAGATTTGCACAGACACATACAGTCATCAAGCCTGGACAGACGGCGGGACGGACAGACGGACGGGCGGACAGACGGACACACTCATACACAGCAAACCTGATTACTACACATGTATATACCAACTCTTTAGTGAGTGGCAGGAACAATATTTGTTTGCTAGGTTTAGCACCCTGTAAACAGTCAGGGTCATTTTTAGGCAGGGACTCATTGTAGTAGCTGGTGACAACCTCACTGAACAACATACAGGAAGCCAGTTGAACTGCATCCAGAGCAATAAGGGTAAAGTGTCTTACAGAAGGACACAACCACAAATGCACAGAGCAGCCCATTTCTCAGCTTCCGGAGAAACAAAAACCGACAAAGGCAGGGAGCATTGAACTATGTACCTTGGATCCTCACTTAAGGTTATGCGGCCGGTGCACCAACCGTCAGTGCTATTGCAGCCTCTAGGAGGTAAAATATAGCCTAATCCAAAGATTTGTGATATTTTATTGGCCTTTTAAAAATCTGACATTGGCCAACTATAACATCAGGACTCCTTCCATAGTGAGAAGCGGGGAGGAAAAGTCGAGCCGCACTCGGGTCAGCACTTCAGTGTGTGTTTTCAACTTTTAATAACATATTAAAAGAGGCCCATGGACCTTAATGGTCACCCGAGTTTTGAAGTATTTAAAGTCAATTTAATTGACCCTTTTTAGCCCCGCCCATCAGGGGGGTCAGTCAGGGCCAACATGTGCATACTATCAAGCTGTCATCCCTTGCTGATAATGTTAACAAAGTTAGAATGAATTCCAATGGAAATCAAACAAATGATAGTCAAAATTGTGATTTCCCTATATAAACTATAGTTAAGTTTCCTCCAAATGTATGACCCCTGGGTCATGAAATTCTCAATTTTGGTAAGGCACCTTAAGATCCTTCCATCTATGAAAAGTATTTGATTCTACCTTATTTGGGTCTTGAGAAGAAGATTTTTGAAATTTCAGTCAATTTGACACTTTCAGGCCCCACCCATCAGTTCCTGAGGTTCAGTCAGGGCCAACATGTGCATACCATCAAACTGTCATCCCATGCTGATAATTTTAACCGAATACTCCTGAAAATTCTTAATTCGACCCGAAGTATCACTACTTAATTACCACAAAAACATATGGTATTTGTATACGATACGCCTTTTCCCTGTACATTTCTGCATTTGTAGTCACAAACACTCGTATAATCATTGTTCTGATATAGATTTCCTCAATAAAATTGTGCATGTTTCTCATGTGAGAACGAAGGAATACTGCTTTAAAAGGCCTATAAAACGTTCTTAGGGTAGAATAAATCCCTACTGCTCTAAAGAGATAAAACTTGTCCCAATCAGATATAAAGAAAGTTAACTTAAACCTACCTGGTCCAGAATTTGTTTTAGTGAACGAGAACGAGACATTTTTTTCCCGATAGGGATCCCGATTACACAATGAATAATAAGGCAGGCTTTGTGAGAAGTTGGACTTTACGATGAGTTTCCACGGCTCCTTCACACAGCATTTGTGCTGACATCCATTCCACTGTAAGGTCAGAATGGATTTCTGTCTCAGCCAGCTATACGGTAAACACCAAAACTCGTCCAACAAGCTGGTACGGAATTCCTGCAACCAACATACAACAAACTACATAGTCATCAATTTGAAATGTTAATAATTAATATTAAATCAATATTAAAATGTTTCTGAACTTTTCAAAAATACATATCTAGGTAGTTAATTTATAACTACATTCTACAGGAATTGATAGAGAATGGTTACTGCATTTATCCTCGAATGTTTAAGTACCATACCCATCCTCAGATAAGCCTCTCCCCTACAGGGTAGTACCATATCTATCCTAAAATAAGCCCCTCCCCTAGTGTTTAGTACCTTATTTATCCTAAAATAAGCCCCTCCCCTAGTGTTTAGTACCTTATTTATCCTAAAATAAGCCCCTCCTCTAGTGTTTAGTACCATATCTATCCTAAAATAAGCCCCCTCCCCTACTGTATAGTACCATATCTATCCTAAAATCAGGCCCCTCCCCTAGTGTTTAGTACCATATTTATCCTAAAATAAGCCCCCTCCCCTAGTGCTGGGTTTTATTGTTTTTGTTGCTATCTAGAGCAATTACGGTAAAGTGTCTGGCCAAAGGATACAACTACAACAGAACGGACTGGCCAGCTTCTCCTGAGAAACACTAATCGACTGAAAATCCACCATTCTAAAAGTCCTGCCAGCCATTTTGTTTTCCTGATCAGAATCAAAACAAATGGGAACAACTAGTGACCATAAAGGACTTATATGTCAGGTTTGACAAATATCCCTCCCGTGCATTTCAAGACATAATGATGACAATCTTCAATTGTCAAAATCCAATATGGCCACCTGTTGGCCTTTTTTTCACGATCAGACTTCCAAGAAAAAGTGATAACAAGGAACATCGGATGGATCACAGATGAATGGGGGTTTAAACAGCCTACGTTTTCATGAATATTGGCTGGAAAAACCTTCAAATCATATTTATTCTGTTTTAACTCTCAGTGCATAATACTGTATACCTGGTAATTTTTGCCCCAGCTTATTTTCACCCTTGAGTAACACAAAACATATTCGCCCTGTTTTAAATTCGCCCTAAATGGTTTTTGAGAAATGTCCTTTTCCTCGTTTGTAAAATCGAAAAATTCCATTCAGAATTCTCAATACAGTTGCACTCGGAACACTCGGGACTTATCGAGTTCCAAATTGTTTACAAGCATGAGATGTGAAATGTAATCAATAAAGAACATTTACCTGTGTTCAAATTTTCTTTTATGATCAATTGTAAGACCACCATGCCGTGACTATAAATGACTGACCAGTGTTTTCTCTTGTTCACATGTACATGAATGGAAACAACAATTAAGCGATGATGAACTATTAAAATTAGTCTTTTCCATGGCAGGAATTCGAAGCCACTCTGTACTGGAACAGATAATTAAAAAAAAAAGACTTAATTTTTAAGATAACTAAGTATGTATCGTTTTTTTAATAGAAAATGCTAAGCCTAGTATGTGATTTAAGTAAGAGGGTATGTTTGTGATCCGACTACACTTGGCCCATGTACTTATAAACCCTTGAATTCAGCTTGAAATTTTCACTTCTTCTTAATTTCGCCCTATCTTCAAAGGGCGAAAATTAAACAGGGTCAAAAATTACCAGGTATACAGTATACAAAACATAAACATCACAATAACTGCCTACCATGTACGTCACACCATACAAAACATCGACATCACAATAACTGCCTACCATGTAAGTCACACCATCGATTCTCAGCACTAACAGCAGTTTATTATCATATTGAAGAACACCATATTTCCTCCAAGACAATTGCAGACATATTGTTAACCTGGACGTTCGCGTTTCATCTTTAAGATCGAATGTGATGTAACAAGGAGCCTGGGACCTTTTGTTCTTGGTGCCGGAACAGCTGTAGGCTGAGACGGTATAGGTGAAGGGTCGATACTCAAGGCAAATCCTCGTAGTACAGTCCCAAGGTAACTGTCCTGAAACATTCAAATCATCACTCGACATCAGATCAATATGTAGATTTATAATACTTCTTTCTCTAAGTGAAACACTGCATATGTCAAATAAATGAATATAATACATACAAGAGGCCCAGGGGCCTTAACGGTCATCTGACTCTAAATTAAAACCCTTATATTATTGTAGTATGCATTCTCTGTAGCAAGTATATAGTGGCACTGTTGGCCATGGTGGCCATCTTGGATATCTGACCGACCCAATCAATAATAACACTTGGTCTGGACCATCTAAGGATCATTTCTGGTAAGTTAGAGCTGAATCCCACCAGTGGAATTTGAGAAGAAGTTTGAAATAGGTGTTGTTCAGGAAAACCATGATTGCGCAATCATGTTACAAAATGGCCGCCATTGCTGCCATGCCAAAGTTTTTACAAGGCCGAAAAAATAGCAACACTTTGTTGGCACTCCTTCCTTAACATCCTCACCAATTTCAAGCTCAATGGCACCAGTGGAACTGGAGAAGAAGTTTAAAATGTGTTTTTTAAGATGGCGGATATGGCGGCCATCTTGCATTTCAGACCAATCTAAAAAATAACAACACTTGGTCGTGATCATCTCAGGAACATTTCAGGCAAGTTTCAGCCCAACAGCACTGGTGGAACTTGAGAAGAAGTTTAAAATGTGTTTTCAAAATGGCAGCTATGGGGGCCATCTTGGATTTCGGACCGACCCGAAAAATAACAACACTTGGTCGGGATCATATCAGGATCATTTCAGGCAAGTTTCAGCTCAATAGCACTGCTGGAACTTGGGAAGAAGTTTAAAATGTGTTTTTCAAGATGGCGCCTATGGCGGCCATCTTGGATTTCGGACCGACCCGAAAAATAACAACACTTGGTCGGGATCATCTCAGGATCATTTCTGGCAAGTTTCAGCCCAACAGCCCTGGTGGAACTTGAGAAGAAGTTAAAAATAAGTTTTTCAAGATGGCGGCTATGGCGGCCATCTTGGATTTCGGACGGACCCGAAAAATAACAACACTTGGTCGTGATCATCTCAGGATCATTTCAGGCCAGTTTCAGCTCAATAGCACTGGTGGAACCTGAGAAGAAGTTTAAAATGTTTTTTACAAGATGGCGGCTATGGCGGCCATCTTGGATTTTGGACCGACCCGAAAAATAACAACACTTGGTCGGGATCATATCAGGATCATTTCAGGCAAGTTTCAGCTCAATAGCACTGCTGGAACTTGAGAAGAAGTTTAAAATGTGTTTTTTCAAGATGGCGGCTATGGCGGCCATCTTGGATTTCGGACGGACCCAAAAAATAACAACACTTGGTCGGGATCATATCAGGATCATTTCAGGCCAGTTTCAGCTCAATAGCACTGGTGGAACCTGAAAAGAAGTTTAAAATGTGTTTTTCAAGATGGCGGCTATGGCGGCCATCTTGGATTTTGGACCGACCCGAAAAATAAAAACACTTGGTCGGGATCATCTCAGGATCATTTCAGGCAAGTTTCAGCTCAAAAGCACTGGTGGAACTTGAGAAGAAGTTTAAAATGTGTTGTTCAAGATGGCGGCTATGGTGGCCATCTTGGATTTTGGACCGACCCGAAAAATAACAACACTTGGTCGGGATCATATCAGGATCATTTCAGGCAAGTTTCATCTCAATAGCACCAGTGGAACTTGAGAAGAAGTTTAAAATGTGTTTTTCAAGATGGCGGCTATGGCGGCCATCTTGGATTTCGGACCGACCCGAAAAATAACAACACTTGGTCGGGATCATGTCAGGATCATTTCAGGCAAGTTTCAGCTCAACAGCACTGGTGGAACTTGAGAAGAAGTTTAAAATGTGTTTTCAAAATGGCGGCTATGGCGGCCATCTTGGATTTCGGACTGACCCGAAAAATAACAACACTTGGTCAGGACCATCTCAGGATCATTTCAGGCAAGTTTCAGCTTAATCCCACTGGTGGAACTTGAGAAGAAGATTGAAATGTGAAAAGTTTACGGACGGCGGACGGCGCACGACGCACGGCGCACGGCGGACGACGGACGACGACGGACGAAGCATGATGGCTATAGGTCATCCTGACCCTTCGGGTCAGATGACCTAAAAATATGATGAACAGGCATACTGGGCATGCTAAAGCAATATATGTCCCCTACCGGCCCCCGCTAAAAATAGTAAGCGACCTTGACCTTGACCCAAAAACCCTGAAACCTAAATTTGATATGAAGCGACACTTACTGAAGTTACATACCAACTTTCACCAACATACCTTCAAGCATGGCTGAGAAAAGTGCCGAAAACTGACTGAAGGACTGACAGACCGATCAACAGACCGATGGACTGACTGACAGACAGACAGACCGATGGACAGACAGACAGACAGATAGACCGATGGACAGACAGACAGACAGATGGACTGACAGACAGACAGACACAGACCGATGGACTGACAGACAGACAGATTGACAGACCGATGGACTGACAGACAGACAGACAGACCGATGGACAGACAGACAGACAGATAGACCGATGGACAGACAGACAGACAGATGGACTGACAGACAGACAGACCGATGGACTGACAGACAGACAGACACAGACCGATGGACTGACAGACAGACAGATTGACAGACCGATGGACTGACAGACAGACAGACAGACCGATGGACTAACAGACAGACAGACAGACCGATGGACTGACAGACAGACAGATTGGCAGACCGATGGACTGACAGACAGACCTTTAGTCCCCATGGTTTCACTGGTAGGGGACTTACAACTGTATAACAAGAGGCCCAAGGGTCTTAACTGTCACCTCACTCTAAAGACCCTTGTACTATTGTAGCATACATACTCATGCAGTAGCAAGTATAGTGGCACTGTAGTGGCCATGGCGGCCATTGTGGATTTTGGACCGAGCAGAAAATAAACAATACTTGGTAAGGATCATCTCAGGATTATTTCAGGTAAGTTAGAGCCGAGTCCCACAGTGGGAAATTGAGAAGAAGTTTGAAAAAGGTGTTGTTCAGGAAAACCATGATTGAGCAATCATGTTACAAAATGGCTGCTGTGGCTGCCATATCAAAGTTTTTATGAGGCCAAAAAATAACAACACTTTGTTGGCTCCCCTTCCTTAACATGCATCCTCACCAATTTCCAGTTCAATGGCACCAGTGGAATTGGAGAAGACGTTTAAAATGTGTTTTTCAAGATGGCAGTCATGGCGGCCATCTTGGATTTGAGACCGATTTGAAAAATAACAACACTTGGTCGGGATCATCTCAGGATCATTTCTGGCAAGTTTCAGCTGAACACCCCAGGTGGAACTTGAGAAGAAGTTTAAAATAGGTGTTTTTCAAGATGGCAGCTATGGCGGCCATCTTGGATTTCAGAACGGCCATAGAAATAACAACACTTGGTCGGGTTATATCAGGATCCTTTCTGGTAAGTTTCAGCTCGATCCCACTGGTGGAACTTGAGAAGTTTGAAATGTGAAAAATTTACGGATGGCGGACGGCGGACAACGATGCATTAAGCACAATGGCTATAGGTCATCCTGACCCTTTGGGTCAGATGACCTAAAAAAGTCATTGTAATAAAACTGCACTAGCAGTGCAAAAAGAAAGCCATGTGCTTCAAATCAATTTCTATCTAATGAATTCTCTATATAGTTGAATCAGAGAATGAAACAAGAAGCCTTATGATCCTGAAGAACTTTAAAATGGAAATGTAATACTGTAGATGTTTACCTTGCCACGTCTTTTCCTCCACATATGGTGATTTAAAATGGACTTGTTTTGAAGCAGCTCTCATCTTGAAGCAGTTTCGACAGGTGCCCACTTGTATTGATATTTTTGTGTCATTGCGGATATCAAAGCTGCTGGCCTTTTTGGGGTTGAACTTAACAGCTAATGTTAAATTAGTATCAGGCCAATGGAACGTCTTGTGAAACAATATCCAACATGGGATTTCCTGTAAAATAGAATAATAATAATAACAAATCTAACAATTTAGAGTTTTATAGCATGATGTATGGCTAAAGGGATAACAAAAATCTTCCATTTTCTAACACACCTTCATGTCTATATGAATCAACAGTAAAACTTATGGTACAGCAGTAAAAAAAAAAAAATCACAAAAAATTAAACATTTCAAGATTTGGTGTGATAACACATTCACCAAAATATCTAAATGACACATTGTATTTAAGGTGACATGTTATCTCTCATACCGAGTTTGTTGTACATACCTGAATGGGTTGTACACTGTCTCCCGAATATAACAAGAACGTAAAAGGACAAAAATAGTAAATCTGGTGATCCACTTTCACTTTGACGTAGATCTTAAAATTTTTTCTTAACAATCCAGACAGATCAAATGATTTTTGGCAGGCAATGCTGGTTTGGCACGGTTTTCTGTTACAGTCCTGTTGGTCAATGAAGGTGTTAAACATACTCATCCATATTGGAATATGTTGGGCGACTGTAAAATGTACAACCTCGTTATTGTTTAAAGGTATAAAGTCTGAATGATGACCAAAGCAGACTTCTGGGAAAATCCACTCATCATGATGATCACCTGCAAAATCAATATTTATCAAGTTTAGTCATGACTTTACTTTTGTAACCCTCAGGATTATTTTAAAATAATTATCTTATTATGCTGAATAATAAACTGAAAGTAACAACTACCACTGTTATAGACTTTGGTATATCACAGCAGGGAAACCCAAATCCTTCCTCACGGGGGCAAATGCTGAACTAAAGTCAAAAGTAAGGCAGTTAAGATGGTTGGGTAGTACAGTGGGAGGCTGGGAGCACATGTATACTTGATTTTCACCTTCCATCCAGGCCATCAACTTCAAGCATGATTAATACAATTTGTTATAATTTGTTTAGCAATTGTTGTAAAATAGATAAAAGTTTACATTTTAAAAAGTGAGACAGTGTTGAAGGAGACATAGAGAAGAAAGCTGTTTAAGTCTAAATACGAGAAAATAAAATAACCCCAGTTTTATCGCCTCCTACGTTCATGTATAATGGCGGCAGCAGATACAATTCTTACAGCCTACCTGCAGGGACTGGATTCCAGGGAAATAGTCAATAAAGTGAAATTAAGGGGAGGTAATTGAAAGAGACCAGTAAAATTTAATCAAACTAAGATCAAGGGGAGGCAATCAAAAGACACCAGTAACATTTGATTTAACAAAGATCATGGGGAGGTAATTAAGAAGACAAGTAAAATTTAATTGAACAAAGATCAAGGGGAGGTAATTAAGGAAGACCAGTAAAATTTAATTGAACAAAGATCAAGGGGAGGTAATCAAAAGAGACCAGTGAGATGTGATCAAACAAAGATCAAGGGGAGATAATCTAGATCAAGGGAAAATGATCAAGATTAATCAATAAGAAGTATTTTAGTGATGAATGAGAGGTATTAAACAAACATCAAGGGGAGGTAATTTTGGACCCTAAATTCAGGATAAATAATCTGTTAAAAATTTGTTTCAGAAATCATTTTAGAGATTTTTTCATAATTTTAGATATCCAATTGTCCCGCAGGAAGAGCAATTTTTTATTTAGTAGTTATAAGTTTGTCAACAAGAGGTCTTAAGAGTGATGTAGCTTAAATTTCCTACCATTGTATACTCTCTACTGTTAGTACATGTTTTATCTCTTGTGTGAAATTTAACCAAATTCAATACCTGGTCAAAAATAAAGTTTGGTTTGTAGGCTTTATTTTACATAATGCTACCTACTTGTTATGGATGTTTTCAAAATAGTGAAGAAAACACCAAACATTAATTTCCCAGGCCAGTAAAACATGGCTGTGTCTTGTCCAACATAATCCATCTACATATTCAGTGTAACAGCGGTCTGTGTTGCCTTTTGTGTTGGCTGATCATCAGGAAAGGAGAAATATGAATTTGATCTTTCATCTGAAACAGTAAAATAACAAGATACAAGTGTAAAGTAAGGTATAAAAGTAAGGTATAAATGCGGTGCCTTGTCTAGTGACAATATATAACAACAAGTTGTTATGAGTGAGGTAATGCATAATAAAATGATGACATCAATAACAGTGAGAGTGGGAAAATTATATCAAGATGTTAAGTATAGACTTTGTGTAACATATACGGAACATCTTGATATAATTTTCCCGCTCTCACTGTTAATGATGACATAATCTTATTGTGTACTATGCATTACGTCACTCATAACAACTTATTATTATTGTCACTAGACCAGGCACCGCATTTTATACCTTATACCCGAATGTTTGTATTTTAATTTGTTCTGATGACGACACGCCTAAGTGTCGAAACTAGTCGACTACTTGATGAAAGCTGATCCACCCAGCACGATGTTGTTATGGTCATCTTTACCATATCACTACTCAACTTCACGGCCGGACTCTTGTATTCCTTGTGGAATCTGTCGGCTAGGTAACACAGAACCATACCGAACTGTTTACACGGAC
Organism: Pecten maximus; assembly: GCF_902652985.1. NCBI lineage: Eukaryota > Metazoa > Mollusca > Bivalvia > Pectinida > Pectinidae > Pecten > Pecten maximus. Next base: position 8,982,448 of record NC_047026.1, read on the forward strand.
GTTGGATCTCCCACCTCCCGTGATTGTACAAATGATTGTATGGCCTTGATTGCAACATATCCAACAGATTGACTTTTTATTAGCCAGTGTGAAAAATATTTGTGTACATTCAATAATTGAAAGAAATAAGCCATACAAGCAATGGAAATGTGATCCCAGAAGAATTTTAAGTGAATATTGTACACACTTGTGTATTTACAATGTACCAACTAGTACTACTTATAAAAAATCTATGATCCAATGACACTTAACTTCAATCTGGATTCCCCAATGTGCTATGTTCAGGCCTCCTAAAAAAATTGGACAGGGGTATCCACACAAATTTCGTTATAGTCCCAAAGGCAACACTTTTTTTTTGTTTTAGAGTTTTGAAAGTCATTAGAAAGAGTTCTTAAACTGGTCAGGAAAACCAATGGTCCATGTACATGAATGTGTTTTTTGTTTTAGAGTTTTAAGTGATTAGAAAGAGTTCTTATTTATATAAACTGGTCGGGAAAACCGATAGTCCATGTACATGTAACTTTTTGGTTTTCTTCAACCTGTTAAAAAGTACAGAACAGCTAGAAAATACCAGGAGTCAAAATTCATTATCCTGTACTAAACACACTACACAGTAGTAAATATCAAGGATATTGTCATGCATAGTACAAAGTACATATCGAAGATATTGGATTTTTGGTGTCCAGATTTTACTAGCTGCGATAATGTAGCTCTGGACGACGGACGGACAATTTCTGACAGATGGGAGAGCAGTGTAGGCAGGGTATATTCTTTCTAAGATTTTACCTATGAGTCTGGTCTACCAGTTACCTCTACCGGAGTTTGGATTACTTTAAGCTTGGCAGCGGATGGATTGCATCTATATATCTTCTGTACATACATTTACTTACTTCCATAATTTGTTCCTGTGTCTATATCCGTGTACTGTTAAGAAAAAATGCACTAAAAAAAGCAGGTGCTCAGAAAAGAAACCGGAAAACGCACTTTAGTTCTAAATTATGAGCCGGATTCGATAAACATTTCAGGAATGGTATTTTTCAGCCTATCGGTTACCCTTCTCAATCTGTCAATGCATAATAAATAGAGAAATTATAGATTTATTTTTCCTCTAATGACCTTGCCGTTTCCTACTTATTCTGATGTGCGAAATTATTGATTCTTATATAAAAAAAATCTAGATCCTAGTATAAAACAGAGACCTATATACTAGTATATAGGTCTCTGTATAAAATTATAAAAGCAGAAAAAGAATAAAGAAATCTGTCGACTAGCGGTCGGGTAATTATAGAGTAGATGTACATGGTAATACTAGAGTATATTACATGACTTATACGGACTCGTCAGTGATGCTGGGGACATCATACAGCTGTTCCGTCCTTCTAGGACTCGTCAGTGATGTTAGGGACGTCATACAGCTGTTCCGTCCTTCTAGGACTTGTTAGTGATCTAGGGACGTCATACAGCTGTTCCGTCCTTCAAGGACTCGTGTTTTGACACGTAGGAGGTGACAGAGGAAACTTGAAATAATCTGGATGGAGACCCGAAGATGCTGTAGTCCCATAATAAATAATCTGGACGGATTTCCGAAAATGCCGTAGTTCCTTAATAGACTTCACTAAGAATTAAAAAATATAAAATATATAAAAAAAAAAACATGAAAAAATACTTTATTCCATTTTTTATAAAGTATTAAATTGTTACAATTCCAATCGATAAAGTACAACGATGTAGCTATTCTAATTATTAACAAAGAAGATCAAATGTAATAGGATTACTGATGGACACGGGTCAGTGGCCTCTATCCACATAAAAAAAAACCCATTAAACAGTTAAAACCAGAATCCCTTCTACATGTCAGGTGATACCTATCTTTACTCCGGGATATTACAATATCATTTGAATAAAAATTTTAATTTCAGAAAATCAATCAAATTGTTCAGTGATCATTCAATAGTTTTTCTTTCGATTTTTAAGATTGTTCTTTTCCATGAAGACCCTCTCACTCTATGAACAAATGTTTTAGACCCCTAGCTCTCTCGCTGTTCCTGGATTCCTCTGTACAATCTTGATACGATGCCTCTTTCTGTATTTTTGATCATTATTTATTTGGGTCTTTAATATTTCTTACCACGCTAACTTTACCCTTTAGTGAATGAAATGAAACTAAGATTGGTTTTTAGCTTTTTAACATCTTTCAGTCTTATCTGAAGTCTTCATTCAATTCACCTCATATCTCCAATTATCAATATTTACGCATCTAACAAAATAGTAAAAGAGCCCTGAAATACTGTTTCAACCGAAATTAATATCTGTTGTTAAATGTCAGCTTTTTTTTTTAAGTTTCATAAAATTTTATTCAATATTTACAGATAAAAACGTCATGTTACATTCTCCCAAGACGCCTTGTTTCACTGGCCAGCCGGTAGCTCCGGCATAGTGCAATATCAATTCATTATAACTGTCTATTCAATTTTTAAATGTCAGCTTTTTGAAGTTTCATAAAATTTTATTCAATATTTACAGATAAAAACGTCATTCAATAATTGGAAAGTAATATGGAATGGACATTGTAATTATTATCAATACATAACTCCTTTAAAAAGAACATTTTAAATAAATAAATAAAGCACAAAACCATCGATGTAATTATAAAAGAAACAGATCGGATACCAGTTTACCCTCTTGGATGGAGCATTAATTTTGAAATGTCAGCTTTTTTTTTTATTAAGTTTCATAAAATTTTATTCAATATTTACAGATAAAAAAGTCATTCAATAATTGGAAAGTAATATGGAATGAACATTGTAATTATTATCAATACATAACTCCTTAAAAAAAAACCCATTTTAAGTAAATAAATAAAGCACAAAACCATCGATGTAATTATAATAGAAACAGATCGGATACCAGTTTGCCCTCTTGGATGGAGCATAATTTTTAAATGTCAGCACATAGCTAACACAATTTCCAAATAAGTCACATTATACTGAAGTTTGTGAGAAAGGACAATTTGTTTTATAGTATTATTAAGATTTTAATTGGATTCTGCTTTTTTTATTTGCATTTATATCTGCAAAATACTCACAATAAGTCTGTTATTATAATTACTACTACATTTCTAAGTAATTTAGATATTCTAAATTAAGTATTTTGATAATAATAAGACAGTATTTGAATAAAATGAGCATAACATTATCAATCCGTGGTAAAATCAGGGGAGGTAATTGACACGTGGCCTAAACTATGTATTACAGGAGCAAACACTAACTTGTGAAGATGTTTAAAAAAATTCCGAGCTATCTAACTTGCCATTTCTTATACCAATTCGGGATATATTCTATAAATAAACCAAATACTTTATCAAACTTGCGCGTGTATAGACAGTAACATTAAAAACAAATAAATAAATGAAATAATAAAAAAAAAATGAATAAATAAATAACAAGAAGCAACATGTCCAAATACATTGAATATAAAACAAAGAAAAACAACAACAAAAACAAACACATAAACAACAAAATAGATCAATATAAAGACTCCATATCAAACAAACAAATAAAAAAAAAAGAAAAAAATAATCTGTCATTATTCGGGTTCCAAGAGCATAACAAATTCCCACAATTCCCGTCAATATTGGAGTTGTCTCTCTTTGCACAGACGTTGATGATAACCGATGTTTAACAAAAATAGATATTGTCATATTTAATTTTTCGTTTTTATTAAATGGAGATTTTCATTTTGTTAATGAAGAAGTGTTCTTGCAGATTTGTGTATTGATTGATAATTAAGACTGATACATTATATAAGACAGAATTAAATGGTTTTTTTTTATTGGTTATTGAGTAAAACAATGAAGATATTAAATATAAGCATGGTATTTTTTGTTATTTTCCACAGATTTTTCTATGTTTGAAATAAATTGTTTAATTGGCGGTTCATTCTTTGATGTCGATTCATCAGTTTATTAAAGCACACAGCTGTTATGTAACGTAATGGACCGGACTCCTTCTCGTCCGTTTACCTCTGATTAAACAGCTATAAATACGAACAAAGTTAACCGTGTTTGATTCGACGACTTTTTCAAGAATATGCGACATATATGGATAAGATTAGTTTGTAATATTACTTATTTTAATTAATATGTAAAACATGATTACAGAATTCTACTTATCTTTAATAATATTTCTGTAAAAAACGATCGGCCTGATATAATAATGTAATAAAGTCCTGTGTTCAAAATGAGATTGAAGATCAATTCATTTTCTGTTTACATAAACTAGACACTCAGAAGTAAGGAAGAGATATTATAATACCGAGAGTTATAATATAATGCTCGCACTGTGATCAAGGTGTGGATGATGGATGATGATGATAATGACGACGACGATGATGATGATGCGTCGTTTAGATGGATCAACATTATTTCAATACCAAGATTTTAAAATAATGCCACAACTCTCTGTAAATAATGAGAAACTTATTTACCGACAAGTAAGAATTGTATTCATTTGTATTTTATTTGTTCATTTATTTGTTTATTCATCTATTTGTGTGCGTGTGGTGGGGGGGGGGGGGGGGGGGGCTGCTTTTTTTTATTCCAAAAGAATATGGTTATTAGATTTTATTTATTTTTTGTCATGAATGAAATCTTATAACCTTTCTTGCAGTGATAGATTACAAAGGGCGTAACAACAAACTCAAACGTCAGCTCAGCGAAGGAGATAGTTCTCACTTATATCGGAGTTGTCTCTCTTTACCCACGTGGCTTAACTACATGTGCAGGAACTATTATCGACTCAGCGAAATTATTCAACCGCCAAAAATCTCTGGGTATCGTTATGGTTTTTCTCTTTGTTTCAAATGTTCTTTTCTGCTTTCTTCCTTTCTCTGAATACAATGTAAAAGTAATATTTGGAAAATTCATCAAAAGATAATCAATGATTCTATGAATGTGGAGTAAGGTGTGTGTGTATGTGTGTTAAATCTTCTACAATTTTATGATACTGTAATAATGATTATTATTTCTGAATACAATTGTATACTATGTACTTTATACTGTATAAAAACTTCTGAAAAATAAAACAAATACAAAAAAAAAAAAAAAAAAAAATCTCTAGGTTCACACATAAGATAATAATTCCTTAACGTTTAGAATGCCAATGGCGACAAATCGGATTTAGTTGTAGATAAATACTTTAACAAGTATGTTTAAAATTGAACAGAGAGTACCATACAGACAGTTTAATACCCAGAAATGTAGTTTTCGTTACATAACACACCTTTCACGCACACATTGTACAGGGCGTAATGGCTACGACAGAGGAAAGTCCAGCTCTCTATTAAATATCTGTGTATCCCCTTCTCTCCAAAGAACAATAAACACGCCATAACAAGCAATTAAAAAGACATGAAGAAAACATATAGACATTGTCCTTGTTTCCTTCACATCATGAAACATTCGAGTAGTTTATGTTTGTTTATGAATCCTGTGTGGGTTTGACAATTTCATTTTTAGAAATCATCTAACCTTAAAGCTTCTAACTCTCGGTATTTATACACGTGATTGTCGCGAGCTCGTCACGTGGTGAAGTTAACCTTTATAAAACCTTACCTGTAATACAGATCTGGTCTGACTATTTTAGGACAGCTGCACATTGAGCCACTTTTGGACTTGATTTTACATACTGGTTTATATTATGTAATTTTATTGAAAGGAAATATATGTATTCCTCATAACAAACCATCTCGTGGCGGCCATTCCATTTGAGCTACTTTAGATACTTCAGCTAAATGACTTTTTTATACATATCTTATAGTTCTAATTCTATCTATCAAAATACACGTATATACCTGTTAAATATAGAATAGATCTTACTAAATTACGTATTTCGGCTCATTCACCAGAAATTGAGACAGGAAGATACAGAAATATTCCGAGAGAAGAAAGCATTTGTAATCAATGTAACTCCCTTGATGTGGAAGTTGAATTTTACTTGTTACTAATTTGTAACAAATTTCATCCTCTTAAAGCTAAATATATATAAAAAAAGTTATTACTCGAACATGCTTCAGTTTTTAAGGCTATCCAGCTTCTAAATTCGCAAAGTATTAATGTGTGCACGAGGTAAATATATTTTCGAATATAATAAGTTAAGAACTGCTTGAATATGTTTTGATCTGATACAATTGTATATCTATGTCATAAGGGATTCGTTCTCTATACATTATTCTGCATTGCATCTCTACTGTATGTTTGCTCTATTATACTGATGGACCAATGGCTTAAAGTTTTGAATAAAACTTGAAACTTGATCAGACCAGAGCTGAGAACTCCCACATGTGTCCATCACTACACCTTATGTTTTTTCTTTATAATTCTTATCTATGCTTTCTAAGTGTTATTTAAGGATGAACTCGAATTGATTTGTACGTTTTGGATCAAAAACACAAGAAATCCCGAATGTACACTAAATATTTTGTCTAATAATTATTCAAAAGCAAAATGGGAGAGGGATAGAAATGAAACAAAACAAAGAAGAACGTCATATGACATGGACATTTTAGCCAATCGAAATCCTTGTTTCAAATCTGTCAAAGCCGTGATATTCATATAACATTAGTAGAGTCCCCCAAGTACATGGCATCTCGTATAGATTTATATTTACATAAGAATCGACACTTTGTTTTCGGGTGTAGTGATTTAAACTTCAAGGGATCGTTTAAGATCATTCTTGTTTACCTGGGATTTCGTAATAATATCTAACATTTCTTACTTACTATTAAGCATTCAATTTTCGAGAGTTTTACAGTCAATTGCTAATCATGGTTTGATAAAGTTCAAACATACAAGGGATTAGTAAGGGGTAAGTTTTAATAATTTATCATTGTTTTTACTAATGTATCATTGTTTTTACTGATTTATCATTGTTTTTACTAATTTATCATTGTTTTTACTACTGATTTATCATTGTTTTTACTAATTTATCATTGTTTTTACTTATATATCATTGTTTTAATAATTTATCATTGTTTTAATAATTTATCATTGTTTTTACTAATGTATCATTGTTTTTACTGATTTATCATTGTTTTTACTAATTTATCATTGTTTTTACTAATATATCATTGTTTTTACTGATTTATCATTGTTTTACTAATTTATCATTGTTTTACCGATTAATCATAGACTTCTCCCGTAAGACAGATTTAAGATCATATACAACAGTCACAAGGACCTGACACGATTTCCCAACCCACGGTCCATATTATATGTATCATATTATGCATATACATGTTATATGAGCCATGCGTTGGGAATTCGTACCAAGTTCCTGTGACAACATTCACCTGATGGCAAGTAAAAGAAAAACGCTATCAAGAAAAAGAAGACGAACATAAAGGCTAATTAACCTCTAATCAAGTATTAGACTTAGTGTCATTATTATTATATATCCTATGACATAAGGAAGTGTCTTAAGTCACACGACTTAACAAAAAAACAACACAAAAAACAAAAAACAATCTAGAATTTCTGTATTTCTAGGACGGTGACCTAAATGATATTAAGTTGATACTTAAATAAACAGTTTCCTTATAATCACCAACTCGTCACACTAATTGTAATAACGGTACCATCTGTTATATCATACGGTGCCGGTCTCTCTCGGCCGACCCGGATTTCTGCAGAATGCCGCTTCATCCATCTCCCTCCACATCGACCTGTTTTAGTGCACTGAAACCCGAGACAATGGCAGATGCATTGTTCTTGCCAACAGTATAAAATTTAATTTATCAATTACATTTAAGGACGTTTTTTTGTGACCGGCGTTTGACACATATAAAGGCTATCAGGGGAATGTCAGACGGAGTTATCGCCCCTAGTATCGTCCCACATGGCAGGGTTAAATTTATTTCATAAAATTAAAAACTGTGAACGGGTACTTTATTCAACCACAACGGGTTGTGAACAGGCGCTATTTGTCATACTCTGTATCAGTTTCCCAGGAAATTCTCACTATCCGTATTATTAGATTTCTTTCCATGTGAAAACTTAAAATGGGGGGAAATAATTAGATATGGTCGTAAAATGTTAATTATGAATTATGTACAATATCACAGTGTTGATGTCGCGGGGCTGAAATTCCTAGTCGAGACGAAAAACCTATATTCATTATAGATAAAATGCAAACAACACCCAGCTCCGAATTCAACGGATCCGACTAATTTTAACAAACGCATTCCGTCTCTCTGAAATATGGGGTTTTCATCACTGGTAAAACCCATTTGGTTAGGGGTCATGATAGCGCGCGCTTTGTCCGTGAGGAAGTTCTTCACGAGCACTCGAAGTTATCACCTACCGCTGTAGTTGTTACCCGGCCAGAAACAAATGATGGATGAGCTCTCAAGCATGTTCAGTGTGTGTAGAACCAGCTCACGTGTCACATATCGCGCCGTAACAAATCATAAATCAAGACAATTGTTGTTAAAATATGGGGCCTATTTATAACAGAAGTCAGAGATCAGTCCAACAAGAAAACGAGAATTTCACCCCATCAACAAAAAGTAGGACGTCGGTGAGTGTAAGGTTCCGGAATGCATATTCCATGAGATCTCTGAAATATTGTCCATCATAAAATGTTACTGTTAATTTTCTATGAACAATAAAAACGTACATGTTTATATCTCACACTGCCTTAAATGGTTCCATCAACTATTTAATGGCACATTCATAAAGACACTGGGTTACAAACGAAGTAATTGTCTGTGTGTGTGTGTGTGTGTGTGTGTGTGTGTGTGTGTGTGTGTGTGTGGGGGGGGGGGGGGGGGGGGGAGAGACTCAACAAAAGACAAAAGGCATCAGAACACTCAAAAAGGGACGAATTTCAGATAGCGTTGTTTCCAGAAATTGCCATTCCATAAATGTATTAGGGGACTGTTACATATCATTATAAACACGTCGGTGCACGTGACCCTGATTACGACCCTGCGCGTGTCCCCCGCGTTACTCTGAATCGACTGTAATCTTTAGTACTATCGATACTATCTATGTCATGGGAGAGTGGAGAGGTGAGAGTTGGCTGGGGAAGGAAATGTTAGGGCGAGGGAAATAATATATGGACAGGGCGAGGGAAATAATGCTTAGACAGGGCGAGGGAAATAATGTATGGACAGGGCGAGGGAAATAATGTAGGGACAGGGCGAGGGAAATAATGCATGGACAGGGCGAGGGAAATAATGTAGGGACAGGGCGAGGGAAATAATGTAGGGACAGGGCGAGGGAAATAATGTAGGGACAAGAGAGGAAACACGAGGGAACCGACGAAAAAGATAGAGAAATGATGGACAATGAGAGTACAATCGCGGGGTAGACTATAGACTGGCCCCCTGTCTCTAGAATATTAAAATTAATTAAAAATTATAAATAAAATTGAGCTTTTATGATTTTGTTCCCTCGGATATGTCTAATTCTAGAGATTGGTCAAATGCGGATTAGGTTCGTAAATTGATACTCAGGTCTGGTTGTCTATAAAACCACAAACTCAGCAGGAGAATTAGTCTCGGCCATAAGAACATTACGCCACTCATTAACACCATTGGTCAGTGTCTTATCTGAGGACACTACTACGCCCACTCTCTCCCCGTACTGGCCTAAGTTTCAAACTAGGGGCAGATAATCTAGTATTAAAACAGAAAGCTTAGGGTCTGGTGGCCAGTCTAGGAAGAATGAAGAACGACAGAAATGGGAGAGAAGTTGACCGGAAGTGGTCGGTGGAAGGTCAAGGAGCAATAAAAGAGGGGATAAATGGCAGTGGAGAGATGGAGAGAAAGGGGAGGGAGGATGTAGTAGTGAGGATGCCTTATTTTTGATTGATGGATTTGGCTTCAAAAAGAAATAAATAGTCTGTGTTCGTTTGAAGATTACATCAACTATATCTATCATAAGTATGTAAACACTTATTCCAGATTCCCATGACGTACCGATAAGGTGATCTGCGCCAAGTGGTCAAAATAGATTCCAGCGTTTGAAGCTCGACATTATTCATAGGTTTGTAAAATTAGGCTCGCGTACGTGTCATCATTACGGTCTGTTAAGTTGATGTGGATCAGAGACGTTAAGGCCATTGACTGGGTGAAGTACCTACGTCTATAAGGGGCCATCTTACACATCTTAAAATATAAACTGTATAAAGTTTATGAATTATCGATATCGTCGTTGGCTTGCTTCACTACATTTGACAGCTGCCATTACAACGGTACAGAACACACGGGTAGAGAAAAAAATACCCGTTTGGCGTCTCAGTCTTGTCCGAGGTACCGGAGTTTCCACTGTCCATGGTTATGTCCGAGGTATCTGAGTTTCCACTGTCCATGGTTATGTCCGAGGTATCTGAGTTTCTACTGTCCATGGTTATGTCCGAGGTACCGGAGTTTTCACTGTCCATGGTTATGTCCGAGGTACCGGAGTTTCTACTGTCCATGGTTATGTCCGAGGTACCGGAGTTTCTACTGTCCATGGTTATGTCCGAGGTACCGGAGTTTTCACTGTCAATGGTTATGTCCGAGGTATCGGAGTTTCCACTGTCCGTGGTTATGTCCGAGGTATCGGAGTTTCCACTGTCCATGGTTATGTATTTAATGCACTTCGCACCTTCCACCCCCCTCCCCTTCCACCCCATCCCGAACCCCTCTCACTCCCTCCCACCCCACCCACCCCAGCCCGAACCCTTCTCCTTCCCTGCCACACCACCCACCCCAGCCCGAACCCTTCTCCTTCCCTCCCACCCCACCCACTTCACCCAGCCCGAACCCTCCCCCCCCCCCCCCACCCACCCACCCACTCCTGCCCGAACCCCCCTCCTCCCTCCCAACCCACCCACCCCAGCCCGAACCCTTCTCCTTCCCCCCCCACTTCACCCAGCCCGAACCCTTCCCCCCCCACCCCCCCACCCCTGCCCGAACCCCCCTCCCTCCCAACCCACCCACCCCAGCCCGAACCCTTCTCCTTCCCCCCCCACTTCACCCAGCCCGAACCCTTCCCCCCCACCCCACCCACCCCTGCCCGAACCCCCCCTCCCTCCCAACCCACCCACCCCAGCCCGAACCCTTCTCCTTCCCTCCCACCCCCCCCAGCCCGAACCCTTCTCCTCCCCCCCACCCACCCCTGCCCGAACACCCCTCCTCCTCCCACCCACCCACCCACCCCAGCCCGAACCCTTCTCCTCCCCCCCACCCACCCCTGCCCGAACACCCCTCCTCCTCCCCCCCACCCACTTCACCCAGCCCGAACCCTTCTCCTTCCCCCCCCCCCCCCCCCCCCCCCCCCCAGCCCGAACCCTTCTCCTCCCCCCCCCACCCACCCCTGCCCGAACACCCCTCCTCCTCCCACCCACCCAGCCCGAACCCTTCTACTTCCATCCCACCCCACCCACCCCAGCCCGAACCCCTCACCTCCATCCCACACCACCCACCCCAGCCCGAACCCTTCTATCCAATTCCTTGCTGAGGCTATAAACGACATTAAGATGAATTAGATAAAATAGGACAAACTTATCTCTGGCATGAAACTGTAGTTTATTGTAATACTTATAGTATAATAGAAAATAGAATTAAGGATGTGTGTCAGTAGGAAATCATTAATATGATTAATGGTACTTTACTGGAAGAGTAGAATATCAACATTTAATTGATATTTTTTGTATACAATGTTATCTAATTAAACCTATTGATAGTGTTTATAAAATGTTTATCAAAAATAAGACTTTCGTCAAACAACCTGAATACAGAGTATGGCAGAAAACATAATGTTCTAAGGGCTAACAGATTGTGCGCTTGGTGTTATTTAGAAGAAATTGAAGACGAGTATCATTTTTATTACAATGTCCATTTTACTCTGATCTTCGTCAAGAATTATTATTACAGAAAGCCTAGTCTCCGTCCCTAGTCATCGTCGAATTAAAACTATCCACGACCCGATCGAAATCATCATCATAGAAAACGATGATATGTGTCTATAACAACACTAGAGATAAGGAATGATCACGTGGACATTTTAGGTTTTAAAATGTCTCGTATATAAGTGATATAACAAATGGTGTCGGTTAAAATGACAGTCACGTGACCGCCGTTATCCCTACTCGGTGCTTGTTTACATTTTAATGCTTTTAAAATGTATAGGAGTATTTTTGCAGCATTGCTGCACACACATATACGAAACCATACTCCACGGATCATTTACGTTGGATTTATTACCAATGTTTGCCAACCCATGAAATTGGAGTATTGATAGATGGCGCTGCTCTACCGAGTGAATGTAACTCTCGCGAAAGTTTGTCGGGCTGCCAGCCTTACACGAGATTCAAACGAGGCTGATCGGCGGTTCTGTTACATCTATGTTGTCATATCTAACGTAGGATTTTTTTCCAGATATATTTGTCATCAGCCTTCACAGTCTGCTTATAGAATATCGCTTAGATTTATTTCATATGATTTCCATCTTCGCAAAGAAATATATCAAGTGCATATCCATTGGGCTTTGAATGTATGTCCCGTCATTATTTATGAATTCAGATATCGATTCCTGTTGAAAAAATTACATATTTATAACTACATGTATTAAATAATTTAGAAATAAAGGTGGAATGGGAATCCAGATGTCTGCTTGTGTTAAAATCAAACCCAATGTGAATTTAGGTGATAACCATACCAGACGATTGGAATGCTAATATTTTATTTTATTCACAAACCTGTTATCTACGTCTTTGATTGAAGTTTTATATTCTATAAGCGCGTGTACAGCAGCCTACAATTATCGCCGGACAGGGCTCGATTTAAAAGATATCAAATCTTTATAATTGCCACAGATTTGTTCGCAGGTTTGCGATATCAAGAGTTTGGTGAACAATTTGTAGACCATTTCGTCACCATCCGGCAAAACCATAAAGATGGGCAGACGAATGGTATTCCGTGTTTTTACAAATCTCAGCATTATTAGGAATAATTTGTAACTTCATACGTAAGAGCCAGATAAAGGTCGACTTTTCTTTTTTTCTATATCGAAAGAGAGCAACGTCGGAGGGCTACATCGCTATCTAGAGGCGGTCATGTGAACACAGCACAATACTAAACACAGCTTTCCGGGGGCATCAGTTACAACGGAGGGTGAAGACAATTCATTTACAAATCGTAGGAACGGATCAAGTTCAAAAGGAAAAAGGATGTAAAATTCAAATTACGATAATCAAATATAACCCTCTGATAAATCTTTTTTCTTTTTACCCGTTAAGGGCTTTAAAAGTCAGAAAGGAATTCAACCCCATCTTAGATGTGAAACGTAGACCCCACAGGACAACGTGTAATGCAGGCTCTGCAGGAAACACTATCGGTACGATTACACAGCGCCACCTGTGCCTTACGTAACGATACAGACAGGGGAGGTAACCCAATACGTTTTATCGGAAGAAAAGAAATGTATATTATATATGCCATATAGGCAATTCAAAATGCATCAGTCTTTTTTAAGAGGTTTCTAATGTTTTATTGTCATTTGAGGGTAACTACTTGTAATCCTAGGGTCCACTCAACACACTTAACTGGGAGCTGTAAACCCGTCACTAGAAACGTCAGTTCCGAGTATCTGACCACGAGGAAATGGCAGGTTGAGGTAAGCTATAGGAATTCTCTGTGTTAAAATGTCACTTGTGATACCGAGCGCCAGATACCGTGAAATGCAGCACCCCGTTATCGCCATGTCGATGATCATTTAAATGAATGCGGCACCATTTCTTTTACTACTCCGGGGTAAGAGAGCTTTACTAAACCTGAGTTGTAAAATGTCACCGTCTTTAGATTGGTGTCTGTATGGTTATAAACTTCACTCAAAACCGCCATTACACACCTACCCACTGGTACAATACCATGTAACGACGTTTCTCAAGTCTCGTTTTATGAGCAAGATGGCTTTCAAATTTCATTGCTCAAATGGCGCAATTTTCCTCACGTTTACCATGAAGAACAAGGTCATCGTTATTTTGGATGAAGGTCACGAATCTCCGGTAAATAACTCGTGTGAGACCTTTATTTTACAGTTGTCCATGGCAAGGTAAAACAGAAAGAAAAAAAACAAGCTAGGGGACATGCACGTCCATGATAAAATCAAGTTTGAAATTTAGTTATAAGCAATGTGCAGGTGGATTGGCAAGGTTGCAAATCTAGAGGAGGTTCACAGGTAATAAAATAATAATCTGTAATAATAACCCGTAATAATAACCCGTAATAATAACCTGTATTCCACAAAGTCCAAGGGTCAAGGAGCGGAACCTTGAACTTCGAAGAGGTTTTGATAGTAAATGGCAAAGATGTCTATATCATTTATATACAAACAAGTACACAATGTTAACATTGGTTTGAAGTTGATACTTAATGGATCTGATGACCTAAGCGAAAAAGAAAATGAAAATATACATTTAATAGTCCAAGAATACATAAAAAATACTGAACGTTTTCTGTAGTGGTTTAATTTTCATGACTTATAGTACAGTGTATTTATATCTTAAGCTACATAATTATAGTATATATCTTATAATATGTATACAAAACGCCATGTAATGGAAAACTTACTTTCTATATAAATTATGGGTACTGGTATGTTAAGTGTATTATTTCTTGTCACCTATAATAATTAATGTTGTGTTTCTTTTATATATACGTATACATGTCATCATCATTCATTATAATTGCTGCCATTGTATATATCATCTCATACTTGTATATGGAAAAGGACGATATATAAGTTGAATAACTTGTGTCCAATTCCTATTGAATTTTTCAATAAAAATATGTTTAAACTAAACAAACAAGTAAGCATAATTACAAATGACGTCGACAAAAAACCCAAAATCAAAAATTTACTGCCGAAACTTATATCAGTGATAGTTATAGAGCCGTGGAAATAACGGCAACAGCCGTCAACACGTGTTCCGAAGGTTTACTGTATACTCACTTATAATGATATATATATAAACTTAAATGTTTAATTACCAAAGTCATTTAATAGGTGACTTGGTGAATTCTATATCAAAAATATTTCTTTTTATGATAATTGATCTAAATATAAATCTTAACTGTTAAGGTTGAAAATCGTATGGTGGCATAAAGGGTTGTTACATAGAGTTCTGTACACACCAACAGCTAGAGAAGCCCGCATGTTTTGTCTGGGGACGTGATGCACGTGCCATTGTCGTGTGTGGGCATGTTCCATACATGTTGGTAATTTGCGTGTTAACACCTGCATATGTGGTGGTGAGGAGAGCTGGTGTAAAGGCACGTAATGGCCATGACCGACTGAATAAAGGACAGAAAACAGTCCCCCTGGTACACATACAGGTCACGTGTATCCAAGTGACGTGACGTCCCTCTGGTATAAATACAGGTCACGTGTATCCACGTAACGTCACGTCCCTCTGGTACAAATACAGGTTCCCTTTGTTCTCCATTCGCCTGTACATAAACATCTATATGCCCCCCCCCCCCCCCCCCCCACACACACACACACACACACACTCGACAGTACACACGTGTTAATCGCAGAGTACTCCATTTTCTCCTTTGATGATCTTCCAATTGGTCTGTTACAATGCCAGTTTTCTAACAGTTTCTTTCAATGCGAGATCCCATAATTGATATTTGTGAAATTGTATTAGTGTCATTTATTTCTAATGGTAGTATAAAGTCGATATGAATACAATTTGGGTGACAGATAAATATAATTTCGCTCGTTATGCTTATATTTACATTCATAAAGTTTTTTTTATTTAGACGCGTTTAAATTTGCCTCTTACCCTATCACTGACGTCATCAAGTTCAAATACCGGAACAGCCGAAATTTCCAGAAGGAATAATATAGTCCCTCATGTCGTTATCAATAGCAAACACCTAAAATGGTTTTTGCACAAATTTGGCTTTATTTCATATTTCATATACGTTTGTATATATCGTAAAATTGTTCACAATTGCATAATTTCTGCTTGTTTAAAATCTAGGCCGTTTTTCTGCGCAATGATATACGGTTACCATTTAGAAGTGATGCGGCGTTAAACGGGTACCGGTATCACTAGTAAGACTCGATTCCTCGGAAACTCTGATGTTTTTATCGACTGGATTAACGCTATTTTCAGAAGAATATCAGCTCTTAAATTCTTAATGAAAATCGTCTTGACAGTAGGTGAAAACAATTCCAAGGACATTTAGTCCAAAACAGATTCCAGTCTAACCGGTCGACGTCACATCAATGTCGCTAACTTAGCAGACGATGTTCAACTTCACAGGGGCTCGATTTTGGAGTTACAAAATGTAGGTAGGCCTTTGACATCAATGAAAAACTCAAAACTAAATTCCAGTATACATACGCAACCGGAAACCATGTCAATACTTCAGATTTTTCACATTTTTTTTTTTTTTTTTTTTTTGTAAATGCTGGACTTTTAATTTTGTCGTGGGTAGCATTTCAAAAAATTCGGAAACAATTTTAGCCCTTGTGAGTGTGACGACATTGACAATTTGATAATTTCGTATAGATCAAGAATAGCGCTTTTAATAATATTGTGTCGAGTTCATTTTTTTATTATAAAATTTTACTCTCATAACTTGTAGAATTGCTTTATTTTTTTGTGCTGGCTTATGCAAGTAAATGCTAGCATTCGAAAGCTATTCAGGCCGAAAATAAATGACGACCGTTGTTTTAATCTACAACACCTGGAGCTGTATTCCTACACTGACCGAATCACTGTAAATTGTAGTATGTTTACTAACGACATATAGACTATACTGACCAGTGCTCGAACAGGACCAGTGCTCGAACACTTTGTTTATTTTTGCTTCTCATTTCCTAAATCGTACTTTCCGTCCGTTCTTTCCACATGAGTATTATGGGGTGTAACAGCACTTTCTTACCTCCGGTAGCGATAGCTCTCTATCAAGGACGATAATCCAAATTTGAGCAGACGACAATGGTCATCATATAGTGTACAATAAAATATCATCAAACAAACATCGTTTCCGGAAAGGTTAGCATTCATGGAAAAATCTATATTTTGAAAGAATTATAGCAAAATACATAATTTAAAAGAAAAGTAATGATTCAAATGTAGATCTGACACAGTTTTGAAAAAAATATCAAAATGACGGACGAAGACGGTTTCTGAGTTGGGTGCGACAGGTGGTACCACTACGGTTGTCTACCGTCACTTGTCCCAACAAAGGTTGACCTTAGCTTGATTGTGGACGAGTACCAATGGTTGTGTACCAGATGTAGACAAGAGGAATAAGTTTTGACATTTCTAGCAATATATAATAGGTATGGGACATCTTTACTCGCCAATGCTACTATGATCTGAATCGGAAGATATGCGCACTGGTCCAAAATGTCAGCTTCCGCTGTGTTCCGATCTATTTTTATCACACGGGATGTTTGATAATCTGAACAATATTTTTTTAAGAAAGGATGTATGTATATTACAATATAACCGACTTTACCACAAAAAAAACCTGAAAACAAAAGTTTTATAGGGGTGTTCGAGCACTGGTCTGTACTTACGTAAATACCCGCCATTGCACAGGTGTCATGTGACCTGCTGCCAAAAATAAACCAACGTGCAAAAGTCACGGTGATAGGCTTGAAATTACTAACGGTAAGTCTGTCCTGTATAATCACAATTAAACTTTAACTTTTCAATAGGTATTGGAAATAAAACAACAAAAAACTATGTTTTGTGTTCGAGCACTGGTCGGATGAGTCTAGGCAAATACAATACAGAATGTTAATATATACGTTTAAGTCTCCTGTAACAAATGTCGCGTTATCGCCAAGTTAATATTCTCAGAGACAACATGTGATAAAAATGTGTACAAGTATTCTGATATATCTACGATAACAAATGTCGTGTTGTCGTCTAAAATGCGACGAGAAGTGTAGCGATGTGAGCACGTTCAGTGCACGTCTGCTGACAACAACTGCAGTGTTTTGAAACCATAGCTATTTCCAGGATTTTAATCTAACAAACACCTGAATCACAGGGAGATTTTGGCGGGAAACACTGATCCGTCTGGCGCGAGCGTGGCGTGATCGTCAGGGTGACGGAAACGTGGCGTGATGGTGGCGCTAGTGTCGTTGTTTACTTGTTTACACCTTGGTAGACCTGTTCCTCCATTGCCTACCTACGTAACTCGCTATTAAATGTTACATGTGTAAATAAATGGCCTAGTTTGGAATGACTCAGCTTGAAGGTGGCACTGCAGAACAATGGTCTCGGTTGCTGGGTTCTGGTTGTTTCTGGAAAGGACGACCCGTGTTTTACACAATTAACAAAACTACACATTATCCCACTTCAATGGAGACTGCAAATCGAACTTGAATAAATGTCGTAGCTAAATCTTGTTTGAACTCCACATAAAGATTATTTTATCATGGACACAGGGAAACTTTAAATATAATACATCACGATTCTATTTAATCTGTTTTATCATTATGCTATGATAATTATATAATTGCGTATCATTATGCCAGAGACATATATAGATATGTCTCTGATTATGCTTATCATACCATATTATAAAGGAATATTTAAAATATAGCCTCTGACCATGACCTTTATATCAAACCGAAATACATGTAAGTAATATATGGTCAGTTAAGAATTAACTGCTACTGTAGATAGCAGTAACGATTGCGGAGCGGATAATTATGTCTGTACATGTCCATTTGATAATATGGTCATCATATGTTAGAGACGTATACGTAGTAGATGGTTAGAGACGAGGGTTTGAGACGAGAAGAGACGAGAGTAAGAGACTAGAGTTTGAGACGAGAGTTTGAGACGAGATTAAGAGACGAGAGTTCGAGACGAGAGTTTGAGACGAGAGTTCGAGACGAGAGTTTGAGACGAGAGTTAGAGACGAGAAGAGACGAAAGATTGAGACGAGAGTTAGAGACGAGAGATTATGACGAGATTTAGAGACGACGGTTAGAGACGAGAAGAGACGAGAGTTAGAGACGAGAGATAAAGAGGAGATTTAGAGACGAGAGTTAGAGACAAGAAGAGACGAGAGTAAGAGACCAGAGATTTAGACGAGATTTAGAGACGAGAGTTAGAGACGAGAAGAGACGAGAGTTAGAGACCAGAGATTAAGACGAGATTTAGAAACGAGAGTTAGAGACCAGAGATTAGGACGAGATTGAGAGACGAGAGATTAAGACGAGATTTAGAGACGAGAGAACATGTATCTATGTAGGAGACATAGGAGACGATAGTACTGACATGATGGCTAGAGACGAGAATTGGAGGCGAGAGTTGGAGACGAGAGTTGTAAATACATGTATATAGGATGCGAACGTAAGAGATGGTGGTTTAGAGACGAGAGTTGGAGACGGGAATATGACATCCGGAGACGGATTAGTGGGAATGAAGACGAAAGTACAATTGTACGTATAGTTTTTTCCTATCTTAAATCATATCTTATAAACTACAAACCGTCCTTGGTAGGACGAGTTTGAATTGATGAAAGTGAGTTCAAGAACGGAATTATTTTCTGACAGCGTTCATAGAAACATCAGTAGCAAAACTCCGCCTGGTAATTTACTTTTGAAGCGAAAAATTAAAACGCAGAGTTAAACATAACTTTAAAAAAATCTTTGATATCTCAGTCTAAATTTAGTTATTTAGTGAGAAAGTTTTATCAAAGATTTTTTAAAATTTATGTTTAACTCTCAGTTTTCATTTTTCGCTTCAAAAAGTAAATTATCAGGCGGAGTAGCGCCCCCTACCTACACTCAAGGGCATCGATACGGTATCCCTGCGCTCAATCTCGTGAAGATACTATCTTTATAACCACGTGATAAAAATTTGATTTAGACTTGACACTAATTCACAAGTACCACCAATTGGAAGCCAAACTTTTAATGGAACCTTACTGAGTATTTAAAGTGAAGTGTTCAATGTTGTTTTCTCCGACATGTGTGTCTATGCTCGGGGCAAAGTACAGCCAACTTCATAACAGGATTTACTGTGATTTTATCACAGACAAGATCAGGATACACAAAGATAGCATTTCTTTTTGGAATGCAAATATCACTAGAACATTTCAGACAAGTTCCGCCATCTAAACCAGAAGTAAACCTTCAACTGACTAAGATCATACACGCGACATTTAGAAACATACGTCTTTAAGGCAACTTGATAAAATATCTTAATCGCAGTTTAACATCGAGCTTTCGAATTTTGCCGAGATAAATGACATGGACTACTTTTCGACGCGGAATTTGATCCGTGTCCTTTTGGCGCAGACATCTTGTATGTCTAGTGTCATTGCGCGTCTGTGCCTATCGTATGTTTTAATGGGTGAAATGGTGCCAAGGTTTGAGCGTGGTATTTGAAAGTAATTTTTCTCTTTTCCACAAATGATTCTAAGTGAATGCTAATGTTTATTGCAGTGTTCAGGCTCTAGAAGAGTTGTTTCGCGGAAATAGCAGCGCGGGTAAGGCGCCCTTTAACTGTAATTTGATTGGTTAACTAAACGTTCCTTATCAAATCTCGAGACAGAGAAAACACAACACAGATACGTATATCGTCGACTTGTGAATGAGCCTCGCCACTAACGGTACATATGTAGTCTTAAAACGGGTCACGGGGAAGATTACGGCCTTGAAGTGTGTTATTTGTAATATCAGATGTAAAAGAAATTTAATTTTGTTCAAACAAAACGGGGATAACGTGTGAAGGTCGGATAAAAAGTCGTGACCTTTCTTTAGCTACAAGGTCAGATGATGGACAGTTCTGTCACCGAAGCCGACACTCACCCGCCTGTATAGGGCATGCGCACTTATAGTCTGGCGATCTTTGATTTGAAAAATTGAATCAGCTTTGTTTCTGTAGAACCTTGAGACATACCGATATCTCACACGGGAAGCCAATACACGCCAGAGTCTAAAGTACGTTACCGAATGTTTTAACACAACCCATTGCCTTATGTTAAAAAAGATACATTTTTATGGCATATTATTTACAGCACTTGGGAATCAGATAAGGTTATTGACATGAAGACCATATTTTTTCAATTAACATTGATTTACAATCTTTTCTCATAATGTTCGTTTTAGGTTTTTTACGATGTTGAAATTAGACCAATCACGCGCGTACATGTCCATCGTAACGAAAAAAATATAGGACACCTACAAGTACGGCAGAGTATCACAACCCGAGAGGAAATTAAGGAAATACGTATGTTACGTGGTCTTTGATGTCCGCCTTTGTTATGGGAAGGTACTTTGTGCTAACAAGGTGCCGCGAGGAAGAGTAACGTGGGGGGTCTAAACAGGAGCTTTACTTAGCATTACGTCATTTAATCTTTTATCTATAGTTAGCGGTAATCTGATGAAAACTA
Organism: Pecten maximus; assembly: GCF_902652985.1. Taxonomy (NCBI): domain Eukaryota; kingdom Metazoa; phylum Mollusca; class Bivalvia; order Pectinida; family Pectinidae; genus Pecten; species Pecten maximus. Next base: position 9,003,880 of record NC_047026.1, read on the forward strand.
AATAATGATAATTCATATCGCGTTTATTATGGGCTCAAATGATTAAGTTGACTTGTTTTGAATTAGCTTGATGGTTTGACTTGGCAAGGGAATATGCACGTAATCCCCCATAAACCTTGGATCTCCGCTGACAAATTGGCCTAATAGGACAAATCACTACGCTCTAGTTATCGTCATTATTTTAAGTCTTAATCAAGAAATATTCGCGATGTAATCAAGGATTTCTTTAAAGACGAGATGAACATCCGCTCGCGTGTGTTGTGGTTCGTTCAGGGTCTATATGGGCGCCCATGTAAATCTCCCGGCATTGTCTGGAGCTACATTAATTAAGGATACACACAATTAGCCGTGATTGACAACATGCACTTTCATATGAGACATATGGTTCTGCTATGTTTATAAAACACATGATTGTTTTCTTAGAGAAA